>NW_006921542.1:1345664-1453108 GCF_000340215.1 Pseudocercospora fijiensis CIRAD86
ACCGATGCTGTCTATCAGCGCACCTTCATCAACAACATATGGCCATCCCAAGCTCCCAAGTCGGACCTCGATCTGGAACACTTCCTTCGTCGCCTGCTGAAGTTCGAGGAGAACGACCTCCCAGAATCGACCATCGATCCCAAGGCGGCGTTGAAGTATCCAGACCCGGATGACATCTCGCCAGCGCCAGCATCACCACCAGCGCCGGCATCACCACCAGCGCCATCATCACCACCAGCGCCAGCGCAGCCCCCAGCCAAGCCCTCATCAGAAGCATCCTCAAAGCCATCTGGGCCGCCCAAGTCATCGGGCCAGTCCCAGATCAAAGCTTGGTTCAAGCCATCTGGTCAATCTCAACTCGATGCTTCCACCAAGCCGTCGAGCCCTGCTGCCCGGGCACCTCCGCATTCGCAGCTATTGCCGGTTCCTGATGGTAAGATCACTCGCAGTGCAGTGCTTGTACATCTTTGACTTTTCCACAGTGCTGCTCCCAAAGCTTTCCCGACTACCGAAGCCAGCCGGTCCACCACCGAATGATCGAGAGGAATACAATTCTCCACCTCATCAGCAGCACCACGCCGGACCGGAGACAGCACCTGTCCCAGACCAACCTCACTACCCACCTGGCAGATTTCCGGACACACCGGAGAATGTCCCATTCAAGTCTTCTTATGGTCCTGGAGGCTTTCCCGTCTCAGCTGGTAGACCAGCTCGAACTTCTCCCGCCTCGACCGACGCCGATCCAGCCACGCCTTCCCATCCTCTTACGTCTGTCGCCTGGGCCAATTTTCGACCTCGCGATTTGATCCCACCGCCGTCTCCAGCTGGCTCCGGTAAGACTCCTGTTTATGCTGCCACTGGACACTGTCTAACCTCTATGCAGAAGAGACCTCGCCGATGTTCTCACATCGAGCACCGCACACTAGTTGTCGCCAACAGAACTTCACGCGCATGCCATTCGACCCAGCTCCAGTCTTCGACTTAGGAGCGAATGCGTCTGGCCTATCTCACCCATCGGCTACACCACCGCGTGACGAGCAGCACACACAGAGCCGCGCTTACTCGCAGACCAACGCAGAGATTGCACCTCGCCCAACTCGCCCATACCATCCTGCACGTTTCGAGCTCCACGACGACATCGCCGGTGCGCCAGGCATGCCGAGCCTTCGTCATCTCGCCTCCGCCTTCGTCGACATGGATCTGAGCAGCAGCAAGAGCAAGGGCAAGGGCAAGGGCAGGATGGAGTAAGGAGATGTCACGGAGTGACGATCGGGACTTAGGCTGAATGGCTGAGGCATCGTGTGCTGGCAGGGACACTTCCTCGCCCGAACAGACTCCAATGCCCCGGGCAATGCATAGAATCAAGACATGGACCAATATCAGCTCATCGTTTGGAGTAATCACTCGTGCCTCTGTCCTTTGCTGTCACTGGCTCTTTTCTCAAAGTCAGCATACCATTTGCCTCGTCGCACAACCAGTTGAGAAGACCGATGGCACCGTCGCCGCGGAATCCGGATTGCATCACGCGAGATGTTGGTCGTCCACTTGTTATGCTACTTGTGGGCGGTTGTGCCAGGATGGTGATGATGATGATGATGATGATGATAATGATGGGTAAGAAGCAGAGCCAAGAGCGAGAACACGCAGACGGGCGGGCATGAGCATCAACTTCATGCACATCTTCGCGGCGAATGGAACCTTCGGGAGAATTGCAGTACACAAGATGGAACATGTACGACAAAGAAGATCTTGCACAGAAAGGCACTTCGCACCGAGTCATCTTGCACGCGTGCGTTTCGAAGCATTGCCGCCATCCCATTTCATTCGTGCAGAGTTCAGTGCTACCATCTCGTTCGCTGGGAGGGCGAATCCAAGTGGACGAGTGGAACTTGTTCGGAGGCTCACGTGTGTTCTTTCTTCAAGCCGACTGCCGAGCTGGGAGGGCCGAAATTTCACATTCATTCTTCTACTGGCACCAACCACACTGTGCAAGAACACTTCAATTTGCTTTTCTGGCACTGCATTCTTCTCGAAACGCAAAAGTATTTCTTGCACGAATCATCTGCCTCACGAATGTTCTCCAATATCATGACGACCTTTGTGAATTCGCTTCTTCCAACCTCTATGCGTCTCATACCTTTGATTTCATCTCCGCACCTTGCGCCAACACGGATGGCTACCTTCGGGAGAGCGGAATTTGCGCAGAGATGAGAATGCGCACTTTCAAACCAGCAGTGAATCTGCTCCTTGTGGACCGCAGGGGAGAATCACTGCATCACAGGCGGCCATTCTGTGTCGAGGAACGGTGAGAATCACGGCAACTGCAGTCTCCCGGCTCTTGGGCAGAGGCTCAGAGTCTACAGTGCAAGTTAGACATCTGCAGCTTGCCTAGAACTTCCCAAACAAATACTCGGTGGAGTATTTCCCCTACCAGGTGGGGAATCTCTAGATTGCCCGCTGTCAAGACTCCAGATTGCCCGCTGAAAATACTCTCCCCAGTAGATGGAAATACTCTCCCCAGTAGATGGAAATACTCTCCCCAGTAGATGGAAATACTCTGCCCAGTAGAACTGATGGCGAGCAGACCTGATGCACCGAGAATCTTGCGGGCAAACATCTTCCCATCTCTTCCAGTATCCTACGAGCCGGCCTGCAAGTCACCCGCCATATCGCTCATCAACGAAACTTCCTCCATCCACCGGTAGCAATTCAAAGCCCGATATGGCATCCCCATCGCAGACACTCATCGCCGCACTTCTTGATCATCTCAAATCCACCTTCAACTGGAAATCAACCTCATGCACTTACGTTTCTGGCAGACTCTGCGCACCCCATTGCCAGAAGAAAGTCGCCGAGAACACGAATGCGCAGATGAAGTACTTCCTTGCTCAAGTTGTCGAGTGCTACCCACATCGCATGCCAGATGCCGTGGACAGCCTGGTACACCTGCATGAGCAGACTCGTTGCAGCTCTCACACATTTGGTGAGGAGCACAAAGACTTTCGACTGAGAGCCTGCTTATCTGTCTTCCCAATTTGGATCGAGATTCATGGTTTCCTGCTGAGGAGCGATGTCGAGGTAAGGAGAATGCCCAAGACTCTTCGAGTAGAGGCTGATCGATACTGACACTCGCGACCGATCAACCAGGCACGTAAGCAGGTTGATTCTATCCAGTTTCTGGTTGGCGGCGTATCACCCAGCCCTCGGCCGCAGTCACAGAACCGGCTTGCCTTCTTGACACAGGTGAGGGAGATGTGCACAGCATTGGGCCATCTGGGGTCCCCATCGTATGCTGAGTTCGATCTGGCGCTGCCCGACTTGGACAACGAACAGGAGGCCGGCGTAGGACAGGCTGGCAATGGACAAGTCATTCATCACCACTCCGAAGCTACGGATAGCAACCGTCATGACGCCAATCCTGGCGTCGACTTCGAGAACAATGGCAAGAGCAATCTCATGTCCACAAACGACATGCCAGATGGCGGCGAACAACCAGCAGCAGTTCCTCCATCTTCCGTCAGCCCTGCCTGGGACCCAAGCTTCGATGAACTGATCGGTAAGGTGCTCACCATGTACAGACTGTCCCTCTTAGTCTGAGCCAAGCTGACGTCCAGCCAGACTTCTCCAGCCTGTTTGACAGCCAAAACGACACCTCTGATGGCGGCGGACAACCAGCTGCACTTCCCACAGTTTCTGTTGGCCCTGCCTGGGATCTGAGCTTCGATGAATTGACCGGTAATGTGCAGACTGTCTCTCTTGCCCTGACCCAAACTCACGCTCAGCCAGACTTCCCCAACTTGTTCGGCAGCCAAAACGACACCATCATGGGCAGCAATGGCATGGTTGACGGCAGTGAAGATCGTGCAGCCTCGAATTCCACTCCTGGCTCTGATGCTCACCACTCCAACCCCGAAGCCTCGCCCACCAGCGTGCGCACGCTTGACGGTAGACAACACACCTATGCTGGCCCTCCCGTTTGCACCAGCTCGGTCTCTTCATGCAGCAGCAGCAGCACAGGTAAATTTCCAGACCTTCTATCCCTGTCTCTCTTCCCCAGTTGCTGACCTACTTCCTCTTGATTCAGGATTTCCCAGCAGCAGCGCCGGACCAGAATTTCGGCCGACAACTCCAACTCACTCATCAATTCCGCCAACCTCCCCTCCTTCTTCTTCAGGCAGCACTATCATCGTGGCTCGACCCACCAAGAAGCGCGCCTTCGAAGACAACGATGCTGAGGTCTCGCCTTCTCTTGCTTCTCGTCGAGCGAGGAAGACAGCTCGTCTTTGGAACTGATTGTACGTCAGCAGGTTCTTGGTGATGGCAGGGATGGGAATGAGTTACGAATAAATGATAAATGCATTGATGGCATAATAGAGTGGAATAGAATGGGATAGGATAGAGTGGAATGAAATGGAATGAAATGGAATGAATAAAATAGAATGAAATGAGATGAAATGGAATGAAATGAAATGAGATGTGGTATGATTACATCCAGTGCTGTCAGTGTACTTCTATGATATGAGGGCGCCTAGGGAGTAGTTGGGGAGAATTTGTCGAGTTCATTTCGTTGGCCAAATCTCGGGTGCAAAGGTCGGGGAGCCTCCATATCGGTTTCAAACAGATCTCGGCCAAAGAACTTGGCCTAGAGAGAAATCCTCTACGCAGTTTCACTTAGCGCCCAATTCCGGCCGACTGCAAATGCCAGACTAGCAGAATGGCTTGTCGTGCGTGCGGGTGAGTCTCGATCTCGCATTCGTAACCAGCACTGAGACGTTGAGCCAACACAAGAACTCCCGAGACGCGTGGGTCCACGTTGCTTTGCCGCTCCTTGTCGAAGTCCTAATATGACCAGACATTTGCTCAAGCCCGCAACAGATACTATGGTGTCGGCACGGAAAGCTCGCCATTGCTCGATTGCCAACATCTATGTGCTCAGGTTCCAGCTGGACAGCTCCAGGGTTTGCAGTGACACGTTATATCCCAAGCAAAGCCGCGGCTCCTTTCTGATCCCAGCTCACTATCTCCATCCCAAGTAATGAGACCATAGGAGTGATCACAGTGCTCCAAACCCATTCATTCCTTCGCATCCCACCGATACAGGCCACACAGCATAGACTTTCTCCTGCCCGTTTTGAAAGTCGCTCTTCGACTGCGCTAGTCTTCCGAGTCAGTAAAGGCTTGTCTCCAGGCATCCCAGCGAGAGGAGCACGGGACCACGAGATGTCGTGAGAGATGGCAAGCTGCTACCTATAGCTAAGAGTCAACGTCGTTTGATGATCGACGACTAATGCACAACCCGGTATGAATGTAGCTTCCCTCCCGCTGAGCCTGAATGACAGCCATGGAGTCGTATGTCCTTTGCCATCCCACCTTTGTACAAACCTTTCATCTTTCGTATACGGAATGCTCCGCTTGACACAGGTATGGGAGCGGATTGGGCGGCGACATTGAGTGCGTTGGCTCGCTTACTCCTGTTCGTGAGGACCGGTAGATAGGTTGACGTTCGATTCGGGGTTGTGGTAGTCATGACTCTACAGTATTACTGTTGCATGCCAAATGGATGTTGTGAAAGAGCACCGCGGTAGCCGGCACGTTAGGGTGGAGGTGACATAGCCTGTTTTTTGCAGCACGGTCTGTCTTTTGCAGCACAGTCTGGCTTATGCGGTACGGCATGTTTTTTCTTCGGTTTCCCTTTCGTAGGAGTAGGAGATGCGCGGCGTCAAGGTGTTTGTACGAGGTGATCTTGGTAACAAGCATCTGCAGCACTCGAATCCGATGCGAGAAAAATCTGTGTAGCTACGTACGCTGGCTTCGATCGATCCCTGCCTCCTTATCCTCAGAAAGAAGCTTCAATTTAAGCTTCACATGTCGGTTGGACTGCGAAGCTACTCGGCAAATTGAGCTTTGGAGCTCCCTTTGCCAGCCGAAAGTCGCCTTGTCGCTTTTCCTAAACCACAACATACAATACAACACTTTCGACACTCACGGAACGGCGCTGCATATCTTACATGATCCCAACGACTGCGAACTTCTCGCCTCGCCTTCGGCTACCAGAGGGCAACTTCGCAGTTTCCGCAAACGTCAGATGCGCTCGAGCGCAAGCGGCTCACGAAGCCTTTGCTTGAATACGCCACGGCTTTGACCCAGGCCATCCATGGCGATGGCGATGCAGTCTCTGGCTGAACCGGGAACAGGGCGGAGAGTCACCGCCAGGAAAGCGCACACATCACGGAATGGAGAAGAGCTGCACACGAAGCTGAGCTCTGGTCGCTCAGCGAAGCCTTTGCTTGATTACAAGACGGCTTTGACCCAAAAAGCCCATGGGAATCGCGATGGGGTCTCTGGGTGAAGCTCGAACGGCGCGGAGAAGCACGGCTAGGAAGCCGCCTACATCACAGAATAGAGAAGCGCTGCATACGAAGCCAGGCTCACGTCGCCAGCGTACCAATCGCATCGGCGTCAGCATCCACGGCGGCTTGTCTGTCATGGACTTGGCGGCGTTGACCAGTCGTAATGGATCAAGTGGTGGTTGCGGGTGTGGGAGACCGGGCTTATGTTCACCGAGCACGCAACGACCAACAGCTCGAATACTGCCTCTCGAGCACAGGTCGCCAAATACGAGCACGGCTTCACAGAGTCAAGGGTAGAGCAACGTAGCGATGGTGGAATCGGTCGTCAACAATGCCCACACCCAGCACATGCGGAGTGAGGTCGGCCTTGGCACGACAGCCTCGGTGAGGCTTTTCAGGACTTCCACGATACGCTCGGGCGTGGATCTGGCGTAACCGCTTTCATTGAAGACATGTCATGATACATCAGCCATCGCCATGGTCATCGCCATGATACACCAGTCATCGCGAGAGAGCCCCAATCGCTTCTTTGCCGATGAAGGTACCATACTGCTCTGCAATCGAGGCAAAGGTTTGGGAAGAGGTGGTGGACAAGAACTTAGCAATGCATGGGAATCTGGCGTCCTCCTCCCTTGCATCTCAGATCATTATCACGCCTGCGAGCGGCATAACCGTGGAACGCCGGCATTCATGGTTGTTGGCTGCGGCTGCCAAGACTTCTCCTCCAGCAGCCGGCTGCAGAAGACAAGCAACTTCAACTTCAACTGCGCAAAACAACTTCCGATCAGCACCATTCCCTCCGTACATGCCTCATTTTTCAGCAACGACTTCTCGATCATGTCGGCATACGTTCCAAGCTCCGGTCCTAAACAGCAAGACTTCTCCATGGCCGATACGAGCGCCGCCGCCACCACTACCCTGGACGGGAGCCCTCCGCTCAAGCCTGCTGACCGTTTGAACATGCTGCTGCACCGCCTTCGCCAGCCTTCGCCCATCTTCGAAACCATCGAGCATCGCACATATTCAGTCAAGATGCGCTTGCCAGCGGAAGTGCTTCAGCTCGCTGCTGCTCCCAAGTATGCAGCTATCAAGCGGCTTCTTGACAATGCTTGCTCGGGCACCAAGGCCAGCACGCCAGTTCAGTCCAAGCAGCGCACAACGGCCAAGGTCTGCGAGGTTCTGGAAATGCTATGCGCAGCTTTGGGGGTGCCGGAACAGGCTGAGGGCAAGAAGAGAAAGAAGAGGAGGAGGAGCGGAAATGGGATGCTGCAGCCGCACGAGGTCAAGCAAGAGCCGGGTTTGCAGCCTGCTCAGGGCGTGGGCAGGTATCCTCACAAGCAGCCTTCCAAGCCTTTGGCTGATGTCGTTCATCTAGAATACTCCCTCGATACAACACCCTCACGCAAGAGGAAACGCAGCGAGCCTACTGCTGCTCAATCCATGCAATCAATCATCATTCCGGACGATAACGACGATGGCGATTACGACAAGAGTCACGATGCAACAGGCGGTGGTCTGTTCGTGAGTGAGTCAGAGTCGGGTGGACACACTGACTTGGACAGCCCAAGCAGCGACTCGGAGCCAGAGGGAGAGGGAAGCCGTCGAGGAGCCAAGCGTGCTCGAGTACCATGCATCGAGCAGCAGGACAGAATGTAGTGAGCGCGATATCTCTCGCTTTGGATATGTATCCGGCATCTTCGCGCAGAATTCTCTGAATTATTACATCTCTTCCGAGGCTACGGCTTCACATAGCGCACTTTTCAGACTCACTACATTCGCGGCTCAATACTATGCACTCATATCCTGCAGGCGTGCATCCCGTGCCGTTTGGCGAGAGCAAGTGTATAGACCTGATCCCTAAGGATCGTATTGTATAAGGCACAGTGGTATGCTACAACATGCACAATCCCGAACTGGACCAGCGCATTACTAGAAAGATTCGCTAGCAGTTGCTGTCTCTATAGCTCGGAAGCCTCGCAAGGGCATTCTACAGTGATATGGTGTGCCGTTAATGGAGAAGTGGCTTACCGAACAGGCCGAGATCCTCTTTGATGATTGGCATAGCAGGAGGCGGTTCAATATCCCAGCGAAGGCAACGGTGCTTACTCTACAACTTTTCAATCTTCGCGAGCCGGTTTCAATTAGGAAGGAGCTGCTACAGTAGTCGAATACTGGTAACATGGAGATTGAGGAGCTCGTCGTTCAGTCGCGTACTCCGCTGTTTATTGCGTGGCACAAGAGCGCAGGTGCCAATCAATACGAGATGCTACTTGATAATCTGTTGGGTCTGCCCAATTCCATCGTCGTTGAGGTATGTGATGAGCGCTGGAAGTCTCGCAAAGGCAGCGAAGAATCGCGAGCAGTCACAGTTGCAGAAGGAGAACCAGACCCCGAATCAGAATCCCGAGCAGCTACAATTGCCAAACGAGAGTCGGAATCGGAATTAGAGCCAGAACGAGAAGCAAGATTAGCATCAGCATCAAGCTCCCCAGTCACAAGCAGAGGCCACTGAGCGGAGCCGAATGGAGGCCAAGAAGCTAACGGAGAAGTCAGCCGCAGGCACTGCTGCTTTTCGCAAGGAGATGGCCAAGAAGCGAGGCGGGCGAATGCGCAATAGTGTTGTCCACCAAGCCTTGACTCCACCTCCATTAGATCTATCGTCTCCATCGCAGCCAGGACTGAAGACATTGGTTGTGAAACTCAACGTCCCATAACTGCTTAGAGACAAGCGCTCCGCAAGCACTGTGACTAAGGCACAGACACCAGATCGTCGTGCTGCTGCGCGTCGTAGGCTCGATGATGGTGTGACCCCAACACTAGCAGCTCGTCGCCGTCCTGGTGAGCAAGAGGATCGAGATGCTTTCGGCCGGAAGCGTGCACCAAGTCGTCGGATGGCGGATGTTCAGGCGAGATTGGCTCTTGCGGGTAGCCTTTGCTGTTTATGATAGAGCCCCTTCCGTGCGTGGCATCGCGCTGATCACTCCTGGGAGCGTGGTGTAGTGAAAGCGTGTGCAATCGACTCAGTTGGGCTGGTAGCGTGAGCTCTGACGTAGTCGGCGAGGGAGGTAGTCTCCTCGGTGGACTTGGTAGAGTTGTAGCGGAGGAGCTTGGCAAGAGCCTAGCGGTTCTGGGTGTCCTCGTGGATACCGAGCTTGATGTTCTTGCTGAAAGGACTATAGAACTTGTCGAATTGCTCCTTGTCTTCGGCAATCTCCTAGCGGTTCTGGGTGTCCTCGTGGATCCCGAGATTGATGTTCTTGCTAAAAGCACTATAGAACTTGTTGAATTGCTCCTTGTCTTCGGCAATCTCCTAGAAGAGCTCGAGAGTCTTCTTAACAATGTTCTTCTTAATAACCTTTATAATCTTGTTCTGTTATAGAGTCTTACGGGATAGGGTAAGTAGGAGATCCTTAGAGTCGACGACACCCTTAACGAAGGAGAGCTAATCTAGGACGAGATCGGTAGCATTATTAGTAATAAAGACACGGCGTACGTAGAGCTTGATGTTGTTCTTAGTCTTCTTCGCCTCGAAGAGGTCGAATAGTGCGCGCTTTAGAACGAAGAGGATAGCGCGGAACTCGAGCTAACCCTTAGCGGAGAAGTGCTTAACTGCGAGATAGTCTTCCTAGTTATTGCTAAGCGACTTGTAGAAGGCACCGTATTCTTCTTGCGAAATGTCTTATAGGTTGCGACTCGCGTCTAGATAGGCTTAGTCTTGTTAAGCTCTTCCTCCTTAATCTTAGACTCCTTAATCTTCTTACGAGGGCGAAAGGCGGCGTCGTAGCATCGTAGCATCGTAGTATCGTAGCATCGTAGCATCGTAGTATCGTAGTATAGCGGCATCGTAGCATCGCGGCATTCGCTATAGTTGCGTTCTTGCAACTAGTAGCGTTAATTACGGGATTGTTTCGTTCTAGCGATAGGCAGCTTAAAGGCGATAGTGTTGCGTTCTTAAGACAGGCAACGTAAAAGGTAGAATGTTCGCAGAAGAAGATACGAGAAGTAGGGAGGCCTATACGTACTAGATTGTCAATATAGCACTTCTAACCGTAGCGACAATAACGCAATCTTTGCTCCTTTAAGTTCTTTTTAATATATCTTTTTATATAGAGGAGTTATAGCTTAACAATGTAGAACAAAAATACTCTAATTTGTATTTATTTTTAGAAAATAATAAAATTTCTAGTCGTTACCTATTGAATTTATAGGCTATATAGCCTAAAAGTCTAATTTAGAAGTTTAACAATTTTAGCATTTTTTAGGCCTTAGCATACTATTTTTAGTAATCTAAAATCTAGATCTTATAGTTTCATCTTATAAAAATCTAAATCTCAATTTATATATTATTATATAAACTATTAGTAATATAATCTAGAAAGGAATATTATTTTCTTACTATATTCTCGTTAGTTTATCTTTTTATTTAGAAGAGCTATAGCTTAGTAATATAAGACAAATATACTTTAACTTTTATGTATTTTTAGAAAATAACTAAAACTATTATAGCTATATACTAAGATTAGCCTAAAACTCTTAGGTAAAGATTTTAAGATTTTAGTATTTATTAAGCCTTAGTATACTATTTTAGTAATCTAAAACCTAGACCTAAAAGTTTTACCTAGTATAAATATATTTTGGGATTCTTATTTTAATACGCTTACTATTAGTCTTAAAATCCTAAAGCGAATATTCTTAACAATTGTAGGCTTAGCAATTTAAAGTTTACAATTCTTAAGAATATTCTTTTCTAAGTTATAAGACTATTTATAGCTTATTTAAAGTAAAAGCTTTAATATAGTTTCCTACTAGGTGAAACTATTAGGTTTAGGTTTTAGATTACTAAAAATAGTATACTAAGGCTTAAAAAAAGCAAAAGTCTTAAAATCTTTATTCTAGAATTTTAGGCTAATCCTAGTAGATAGCTATAACAATTTTAGTAATTTTCTAATACTAGATTAAGAACAGATTATTTTTGTCTTATATTACTAAGCTATAACTCGTCTAAAGAAAAAGATATACGAAAGGGAACCTAAGAAGAATTTAAGTTTTAAATTCTAGATTATAGAACTAATAGTAGCTATATTACGAGAAAAATCTCAAAATAGATTTTTATTAAGTAAAACTATAAGGCCTAGTTTTTAGATTACTAAAAATAGTATATTAAGACTCAAGAAAACGCTAAAATTCTAAAATCTCTAACTTAGAGTTTTAAGCTATATAGCTTATTAATTTAGGAGGCAACGACTAGAAATTTTAATATTTTCTAAAAATATATATAAATTAGAGTATCTTTGTCCTATATTATTAAGCTATAACTCCTCTAGATAAAAAGATATATTAAAAAGAACTTGTAGGGGCAAAGATTGCGTTGTGAATTCTTCATTGACAATCTGGTGTGTATAGAGCTCCGTCGTAGGGGCATTTCTTGGCGGGAGTCGGTAGCTTCCGAATCTCAACTGCTTCTAACTTGGCGCTTCTCTATCTTGATATCAACATCAACAACCACCTATACAATGCAGCGCACATCGAATTTCTCCTGGCCATGGGCAGTGTTTACCCTGCACACCTGATTCAATCGCCCGCAGCGCTCACAACGACTTCCTGGCCTCGGCGTACCAGCATCTGTCTCCAAGATCCGGCCAGCATGCAAGTCATGAATCTGATATGTTCTTCACGAACACTCCCATTTCTCCTGCGACTTACCATATTGCCCACGCAACTCCAGCCGTGCGACCTTTACATCCCTTCTTCCACGGCAGACGCGGCGATGGCGAGCGAGGTGGCGGTGATGGTGGTGGTTGTGGTGCTGCTGCTGCTTTCTGCATATTGTGGGCGATCATCACCCGACGGTGGTAGGCACGCAGACAGCCGGCTGAATTTGGGGTTAGTGGGAGGGTAGTATAATGAACAGGTGATGGCGATGGTGAAGATGACGGCGATGGCGCGGATGCCGTGGTGTCGGTGTTCATACTGCATAGTGACAATATACGGTCGGGACAATGAAGTTGAATGACCGAAGCCTCCTCCGAGTCCGGAAATTCATGGGCCTGCTGCTGCTGCTGCTCCTGCGGAGCCGCCAGTGCGAACACTTCTTCATCTTGTTTCTGGAAGCCCAAGGCATCTTCCATCTCCTCGTAGAGAGCGAACTCGGCAGCGTCTCAGCACAGCGGTGAATGCTGTTGGCCACGGCGAGGTGTTGATGTCGCTTGGAAAGAAAGCAAAGGTGAGGGAGAAGGAGGGAGCGTGTTCTGAGAGTTCATAGAATATGGCTGAGGCTCTGGTAGAGCGCCGCTTATTATCACAGGGACTGTCACATCAGGACTCATCATCGCAGGGTTATGGCCTTCGCCCACGCCTTCGCCCTGTCGTGAACCATTGAAATCCACCACTTCCACCCCATCCCCGTCGATCTCAATGAATTTCCAGTCTCTCCATTCGTAACTGCAGCATCCAGAGGGCTACGATTGGCACCAACACCTTGGGTACGCTCTCTAGCACCCGTACCATCCGTGCTGTCTCATTCGTCGATCGTATCGTCGTTCATTCTGGGCCCAGCAATACTCTCTTTATCTAGCACTTCCGAGCGCTGGCTTTGATTTTCGACTTCGCACCGGCTCTTACCTTCTTTTTGAACAGCTCCTGGACTGCCAAAAAGACGAAGCTAAGAGCCCGACCCACATGATACAAGGCACGCAGCTTCTTTGGACCATGCTGGCTGATGTTCTGGAAGATTCGCCGAGCATTCAACTTCCACAACAGATCTTCGGTCGAACCGCCCTCGGGCAGCTCCGGGTGGACTGAAATGTTGGATGTTCTCCAGTTCTCCTGGTTCGTATTGCTGCCAACAGCGTAGGTTCCGCGGCGACTAACTGATCGATGATGGTTGTCATAAATCATGACCCGCTGGCGTGAGCAACGCGCTGTCGGCGATGAGCTTGAGCTGTCTTTTTCACGAGTCTCTGGTTGGAGTGGAATGAGCTACAGATGCCCATGGCACTGAGATGGGGACAACTCGAGCCTCAATACCGCTGGTGTACCGGTAGGATGCGATCTGCTTGCCAAACCAGGACGCTTTCGTCAATGCCATCGAGTGCCCAACAATCTGGGTACTGGTCATGATTTGCTTCCGCATGCGATGATGCTTAGTGGTAATGGCGTCCTCCTAGGCGTCTTCGTCTCCAGAATCGTCTCTATCAGCAGCAGCTTTCGTGGCAGCCTTGGCCTTGAGTCTCGCTTCAATCTTGTTGCCACTGAAGCTTTGAGTGGGAACGAGATTGAGCAAAAGAAGGTACTGGCTGGATCGAGAGTCTTGATCAATTGGTCCATTGCTACGAGCTTCGGTGTATCGCCTTCTGCAGGATCGGCAATATGCTCTGGGTCGTACTCATCGATGAACTTCCTGCCAATGAGTCCCTCCGCTCTTTGCGCGATCCTCGAGTGCTTAGAAGACCTTCAGCAGGCAGTCCCTTGTTCAGAATCTGCTTGCAGCGGATGCCGTACTCGTGGGTACCAAAATCACCAACATGCCTTGCAACAAGCTAGGTAATTGAGAAGTGCTGCTCATCAAGAAGCTTCAGAACCATCCCACACTTCTGATGTTGGGTCGCTCGTGTCTTTCTCTTCTTCCGATGCATGGTCTTCTTCGGTTCCTTGCAGCAGACAGAATAGCATCATCAGCAGGAATACCTTTGGATTGTGAAGCGGTCCGCGAATTTCTAATGTGCTCGATGGTCTGGGGGCCAGGTTTCTACCTTTGCACGCTCGGTCGTGGGTATGGTATCGTTATTCCGATGTCTCGTGCAGTTTCCTGTTGGTCGAAAGTGCGCTTGAGTTGCTTGCCGAGCCGTAAGAAGGGTAAAGAGTTGAAATTCGTAGACGTGACACGCGGAGACGGCGCGTGGCTTCCCCAGATCCATTCGTGACTTCTGGCCCCATCCCTGGGGGTCTGACGAGAGAGCGGGACGACTTTTGGGATCCGCGGCGCCCTTTGCCTCCTGCTCGACGAGAGCGTGCCGTGAGCGCGATATTTTAGGCCTTGTTCTTGAAGCATAGGAGCGACACTCGCTGGTCCATCGTCGCGGCGCCTTGCAGTGTTCGTAATAGACGGCTGATGTGGCCTGGGACATCGTGTCGCTGCTTCGCCTTTGGAACGACAAGACATAGTCTGGGCGAAGGGGCACGAGAAGAAATAGGAGAAGTACGCGAGCTCCTAGTGCTTTGCCATTCTTACTGTATGTCGACCGCCGATGAGGCTCCTCATCATCCTCCCAACCCGACTCCCACTCTTCTTCCTCTCAGGCATAGTCATGTCGTGGGTTGTAAGCAGGGCCAAGCTCGCTATGGCCTTCTTGCTTGATTTCATGGCATGGTCATCGCTCATCTGATCGACTTGCTCTCGGACTTCTGGCTCCAAGTGATCCTCATCGGATTCTTCTTTATCCTCGTCCCTACTCTCTTCTTGGGCAGGATGCTCGCGTCGAGTAATGGTGGGTGTCTGGCGAGAGCGGGAGCAGCGGGACTCAGCAGCATTTTTCACAGCTTCTTCTTCCTGGCGCTGGCGCCTACGCTGGTCGCGATGAAGCTGATTCTTGCGGTCCGCGATCTCTCGGTTATGAAAACCACCAGCATCGGATTCCAAGGATGGTGCAGAACTCCGCCGCGTGTCGCTGACGCAGCTCATCTCAATGTCCCGATTCAAAGCTATGGTTGCGGGAGTGTGTAGGTGCTTCGAGTGCAGAAAGGGAATGTTGAGACAAGAAGACAATCTTCAACGCAATCAGTATCGACAGGAAACGCTGCTGGCTATTGAGGTTGTTCACTGGTGAAGCGTGGTGCAGCACGAGCTGTTCGATACAAGACATAGAGCGTTTCTTATGATGAGGTCTCGCAACCAGTTCCAGAGCGAAACAAATTTGGCGATGGAGTACTCAAACGAAGCCAGCTTGAGGAGGATCACATAGTAAGCTCCTCATTCTTCTGCATTCCATGAGAGAGAATGTCATCGGTCATGCATTGATTGGAGATGATCTTCTCTTACACATACTTGGTTGTGAATAGGCGTTGGCTTGATTCGGGCTGCTGTGAGTCAGGAGTATCTGCCTTAGAAAGTCTCACTTTGCATGTTTCTGTGTGAGACGGTGTGCAAAGGAGACACGGAATGTGAATCGGTGTTGCTGGCCTCGCTGGTAGTCTGACTTGCTTTGTTACTGTACTGAGACAGTAGAGGCTGTGTGTCGCAAGCTGTTTCTCGTGCCTTCGTGACTGCGACAAAAACCGATGATCGGCGGGCCTGTTCATCAACTCATCATTCTCTTCCGCGATTTCGTCGCTGTTCCTCACTCGAACGAACCCCAAAAATGCGACACCCGTCATCAAATTCTCGCCGATTCCTGGAGAAGGTACCACCACCTGACGAACAAGATCGCCTCGCTTATGATCACTGGAAAATCAAAGGAAGATTCTTCGCGGACCTCGACACAGCTTTGTTGAGACGCTGGCATACAGCATCAGGTCTGCGCGAAATGCGGGAGCCTGGGACCATCTTGATCAACACTGAAAATATTCTTGCTCCATGCCTCGAGTTACTCGAAATGCTCCGCAAGTCAAGTGCGGCGAAAGCCGAAGATGGAAATGCTGAGCTCGATCACATTCATCGCACTCACTTCGCAATGCGTATCACAATGTCCGTGATTCAGAATCTCTGCTCGGATAATAGAAACGACAATCTCTTGATGGACTTCTCGGGAAGAAAATTGTACGACTTCTTCATCTGGACTCAGGGCCGGCTATATGAAGAGGACTACAACGATGCTCCTCTATTCGCTGACTGCTTTAAGATATGGCTCGAGGAAAGTATTGTCGGAAAGGCTTGGGCATCGGAGCCGGCACTGGGGGAAGGAGAGGAGTTTCCGATGATAGGAGGAGATGGTGATGCTGCGATGGCGTGGGTTACATTGAGCCAGGCTTCGTCGGCGGCGAAATTGGAGGCAGGACTGTATTGGCGGAATTTGATGCAGGTTCTGTCAGAGGTGAATCCGCTTTCCAAGCCATTGATTGCATATGTGTGGTCGTGATGGCAGGAGGGCTGCTCCATGACGGCCAGTATATTAGTCCAGGGCGGGAAGTGTCCATGAAACGGTACTTACAGTTAGAGTGAAAATGCCAACCCAAAACGCGGTCTCTCCACTGATCCTTGCTATGCCAGCGAGCCTTTCCATCGCTGACTTGTCAGTCCTGGAACGTCCGAAGGCAAGCCTTGCAGCAGTGCGGCGCTTTCTTGCACCTCATCTCGAGTATGAGATTTGCTTTTACGATGACGACAAGTATGTCATGAAGGCGCTTTGCAGCATTGCAGCCTGCGAGAAGGATTCCGTTGCTTCCGCTACCGGTCTGTCCCAAGAAAGTAGATTTGAGCATTGTTTCACGCAAGAATGCGAGCTGTCCAAGTCCTGGTAGGCTGGGCTTCATCCCTTCCCGTCCTTGGTGCAGCAGTTCTCCTTTGTCCTTGTTATCCTTTTGCTATGCTCATCACATACTCGGGCAGGACCATGACCGCCCACTTTGGATTTCGAACGACGTTCTTCGCTCGTCTCCCATCTCTTACCAAAAGCATACTTCGCCTCGCAGACTGCTGCCGCATGCGCAGAAAAGACGCGAGTCTCCTCCTTGTTCGCACTCACAGCCTGACTGACATCGATTGTCTGTCTCGTATCGCTTACTTGTCCATCACTGCCTCCTCCTGCTGGTCTCGGTTGACTCTGCTTCTGCTCTCGAGCCCGATGTACGTATGCTGTTCCGCGCTTCAGCCTGTGCTTCGAAGGATTTCCTTGCTCTCTCGGTCACCTTGTTATGGTGAGAAGTCGCATGGCGATCAGGCCGAGCAGCAGCAGCTTTTGCCGTAGCCGGATGCCCTTCTGGTTTGGCTACCCTTTCAGCCATAGACTTCTCCTCGGTGTGTGTCGCTTGGCAGCCATCTGCTGCTCTTTCTCGCGTGCCTTTTCAAACTCGGCAATGTCCCTCGCTTGCGCCTTCATCTCCTTGCCGCGCCTCCTCTCCCTTTCGTTGGAGCCTCGCCTTGATCCCGCGGTACCGAGTTTTTGTGGATTCTATGGGCGTGGCACAGTGATCTTGGGGAAAGGATGTTATGGGCGGCGAGCATTGCAGCGGAGGTGATGCTATGCATGGGTCCGTGGGGACAGCATTGGACACCTGGTGTGAGTGGCTGTCTTGCCAAAGCCGAGAAGACACTCGAACAGCTGCCGGAAACCCTTGAAGCTCGAGTTCAAGGGACGATCCGATCCGTTACCCGCTGCCGACCGGAATTCCTGCTGGCTGTTGGCGTGAATCGCATCATCGAGGCAGCACTATCTCGGTTCGCTGCGGACACGGACAGCTAGACCTTCAAGCGATGTGTAGGCACGATCTGTATGCGGTCGCCGCCAAGCCGATCCCAGCCGTGAGCGGTCATCACAAGCGCAGCACAGCATTGCCCACCGCACCTCAGCGCCAGAGCAAGCAAAGCACGCCATTCACAGCGCCAGCCTCCAGCCCGTCGAACAGCTGGAACGACATGTAGGCACGATCTGCATGAGTTCAGTGAAGCCGATCCGAGCTGCGAGCGATCATCACCAGTACAGCACACCATTGTACTCGCGGAGATACCGCATCCCAGCGTCAGAGCAAGCAAAGCAGACGATCAACAGCGCCAGCCATCAGCCACCAGCCCGCCGCTCGCAATCCGTATCGCCATCGCACCGTGCGCCCTCCCCCTTCTCACACAGTGAACTTAAGGTGGAGATCCGTTCTGTGGGTAACGTCTGAGACTGTGCAGGCGGAGAGTCGGAGAGCGTTGGAAAGAGAACAACTACACTTGAAAGAGGAGAGAAACTTGTATACCCAGAAGCTGTACGCTGAGAGGAGTTGATAATGCACAATCCATTCACGATGTCGGACTCTGCGATTGAGATAGGCTATAGCAATGCCATCAGACTCTGCGGCGTCATCCATCAACGTTTTACCTACCGTATGCTCTTTCCCCCAAACCCCAAAGTAAGCCAGACCTTGGCGCTCTCATCACACATATCACCAAGTTGGGACTCGCTTGAGCGGACAAGAGCGTCACGATATACTCGAGAAGAGACAGAGAGAAACATCGTGTGCCGTGATACAGCCCTTGCCCAAAACACAGAAAGCAACACCGACCACCCAGTATGGTACAGTACAGTGTTGAGCTCAAGCCGAACACCGAGGGAGAGCCAAACTCGCCCGCCCAATATGATACAGCCCAAATCAAGTCAACGCAAACGCAACCCACCCAGTATGGTACAGTTTTGAGCTCAAGCCGGACACCAAAAGCAAAACCAAACTCGCCCGCCCAAAATGATACAAACCAAAGCAAAGCAACGAAAACGCGAGCCACCCAATACTCATACACTGAAAACGCAAAGCAAAGCATCCACCCAAATCCAAACCCAACCCCGAAAAACCAGAAAGCGAAAACCAAACCCAACCTCCCACACCCACAAAACTATCCAAACTACCCACACAACCCAGCAAAGCAACCCTACTCGCTTGCGCGCCCACAAAAAATTGAACAAAGGCTATCCTCACAACGGACTGCAGATCCTTTGTGAAGCGACCAGATTTGTTCGGGGGCTCAGCTTTCGGAAAACTGCGAAATTGCTAGGGCGTGGTGTGGATTGGTAGCCCTAGGGGAACGGGGGTGGAGTCTGAGATTGGGAAGGAGAGAGAAGGGAGGGGAAGGGTAATGGGTTTAGTGACATGTGCTAGTTGGTTGATGGGTTCGATGGCGGCCGCCAAGAGTTTGGGGATTGAGGACAGGAAGTTCGGGGGACGGGTAAAGGAGGAGCGAATGAGAGGTTAAAGGAGAACTAATCAATTAACGAACATAAATCCACAGTTATTATCCATCCGCAATATTATTATAAATTGCCAATAACAACTGCCGCCTTTCCACATTGCACATCTACCAGATACGCCTCCCACGCATAATCCTAGAACAAGTACAAGCACCAAAACCCAGCCCTCGGAAATCACTGAGCTGGCCAGACTCAGCGGAGCCCTGAAGACAGGATGCGTGCCTCATGGCTTGGCCTTAGGTAACCAGCATGGACATGATTCTCCACCGCTACCTTCTATGCTCCTCTGAGTCGCGCTCCTCCCGGCATTCACTTCCGTCACGCCTGTGCGCCCAGCGGAGGTGGCAAGTGGGCAGATCAAGCTCTTCGCCGGCCTTCTACGCTCCTCCACATCTCCCTCCTCGTCTCCCTCCTCACGGTACCCACCTTCCCTGTCCCCGCGTACCCGGTGGAGATAGCAAGCAGACAGGGCAAGCTCCTCACCGACCTTCCATACGACAATCAGGCTTTTGCTCGGCGCGATAGACAGATGGGAGTGGTGTGGGCCAGTTGGAGTAGCAGGGAACAAGCAATGAGATCAGTCACAGTCATTATGGCTTAGCGCGGTGCACAAATGGGCGTAGGCCGGTTGGAGTGGTATGCTCATCTGACTACCCTCTCTACACTCGCTCACTTTCGGGCAAGGGTGATCAGTCCTTGAACAAATGGGAAAGGAAGAGCAGGAAACAAGCAATGAGATCAGTCGCGGCCATAATTGCTCAGCGCGGTGCACAAATGGGCGTGGGCCGGTTGGAGTGACTCGCTCACAGTCGGGCCAGGGTGATTAGTCCTTGCACAAATGGGAAACGAGGAGCAGGGAACAGGCGATGAGATCGGCCACAGCCAGGCTTGCGCAGAGTCGTTGTTGTTGGATGGTAGCGGCGTTGAGCAGGGCTTGATCTGCTCGTCGTCGGCCTGGGGATAGTATGCGTGCTGCTCAAAGGGAGCCTGCTGTGGGATTGTTGTAGTAGCTGTTTTCATGATCAGTACGGCATCGCAAATGAGCTGGATTCGAGATCCACGAACACTTTGGGATTCTCAAGATCGGGTTCTTTTCCCTTAATGAGGTAGTTCCTGTGATGCTTTGCGCACGCCAGACAGATTGATGTTTGAAGAGACAGGGCTCATCACACGTTGCGAGCAAGCATGTCAAGGCGTCCTAAGACATAGCTGCTGCGAACAGCACGGCTGGATGCAAAGGCGCCCCTTGTGATTCAGCGTGTGCTATGCTCCGAGACGCACAGACAGATTTGGGGAGGCGATGGGGCAAGCGAGCGAGTTACGACAAGTCCAATCACTCTACACTAGGGCTTATGTGGCTCGAAGAGCCACATGAGAAGCCTAAGGCGACGAGTAGCTAAAGTCTTATCTAGACGCCTATAGTAGGCCTAATCTAAAACGCGTATAGTAAGTTATATCTAAAACGCTAATACTAAAAAGTAATATTAATCCGGAACGCGTTATAGATATTAGAAAGCACTATTTAGAAACGCTTATAGCGAGCACTATTAGGAACGCTTATAGCAAGATAGTCTTAAATATCTATAGTAACTACTTCCGGAATATGCCTATAGTAATTACTATCCGGAATACCTATAGCGAGTACTATTCGAAATATCTATAGTAAGTAGTTCTTTCCGAGTTAGAACGCTTATAGTAAGTACTACCTATAAGGCGTATAGTAAGTACTACCTATAAGGCGGATACTAAGTCTAATCTAAAACGACTATAGGAATTCTTATTTAGAACGCTTATAATACTAAGTACTATTCGGAACGCGTATAGTAAGTCTAATCCGGAGCGCTAATAGTTAGTACTACTATCTATAACGCCTATACTAAGTTTTATTTAGAACGCGCTATATAGTAATTCTAATCCGAAACGCTTATACTAAGTCTTATCCGGAACGCGTATAGTAAGTACTATCCGGAACGCGTATAGTAGGTCTAATTCGGAACGCTAATAGTAAGTACTACTAAGAACGCCTATAGCAAGTAGTACTTTCTAAAATACCTATAGTAAGTACTATTTAGAATACTTATAGCAAGTTATATCTGAAACGCCTATAGTAAATGCTACTAAAAACGCTTATAGCGAGTAGTATTATTCGAAACGCTTATAGCGGTAACTATCCGAGATATCTATAGCGAGTAGCACTATCCGGAACGCCTATAGCAAATACTATCTAAAACGCCTATAGGCTATAGTAAATAGCATTAGAACTACTTTTAGCGGATACCCTATATAACGCCTACTACGAGTACCTTATAAAACGCCTATAGCGAGCACTCTATAGAACACCTATAGCGAGTAGTACTATACGGAACGCGTAGGAGTCGATAGGACAAGCCTTATTTTAAACGCTTAGTATAGTTAGTCCTATATAAACCGGAACGCGTATACTAAGTCTAATCTAAAACGCTTATAGAAAGTCTTATCCGGAATGTATAAATTAAGTCTAAGTCTAATCCGAAACTAAATACTTATATTAAGCACTATCCGGAAGGCCTATAGGCTAAGACTATAGCGAGCAGCACTATCCGGAACGCTTATAGTAAGTACTATCTAAAACGCCTATAGTTAAACAGCATTCGAACTATCTATAGCGAGTACCCTATATAACGCCTACTCTAAGTACCCTATAGAACGCCTATAGCGAGTACTCTATAGAACATCTATAGCGAGCAGTACTATCCGGAACGCGTAGAATAAGCTAACTGTTACTAACAACGCCTATAGTAAGGCTAACTTAGAGCACTTATAATAGTAAGTACTATTCGGAACGCGTATAGTAAGTCTAATCCAGAGCGCTAACAGTTAGCACTACTATCTAAAACGCCTATACTAAGTTCTATTTAGAACGCGCTATATAGCAATTCTAATCCGAAACGCTTATACTAAGTCTTATCCGGAACGCGTAGAGTAAGTACTATCCGGAACGTATATAGCAAGTCTAATTCGGAACGCTAATAGTAAGTACTACTAAGAACGCTTAAAGCAAGTAGTACTATCTAAAATACCTATAGCAAGTGCTATTTAGAACACCTATAGTAAGTCTAATCCAAAACGCCCGAAACGCCTATAGCAAATACTGCTAAAAACGCTTATAGCGAGTAGTAATATTCGAAACGCTTATAGCGATAATTATCCGAGATATCTTTAGCGAGTAGTACTTTCCGGAACGCTTATAGTAGATACTATCTAAAACGCCTATAGTTACTAAATAGTATTCGAACTACTTATAGCGAGTACCTTATATAACGCCTACTACAAGTACCTTATAAAGCGCCTATAGCGAGTACTCTATAGAATACCTATAGCGAGTAGTACTATCCGGGGACCGGAACGCGTAGGACAAGCTAACTACTATCTATAACGCCTATAGAAAGTCTGATTTAGAACGTTTATAATAGTAACTTAGTAAGTACTATTCGCAACGCGTATAGCAAGTCTAATCTAGAGCGCTAATAGTTAGTACTATTATCTATAACGCTTATACCAAGTTCTATTTAGAACGCGCTATATAGCAATTCTAATCCGAAACGCCTATACTAAGTCTTATCCGAAACGCGTAGAGTAGATACTATCCGGAACGCGTATAGTAAGTCTAATTCGGAACGCTAATAGCAGGTACTACTAAGAACGCCTATAGCAAGCAGGACTATCTAAAATACCTATAGTAAGTGCTATTTAGAATACCTATAGCAAGTTATATCCGAAACACCTATAGAAAATACTACTAAAGACGCCTATAGCGAGTACTCTATAGAATACCTATAGCGAGTAGTACTATATAGAACGCGTAGGACAAGCCTTATTTTAAATAGACCCCGCAGTGGTTCGGGTTGGTTTGGTTTGGTTTGCCAAGCCGAAACTCTAGTTTGGTTTAGGTTGGTTTGCTAAGCAACTATATAAGTAGCTAGTTCGAACTATATAATTTATCGGTTTTTAAGAAGTGTACGAATGTATACGTAGCTTTAAGCAAGCCCTTTGTAAGACTCAGCAGTGTGGCCGGCAGCGTAGCCGGCATTTTTAGTCCTTAGTACTTATAGAATTTTCGAATCCTACTTAGGCTACGTAGTTGTATAAAGGTACTTATATAACCTCAAATCCATAGACAATCAGCTAAGGGTACTAACTAATCAAAAGTATATATATATATACACAAGGCATTATAGTTCAGTTCGGAAACTGCACTCCTTAGGTATGAATTTCATCCTTTCGTTTACGGTTCAATTCCCTAACTGCTTAGCAGAATGTCTTTATCTAGATCTAGGCAGAACTTATCGATTTCCCTAGAAGTCCTCCTCCTTAAGAAGTTTATACACTTTCCTACCGAACTATTCGATAATATTAAGTACTAGGATAGCTCCTCCCTCGGTATCGGTATAGTATATAAAAGAGCTATAAGGCAGCTCTATAGAACGTTCTACTAGTCACTCGCTATACTAAGGCCGAATGCTAGTTCGTTCCTTAGAACTCTTAGTCATTTAGGAGATATAAAGGGTAGGGCAGGTAGTAACTTCGTATTGCATAAGGAGGTAGAGGCTGCTATAGAAGAGGCCTTCAACCTGTAGAAGATAGTAAAAGATATAGAGGTAGCTATAGGTCTAGGTACCTAGTTGAATTTTCAGTAGGTAGAGTATAAGGATATTTAGAGGGAGTATTAGGTAGAGTTGCGAAGGCAGGTATATAATATGCTCTAGAAAACAGGGATAGTGCCTATAACTATAACTATTAGGCTCTTCAACCTTCCTTATTTTTCCCTGTTTTCTTTTTATAAAAATCTAAACTAATACAAATCAACCGGAATGTCTATCTTCTTTTAGTTCTTTAAAAAACCTAGTAGCGTAGCTAGTAGCGTAGCCGGCAGCGTGGCCGGCAGCGTAGCCGGCCTTTTTACTCCTTAGTACTAACGGGATTTTGGGAGACTTCTATTCCGTACGGCTAATAAAGTATACTATACTATATATATATACTTAGAGAGTATTTAGAGCGCGGTATACAGCGCCGTATAACAGCGGCTTATTTCGTATATAGAAAAGCTTGCAGATAATACTACGAATATCCTTTCTACTAGAACATCTATCCTACCTAGTACCGTCTCGAATGTAGACATTCTAGCCTTTTAGAATCTGATCGAGTGCTTTAAAATCCTTGTCTATAATCGTTATACGCTTCGCGTAGATAGCTATAAGGTTGACCGCTAAAATAGTATTAGCATAGTCCGAAAAGAGGTAGAAGAGAAACATACATTCGAAGATACGAACTAGGTAGGCTTCTGCAGCCTCTTAAAGGGCGCCTATCGCGGAGGCTTAGAAGCGAAGGTCCGTTCTATAATCCTAGGCAATTTCGCGAACAAGTCGTTAGAAAGGAGTTTTACGGATTAGGAGCTAAGAACTCTTCTAATACTGCCGAATCTTACGGAGGGCTACGGCTAAAGAAGGATTAGTAAAAAGATAGTAAGAATGCCGGCTACGCTGCCGGCTACGCTGCCGGCTACGCTGCCGGCTACAAATAGGACTTACTTCCTAGGCGCTATCGACGCTTCGCACGATTACTACTAGCAGCAGAAGCGCTAGTTGTCGTCTTGCGTAGAGCCTTGCCCGCCGTTGTCTTACGCGGAGCCTTGCCCGCCGTTGTCTTACGCGGAGCCTTGCTCGCGACGCCCTTTCTAGTACCGGAGCTAGTAGTAGTAGCAGCAGCTATCTTACGTTGATGTACTGTACTCGTTCTACTATTTCCGATCTTGTTACGACCCGTAGAAGTAGTAGGTCCCTTCTTGCGAGGCGTCGTAACTTAGTTAAGTAGACTCGCTATTATAAAAGTCGTCGAATTAAGGAAAAAAGTGCGTTGCGAAGGTATACGAAGGCGCGCGCGGAGCGAGGGTGTTACGGAGGTAGTAGATATAGAGCGTAGAGGTATAGGTATCGATGCGAAGGTTAAATATAGCGGTAGTGTCGCGGTGTCGCTAGGCAATAGAGTAAGCTTCGCGCAAGCCTACATTATAGTGACGTTAGAGCAAGGAAAGAAGGCAGGCACGGCTAAAAAAGGCAGGCACGGCTAAAAAAGGCAGGCACGGCTAAAAAAGGCAGGTACGGCAGACTTTGAAATATAGCCGGTATATGTAGCCGGCATAGTAATAGGCGAAAGCCTCCTTTTAATGAATAGCCGGCGTGATAATAGTATCCTACTATAGTATAGATATTCTTTAGTAATGCCTTTACTAGCTATAGTAATCTTATAAGTAACCTAGGCCTATTGCTAGTAAATATAAGAAATATTAGGTAGGCTATACTAAACAAGCTAGTCATTTAGCAGGAAAAGGCCTACTACCGTCTCTATATGCCGGCTACGAGTGCCGGCTACGAGTGCCGGCTATCGCTCTAAATTCAACTCCGCCCTATCTCGGAGGCTAAGGTACCGAGCGGAAACCCTACAGCTTATATTTACTCGGTTGTCGCGGAGCGCTTACAGGTGAGGTATTAGAAAAGAGTATAAAAAGTACGAGAAGAGTATCCTAGGATATAGGTCGTAAGTGAATAAGAGTAGCACGCCTAGTTATTTATATAGTACGTTACTCTATACGACTAAGAGCCTATATTATCTCGTGCTTCGCTTATAAGACCTCGACTCTACTAATATACTATTATTCTCCTGCTCGGTCGCTGTCTTAAATCTTCTTCGAGTTGCTAGACTTAGTGCGTATCTATAGCTATGCAATAGCGCTACGTATTATAGAGAATCAACTCCGCCGTATCTCGAAGGCTAAGGTACCGAGCGGAAATCCTATAGCTTATATTCACTCGGTTATCGCGGAGCGATTATAGGTAAGGTATTAGAAAAGAGTATAAAAAGTACGATAAGAGCATCCTAGGATATAGGTCGTAAGTGAATAAGAGTAGCACGCCTAGTTATTTATATAGTACGTTACTCTATACGACTAAGAGCCTATATTATCTTATGCTTCGCTTATAAGACCTCGACTCTACTAGTATACTATCGATCTCCTCCTCGGTCGCTAATACGCTATCTTAATTCTTCTTCGAGTTGCCGGACTTAGTGCGTATCTATAGCTATACAATAGCGCTACGCATTATAGAGAATTTCTCGTTAAAGTTTCTCTCTCGTAGGCTTGCTATCTACCTCGTAGTATAGAGGATCAAAGTGCTAATACTAAAGAATCTCCTTATAGTTAGGATGCTAGGGCTCCTTAGGACCTTTGTATTTTAGGTCTGAATAGAGACGTATTATAAACGTTCTATCGCCCTTTCGCTTACTACCCGCTAGGTCGCGATATGCGAAGAAACTAATCTAAATGTAGCTCGTCTCTATAAGAGCCGGGTGAATATAGAGCGCTAGGTTTCTACTTCGTACCTTAGATTTAGGGACGGCGCGGAGATAAAATTAGAAATGTAGCCGGTACCTATAGCCGGTAAAAGGATGCGAAAATAGGCCTCCTCCTAGGTTAATCTAACGACTAAATACAATTTCTAACTAATCCGCTGTAAACCGACGCCGAATTTTAGCTAGAAGCTGCATATCTTTATTTTGAAGAGTAACCCGCTTCGTATAGATAGCAAGGAGGTTTAAAAGCTTAAGCTCGGTTACGAGAAATGCCTCCGTAGCTTCCTAAAGAGCACTAATCGCCTTAGCCGTAAATCGCATACTAGACCGAAAATCTAATGTAATTTCTCGGACGAGTCGCTAGAAGGGAGTCTTAGGGATTAAAAGCTCGGTCCCTCTTTTGTTTTAGAAAAGCCGGATCTAGCGAAGGGTAATAGTACCTAGTTTGAAGCGCCGCTTCTTTATCGTCGAGTCCTGCCTTATTCCCTTTCTTTTAATAGAAAGATAACTTTTCTTCGCGATAGTCTTCGTCCGCCTACTCTTTTTAGCCTTCTCCTGTCTACCTATAGCCTTCTTGTTTTTCGGTACTGTTTTCCGAGGAACCCCCTTCCTTCGTATATACTACGGAGAGCCTTGCTCTTCCGATATCTCGTTCTCGCTACGGTCTCCCTATACTTGGCTTACTTTACCCTTACCCTTTAGCCTCTAAAGATATTTATCTACGCGTTTAGGCGACGAGGGCATATCGGTAGGACCTAGAAAATTAATAAGTATATAATCGTAGGGAGACATTAATGCTTCTTACCTTCTAGAACAAATAGTCTTCTATTAAACCGCCTTATTAGGTTATCGTTAGATTCGAATAAAGGATAGTAGCTTAAGGAAGGGGAGGCAGCCGGCTTAGGAAGGCCCGAAGAGCCGAATCCTTAAGGTATATTTGTCTTTAAGAATATAGGGAAAGGGAAGAAGGAGAGGAAGAGCGAATAGAGAATTAGAAATAGTCCGCAGGTAAGCGGGGTCGGTTGCTATAGCAACTAGTCTGTTTAGGTCCTAGGAATTCGAAACACATTTCGGATATATGCCGGCTATATACGCCGGCTATATTACCTTATACGTAAACGCTTCGTCTCCTTAAAGCTACTCTAAGCCTATATACGTTTCCGCTTCTCGACCCGGTATCGCCTTCTACCTCCGCCCTCCTCCTCTTCGTTATCGCTAATTAGGGTTTCGCTTAGACTAAATTTCGTATTCTCTTCGCGCTCCTAGGTTTCTTCGATCTTAAGGTTTTCTAATTCCTCGATTAACTCCTTTAGTATAATCTTTAGTAACCTACCTTAGCGATTCTAGTAGAGGAGATAGTATCGGAATACTATAATAGATTCGAAGGTAGTAGGCGAGTATATTCGATTAAAGCGGCCCTAGTAACGAGCGATACTAAAAGACCTCTTATAGCCTATACCTACGCTCGGGATAGCGAGGACGTCCCGAGCGACCGACGCTATCGTTAGAAACTTAGGCTCTAACCGCTGCTATATAGCGAGAATATCGTCTCCGAATTCGTCTAGAAGACCGGTAAGATCTAGAGATTATTAGCCCTCTTTCCGAGCCTACGGGTTTGTACTTACTCGCGCGCCGATAGAGATCGAACTCTTCCTTATTTACTTTAGTAGTTGCTTCCTCTTCTGCCTCTACTTCCTACCTACGAAATAGGTATAATATCGGAGCCTTCTAAACCTTCTTTTTCTTTGTAGGAGCTGCATTTAGACTAGTTTCTTTCCGACGCTCGTAGAATATCTTTTCTAGAATAGTCTAGTAATGCTTCGGCTATACCTCGTCCGCCTTCTATTCCGGCCTCTGCTAGTATATATCCTTTTCTACCGGGTTGAGCAAGTACGCAACGCTATAGATATCCCCGAACGAGTTAAAGGTAGTACTGTAATATTTATATAACTTAGTATAGGAGGTGTCTATAGCTTTCGTTATAGCTACTTTCTAGGGAACGCTCTTCTTAGCTAGCTTAGCTACGGTTTCCTCGAGCTCGTTAAAGAGCTAGTTATAGTACGTAAAGATAAGGTAGATCGTCGGTCCTCGGGTTCTTCTAATCGTAGTAGTAACCTTCGCGTAATGCTTACCAATATCGACGAGATACTCTGCTTAGCGCTATTCGGCGGCGGTAAGGCCGAGCTACTTAATACCCTCGGAACTCTAATAGATCTCGAGAGCGGTACGTAAAGTATATCCCCTCGTAACTATATAGAAAGTCGAATCGAACCGAGTCTTAACGTCTTAGGTAAAACGGAGTAGGCGCTAAGGAGGCCGCTTTTGCTATCGCTTATTCTATGCGATATTCTAGGTATCGGTTTTAGGGCGCTCGATTAGGTTCTTTTAAATAGCCTCGAATCGGTTATATCTCTATAAGCTCGAGTTCGTATATATTGCTAGACGACGAAGCTAGAGAAAAAGAGTTAGAACTATACTAGGTTGCCGGCTATAGGTACCGGCTACGGACAAAAGTTATACCTTATATAAAACGAGAGCGAGGCTCTCTGCCTTATCCCGTCTTATTACTATAATAAGTTTCTCGACTTTCGACTTTGCTTTATCCTTATCTAGGATCTTCTATTAGTCGTCGTTTAATAGTGCAATTTTAAGCGTCTTAAAGAGGGCTCGGATCGCGATTTGAACTATATAAGCGAGGTAGGGAAACTTCTATAGGGATATAACTAGCAACGACGTCGGCTCCGATTTAATAGGGCTAGGGCTATTAATAGGCTCCTCTTCATCGTTATTATCGTGCGTATTGTCGTGCGTATCCGGAATCGTAGCGAGCTTAATATTCGGAAGATTAAGCTAGATTGTAGACCTTGTAATCTCCTCTACGCACTCGACCCTATCGATACAATTAGTAATTTTAAAGACATATACGAGTGAATTGTATATACAACGCCTTATACAATGTTCGATTATTACTAGCGTTGTCCGTAGTAATCGAGATTAGTTTCGTTATTACGCTAACCCTATCTATTACCGTATAGATAAGCTTCGCTATATCCTTACTAGTATAGGAACCTAGAATTTCAGGGAATCCGATTATAAGTTCCTAGAGTTTCTAATCCGAATTAATAAAGTATAGCATAATCGAGAGGAAGGAGGCTCTTATAGTCCGGCTTAACTAGCTATCGATAGCAATAGCTACTCGGCGAGTATTACGGAGGATCTCCCGAATGTCGTCTAACGTAGCCTCTTTGTTCTTTTCGAATATAATACGCTAGGTTGTCGCGCCGAGAAATAGGGGAGGGTAGTTTATAAGATATAGGTATGTCTTCTATATAGACTCCCTTTCGTAGAAGTCTTCCGGAAGACCGTTTATAGCTAGCATTTCGTTTGCTAGTTGCTTAAAGTCTTCGGGGGAGAAATCGGTAGCCTTCAATCCTAGAGCTTCCTTAAGCGTAGCCTATAATAATTAGCTAGATCTCTACGGTTGATTTAGGTAGCCGGAATCTATAGCCGGTAGCTATAGCCGGCAGCTATAGCCGGCATTTTAGAAGATATACCTCTTTCTAGAACGCTATATCTATATTAACTCTCCTCTCTCCTTAAGATTCCCGATACCGTTTAGAATAGAGATAGTTCGTAGGCGATAAGTTCCTATCCCCTAGTTTCGGGTATTTTAAGATTGAACCGTAGAAGTTATAGACAATTACTAGTTAACCTTTAAGTCGAGAAGTCGTATAACGGTACAATGCCCCCTCTATAAAGAACTTCTAGAATATATCCGTTCGCTCCTTACTCCCCTATCGCATCGAGTACTTCCGGAGTTTACACTCCTTCGAACGTAAGTATAAAGGGAACTATATCTTATAGACCTATTAATTAAACTACTCTATATACTCGGGTTTCTAAAGATACGCCTAGCTAGCCTTTTCGAAGATTTCCGGGTTAATACTCGATGTTCTTATATCTCCGAACAACCTTCTACTTAGACTCCGTAAAGGTAAGGACTAGGTAGTAGTACCCTATAATGAATTCCTACTACTAGGATTCGGAGAGGATGAATCTAGCCTTAATCGTCGTCTAGGACTCGATAGGCTCGAAGGTAAGTATACGACCTCCTCTCGACGTTGTCGCAATCTCGCTCGTATACTAGACTGTTTCGACTGTCGTCTCGTTATTACCCTTCCTAGTATAGCGCCTAGTGTATATACAATGTCGGTCGGCATGTTTTAAGGTTTCGTACGGTAAGGTAAGGACTTAGGAGTAGTAGATATATACTAGTAGCTATAGAGAAACACCCTTTCTTTTATAGTATCGTATCGTTAGGAATAGCTAGGTAGTAAATAGCTAGCTACCTTCTTTTTTTGTTTCTTAGCTACCTAACTACTAGATTTTTTTTCCTAGCTACCCTAGCTAGCCTAACTACTAGAATTTCTTTCCTAGCTACCCTAACTACCTGAATTTTGCCTTCTATACGGCGGCTCTCTCCTACTAACGGAACCGAGCTACTATACCTAACGAATCTAAGCTCGTTTTTAGTCTTAATCTATCCTCTTTCGGTATAAGATACTCGATAAGCAAATGCTTAGGCCGAGTCTAACTACGAAACCTAAGACTAACTAATAGCTCTATTAACCAATCCTAATCCTCGAACTCCTTCCGCTTCTTAGTAAAGACCTTAAAGAGCGCTCGAGCTTCTTCGGGTACCTACGGAGTAGTCGAGATAAAGCCGTATCGCTAAAATAGGTAATCCTTCGGAGGCTTATATAGAGATTTAGAGAATTCTAACGCCAACCTATCCTACTAGTAGCTTAGATTCCGGATACAAGCCCTCTCTGCCTTAGTAAAGATTTTATATAGCAGTAGCACTCTGCCTTCGAGAAACGCTTTCTGTTTAACTGTTAGTATCTGCCGGCTACGAACGCCGGCTATATATGCCGAGTATAGAATAATTACCTGTACCCCTTCCTCCTATAGTAATACTTCTACCGTCTCTAGATACCTAGCCCCGATCGTATTAATCGCAAGCCACTTTGCCTTTATAGACGTAAAGGCTTCGCTCTAATACTAATAAAGAAACTTCTACTCTATATCGAGGATATAAAGACGACTAGTCTCGATTCCAATCCTTGCTAGCTTTTCGTAGTAGCTTTAACTATGATTTTCTAGATTAATAGGACTTATGCCTTAGCCCTTTACTAGTATCTCGTCTCTTTGACTATGCTCGATCTACTCCTAGCGCTTATCGTCTATAGCGTTAGGCCCTAAGACTGCACCTGTTACTAGATCGACGTATAGTATCTCCTCGCTTTTTTTAGTTCCTTTATTCGTAGTATTAAGCTCTATCGCGGCATCCTAAACTCTAGTATTGTTGTTCTCGGCTATCTAAATATCTCCGTTACTATCGGTCGTATCGATAGAGATAGCGACTATAGGTCTAAATGCTATTAGTTAACGTGTTAAAGAAAAATATACCGGCTACAGCTACCGGCTACGGCTGCCGGCTATAGCTGCTAGCTACGGCCGCTAGCTAGATTGACTTACGCTACTAGAACTTTACGCTCGAAAACTAGCCGCAATTCTTTCCTCCTCTTAGCCTTCTCTTAGGTTGTCTTCTTATTCCAACCTTCACTTTTTTCTATAGGCGCTAGCTATCGATAGAATGCCTTATTCCGCGCCTTTCTTCTCTTATCCTTAGCTCTTTTATCCTTATCTATCTTGTCCTTTCTCTCGCGGTCTCGTACGGAATTCTTCTTCGTAGAGTACTCCTCTTTAGTCTTACGCTTTTTAGTTAGACGCTTAGGTAAAACAAACTCGCGGTCTTTAGTTCTATCTTCTATTTAGCGCGCGGCGCGCTTCTCTCTTACTATTATAAGGGAAAGGGGCGGGGGCGTAGCGTATAGTAGTTGTTATCGGTATAGGTATAGAGGAAGAAGTTAAAAGTGTAAGAATGTCGCGAAGCCCTAATTGTTGCCGCCTACGTAACGTTATATAGGTAAGCTTTCGCAACTACGGCAACTACGCCCCGGCAATAGCAACTACGCCCTAGCAACGGCAACTACGCCCTAGCAACGGCAACCACGCCCTAGCAACGGTAATAAAGCGTAGTAAATACAACCTAGTAACTATTATAGCCGGCAATCGTGGCCGGCAGTCGAATAAGAGTGTCCTTATAGCAAAACTACGCCCTAGCAACGGCAACTACGCCCTAGCAACGGCAAAAGAGCGTAGTAAATGTAACAGAGTTACTATTATGGCCGGCAATCGTAGCCGGCAGTCGAATAAGAGTGTCCTTGTAGTAAAACCAATACAGTCTCTAGTTCAAACTAGGAATCTATATAGTTCGAAAAAACCAAACCGGAACTAGGGAGCTAGTTCGCCGCTAAGAAACCAAACTATATACGTTTAGTGGTTCGGAAACCGAACCACTGCGGGGTCTAATTTTAAACGCTTAGTATAGTTGGTCCGATATAAACCGGAAGGCGTATACTATACGCAAGTCTAATCCGAAACGCTTATAGAAAGTCTTATCCGGAATGTATAAAGTAAGACTAAGTCTAATCCGAAACTAAATACTTATACTAAGCACTATCCGGAAGGCCTATAGCGAGTAGTACTATCCGGAACGCTTATAGCAAATACTATCTAAAACGCCTATAGTTAAATAGCATTCGAACTATTTATAGCGAATACCCTATAGGGCCTATATAACGCCTACTACGAGTACTCTATAGAATATCTATAGCGAGTAGTACTATCCGGAACGCGTAGGATAAGCTAACTATCATCTATAACGCCTATAATAGGTCTAATTTAGAACGCTTACAATACTAAGTACTATTAAGAAGGCGTATAGTAAGTCTAATCCGGAGCGCTACCTGTTAGTACTACTATCTATAACGCCTATACTAAGTTTTATTTAGAACGCGCTATATAGTAATTCTAATCCGAAACGCTTATACTAAGTCTTATCCGGAACGCGTAGAGTAAGTACTATCCGGAACGCGTATAGTAGGTCTAATTTAGAACGGTAATAGTAAGTACTATTACGAACGCTTATAGTAAGTAGTACTTTCTAAAATACCTATAGTAAGTACTATTTATAATACTTAGAGCAAGTTATATCCGAAACGCTTATAGCGAATACTACTAAAAACGCCTATAGCGAGTAGTAATACTCGAAACGCCTATAGCGGTAACTATCTAAGATATCTATAGCGAGTAGTACTATCCGGAACGCGTAGGACAAGCCTTATTTTAAACGCTTAGTATAGTTCGTCCTATATAAACCGGAACGCGTATAGCAAGTCTAATAATCTAATCCGAAACGCCTACAGAAAGTCTTGTCCGGAATATATAAAGTAAGTCTAAGTCCAATCTAAGACTAAGTACTTATACTAAGTACTACCCGGAAGGCCTATAGCGAGTAGTACTATCCGGAACGCCTATAGCAAATACTATCTAAAACGCCTATAGCAAACAGCATTCGAACTACTTAGAGCGAGTAGCCTATATAGCACCTACTACGAGTACCTTATAAAACGCCTATAGCGAGCACTCTATATAATACGGTATATCTATAGCAGTAGTACTATCCGGAACGCGTAGGACAGGCCTCATTTTAAACGCTTAGTATAGTTAGTTCTATATAAACCGGTACGCGTATAGCAAGTCTAATCCGAAACGCTTATAGAAAGTCTTATCTGAAATGTATAGAGCAAGTCTAACTATCTAAGTCTAATCCGAAACTAAATACTTATATTAAGTACTATCCGGAAGGCTTATAGCGAGTAGTACTATCCGGATTGCGTATAGCAAGTCCAATCCGGAGCGCTAATAGCAAGTACTATTAAGAACGCTTATAGCAAGTAGTACTATTAAATTACCTATAGTAAGTACTATTTAGAATACTTATAGCAAGTTATGTCCGAAACGCTTATAGTAAATACTACTAAACCCGATTATAGCGAGTAGTAATATTCGAAACGCTTATAGCGGCAACCGTCTAAGATATCTATAGCGAGTAGTACTATCCGGAATGCCTATAGCAAATACTATCTAAAACGCCTATAGTTTAATAGTATTCGAACTATTTATAGCGAGTACCTTATATAACGCCTACTACGAGTACCCTACAAAACGCCTATAGCGAGTACTCTATAGAATATCTATAGCGAGTAGCACTATCCGGAAGGCGTAGGATAAGCTAACTATTATCTATAACGCCTATAAAAAGTCTAATTTAGAACGCCTATAATACTAAGTACTATTTAGAACACAAAGGTCTATTTAAAACGCGCTATATAGCAATTCTAATCCGAAATGCCTATACTAAGTCTTATCCGAAACGCGTAGAGTAAGACTATCCGGAACGCTAATACCAAGTACTACTAAGAACGCTTATAGCAAGTAGGACGATCTAAAGTACCTATAGCAAGTGCTATTTAGAATACGTATAGCAAGTCTAATCCGAAACGCCTATAGCAAATACTACTAAAAGCGCTTATAGCGAGTAGTAATATTCGAAACGCTTGTAGCGGTAACTATATCATCCGAGATATCTATAGCAAGTAGTACTATCCGGAACGCTTATAGCAAACACTATCTAAAACGCCTATAGCAAACAGTATTTTAACTACCTATAGCGAGTACCCTATATAACGCCTGCTACGAGTACCTCAGAGAACGCCTATAGCGAGCACTCTATAGAATACCTATAGCAAGTAGTACTGTCCGGAACGCGTAGGACAAGCCTTATTTTAAACGCTTAGTATAGTTAGTCCGATATAAACCGGAACGCGTATAGCAAGTCTAATCCGAAGTACTGCTAAGAACGCTTATAGCAAGTAGTACTATCTAAAATACCTATAGTAAGTACTGTTTAGAATACTAATAGCAAGTTATATCGGAAGCGCTTATAGTAAATACTACTAAAAACGCTTATAGCGAGTAGTAACATTCGAAACGCTTATAGCGGTAACTGTTTAAGATATCTATAGCGAGCAGTACTATCCGGATCGCCTATAGTAAAGACTATCTAAAACGCCTAAAGCTAAACAGTATTCGAACTACCTATAGCGAGTACCCTATATAACGCCTACTACGAGTACTCTATAAATATAGGAATTTCAATTTAGAACACTTATAATCCTAAGTACTATTTAGAACGTATATAGTAAGTCTAATCCGGAGCGCTAACAGTTAGTACTACTATCTATAGCGCCTATAGTAAGTTTTATTTAAAACGCGCTATATAGTAATTCTAATCCGTAACGCTTCTACTAAGTCTAATCCGGAACGCGTAGCGTAAGCACTATCCGGAACGTATATAGCAAGTCTAATTCGCAACGCTAATAGCAAGTACTATTAAAATTTAAGCACGCTTATAGCAAGCGGTACTACCTAAAGTGCCTATAGTAAGTACTATTTAGAATACTTATAGCAAGAAGTACTATATTATATCCGAAACGCTTATAGTAAATACTATTTCAAACGCCTATAGGAAATAGTATTCGAACTACCTATAGTAAGTACCCTATATAACGCCTACTACGAGTATCCTATAGGGCGCCTATAGCGAGTGCTCTATAGAATATCTATAGCGAGTAGTACTATCCGGAACGCGTAGGACAAGCCTTATTTTACACGCTTAGTACAGTATAAACCGGAAGGCGTATAGCAAGTCTAATCCGAAACGCTTATAGAACGTCTTATCCGGAATGTATAAAGTAAGTCTAAGTCTAATCCGAAACTAAATACTTATACGAAGCACTATCCGGAAGGCCTATAGCGAGTAGTACTATCCGGAACGCTTATAGCAAATACTATCTAAAACGCCTATAGTTAAATAGCATTCGAACTATCTATAGCGAGTACCCTATATAACGCCTATAGCGAGTACTCTATAGAATATCTATAGCGAGTAGTACTATCCGGAACGCGTAGGATAAGCTAACTATTATCTATAACGCCTATAATAGCTCTAATTCAGAACGCTTATAATACTAAGTACTATTTAGAACGCGTATAGTAAGTCTAATAACTCTAATCCGGAGCGCTAACAGTTAGTACTACTGTCTATAACGCCTATACTAAGTTTTATTTAGAACGTACTATATAGCAATTCTAATCCGAAACGCTTATACTAAGTCTTATCCGGAACGCGTAGAGGAAGTCTATCCGGAACGCAAATAGCAAGTACTATTAGGAACGCTTATAGCAAGTAGGACTATCTAAAATACCTATAGTAAGTCCTATTTAGAATACTTATAGCAAGTCTAATCCGAAACGCTTATAGTAAATACTACTAAAAACGCTTATAGCGAGTAGTAATATTCGAAACGCTTATAGCGGTAACTGTCCGAGATAGCTATAGCGAGTAGTACTATCCGAAACGCTTATAGCAAATACTATCTAAAACGCCTATAGTTAAATAGGATTCGAACTATTTATAGCGAGTACCTTATCTAACGCCTACTATAAGTACCCTATAAAACGCCTATAGCGAGTAGTACTATCCGGAACGCGTAGGATAAGCCTTTCGAGCCTACCGCTCCGAGCAAATACCGCCGGATTAGGCGCGAACGATACCGCCTCGAGCAAAAAACGCCGCCGGATTAGGCGTAAACGACGGAGACGGCCTCGGAAACACTACTATCGCGGCGCCGGAGCGTTATAGTCGATCCCGCGACTCCTACGCCTTCCGGACCGCGCGAGAATCGAGAAATTTTAAAGTTCCTCGCCGCCGACTAATTAGAGTCGGCTTTTCGGTCGTTTTAAGCCGCACTAAGCCTAAAGGGGCCCCAACTTTTGTTAAGTTGTTATATTATAGAAGTCTCGTACACTTTTATATATAGCTATTTACCGTATACTTAGCTACCTATACTACTTCTATATAGTGACTGCGGCTTTCGTAGATCTAGGAGTAACATATTTGTTGCTTAATTGATTAGGCACACTGTTCGAAGGTATCTGTTAGTGTGAGGCTAAACAAAATTCCGCTGCACACGTCTCGTGAAGCTGCCGTTGCCCGTCTGCCTTCAACGGAATTATTTCTGGGACATCGGCGAACAACTTGCGCTGCACTGTATACAGGGTCTCGAGACTTGAGCGTGGCCGATTGGGTCGGCTGTCGGATCTTCCCGGCTGTGACCGCCGCGGAGCTGAGCCTCTCCCTCGAACCTCTCTCCTCACAGACACGACAACAACAGCGCAGAGTATTCCATCGCATCGCATCGACGTGCGCAGCCTCACTGGCCCCATAACTCCCATGTCCTCGCAGCAGTCACCTTCTGGTCGCACCGCTCTGTCACCGTCACCGTCACCGTCTCCAGGGTCTGTGTCACCGCCGCCGACGACGAGCGGGCTCCCACCATCGCCTCCTGCGTCTCCGCTCCCCAAGCAGCTCAAGAAGGCGAGCGGCCTTCCCTCTCTCTCCAGCGCGCGCGCATCTGCCTCTTCTCCATCACGCTCCTCCTCGCCACCCTCTACGTCCGAATCCCTTGCCCGGCAGACAAAGCTTCGCGACATTGCCAGTCAGATTGCCGGCTTACGGTCCGATCACCACGCAGAGCGCCACTCTCAGCTCCACGCCATCTGCCTCAGTCCATACACGCTCGCCGACTTTGAACACTATCTTCTGCACGAACATCGAGATCGGGGGCTGTCGGCGTGGTGGCAGCATCGGGCGCGCTACGAATACGGCGCCGAGACAAATGCATTGCAGCTGTGGATGCCGGGGGAGATTCACGAGCGCTTCATTCGGAGCTTTGCTACCGAGCTGACTGAACAACTTGCACATACAATCCGCAACCTCAATGGATCTGAATGGAGGCGTGTTGTAGAAGCATTGAGTGACGTATGTGATACGGGCAGTCCGAACTTGAAGCTGCACTGGGAAGAGGATGCAATTTCATACCCAAGGCAGCCCGACGCATCGTTCAAACACTCCTCCCACAATACAACATATCCCACTTTTCTTCTCGAGGTCGCCAAGACGGAAAGTTTGGACAAGCTGCAGAGAGACGGGCACAACTGGATCTCCGGCACGCAGGCCTTGGTGAAATGCGTAGTGGGCGTCCACCTGGATCCTGTGAAGAATGACCAGAGGGCAATCATCAGTGTGTGGCGAGGGAGTAGGGAAGAGGATGAGTTCACAATTGAAATGCCAGTCCGAGAGGAGGAGTTCCGTTCAGCGGACGGCCAACCTGTTCCTGGAATGCTGCGCCTCTCCGCCTGGGACCTCTTGAGTGACTCTGTCTTGGCTGAACATTTTCCGGATCTTCTTCCTGCCACGCTCCAGTCTGTGTTTATCGACATCCCATATGCACGACTCGCTGCAATGCTTCAGAAAGCGGAAGCGCCGCCAGACGACAACATCGTGGCTCGCGATACGAAGAAGCTGAAAGGTCCCAAACGGAAGCGAAGTTCCTCGCCGGAAGAATTGAGCGATAACGCAGAGGCCAATTTCGTGGCGCATGAAGCAAAGGCACAAAAGCGAGCCAAGGCAGAGGCTGGACCTTCTTATCATGGGCGCAGGGGCAGGCATTTGCCAGCAGAATCTTCCCGATCACTCCGATCACGACCTCTACCAGTTGCCGTCTCGTCTCCGGACTCTTTGCCGCTCTCGCAGCAAGGAGAAGAAACCTGATCGCCGCACTCTCGACCCCCAACACATCTTCCTTCTTCATGGCACGACCCTTCTTCTCCCGAGCTCAGCAGAGAGTCCTGGCACCACGACACCCACTCCGCATGTTTTGCTGTCTCGGTATCGCGTGGTTCGCACAAAAACGCATTGGCGACTTTGATGTCTCGGCGTATCGAATTCGAGCAAGCGGCTCCAAAGTACGACATGCCCTGCGCGACGAGATGACTTCCCGAATGGAAGGACAATTCTCATTCTTGGGGTTGGTTTTCGAGAGAGATTGGGAACTGGGAGTACAGATCTTGGAAGGCTTGTAGAAACGTCGATTGCAAGAAGAAAAGAATTCACTCTTCTGCTTATGCCTCATTCTCACTCCTGTAGCTCATGCCTCGTGCTCATTCCTCAATCGCCGTGACCCCTACCACTCTCTGATTTGCTCGACTTCGTGGGCTTCTTGCAGTCGGCGAGTTCGATATTCTGCAGGACGAGTTGGTGTAGGCCAGCATCGGTGAACTGTAGCAAGTGTCAGTACATTGGGGACCGATCAATGGAGGTGAACCTACGTTCTCAATGGGAGCCAGTTTTGCAGGTCGTCCCGAGCTCAACAGTGACCTCAATGTCGTCGATGGCGGTGCAGTGGGTGCCTTCATGAGCATCAGCTCAATACCAAAGAGAATGTTCTCTGGTTCACGAACTCGTAGCGCGATGTCCTCAGAACCAAGGAGAACGTTCTCCAGTTCCAGGACTTGCGGCGCGACGTCTCTATAGTCTCTGGACCACTCGTAGACGGCGCCTTGCCCGACCCAGTTGCCCTCGTTGCCTCTTCGGCGCTGGAACGCGTCGTAGTCGAAAGCGACTCTCTCTGTCCACCAGGCAGTGCAGAAGCTCGACATCGGCGGTTTTGGCGGCTGCTGCGACATTTTCGTCTGCGCTTGAGGCGATTGGGTTGGGTGATGGGCGGCCAGTGAGCTTTGGCGGCTGCTGCGCCGTCGTCGCCTGCTGTTAAGGCGACTGGGTCTGAGATGGGAAGCTCGTAGGCGCTGACGACTGCTGTGTCATTGTCGCCTGCTGTTTAGGCGACTGGGTCGAAGATTGGCAGCTGCTGCTTCATTTTCGGCAGTTGAGGCGACTAGGTCAGAGATGGGCGGCGCAGTAGGCTTGATGATGCCCATTGGGTGCTTCGACGAATTCGAGGTCGTTGCCTCACGAGTGCTGGAACGCGATCGTAGTCCAATGACTGTCTCTGGACGCCAATGGCTTTGCGTGGCGGTCTCTACTCGAATACAGATTACCACCCAACCCACCCGAGGAAGGGATTTGTCCGATCTGCAGGCTGCCGCAACCAGCTGAGTTTCAATGCGTACATCAATGGATGTCAGCCGAGACGTCACCGCATTTGTTTGAGTATCGTGAGACATGTCCTGACTGATTAACCGAATTCGATATTGAGAACTCTAAAGCTGCGCCCCGTGATTGCTAGTACTCATCAACATGCTTCTGCCATATGCTTTCATGTCCTCTGCACGCGCGCCAATTCATGACCGCTTCCATCCGGCCTTTGCGGCTGCTGCATCATGATCCCCTGCTATTGAGGCAACCCAGTGGGACGGAGATGGGCGGCGCGGTGAACTCATATTTATGTGGAACATCGTTGGGCGCTTGGAGGAATTCGGACGAGGACGTGGTGAGTGAGGATGGTGACTCGGATGCCTCTGGCAGTGCGTCATGGAGGTCATCGATGCCTTGCACAGAGGATTCTCGGGGCGGCGCGGTGGGCTCATGGCCGCCTGCAGTATCACTGGGTGTTCCGACGAATTCGTGGGACGATATGGTGGGTATGATGACTCGGATGACTCTGATGCAGCGTCGTAGAGGTGTCATCTTTGCCCTGGACAGAGGGATTCTTGAAGTCAAAGTTAGTGAATGGCTTTGGGAGAGGATTGCGCTCGCAGTGCTTTGGTTTGCCCATAGGACAAGAATTGGTCGACAATTGGCATACGCTGTGGGCAAAGATGAAGTCTTGAAAAACGAGAACTTTGCTGTGGTAGGCGAATGAAAGGTTGTAAGGAGAACTTGGTGATAGCGCGAATGTCGGAGGTTTGACGAGTCCTACCGATACAGGCTTGGCAGCGCTCAGCGATTCAGCCAGCCTTGAACCACACCATTATGATACATTGCCATTGTAGTGCATCCCGCACAGTTTTGGATGATAGAACTCGATGCTGCGATTCCTCTGTTGCAGGAATCATTGCAATCGCATCGTAGTGTAGCGCACGCATATGAATCCAACAAAGATCGAAACAGCATCAGAAACTTCTCCTTCCCCACGTTACGGCAGGCGAGGGGCCGTTCCGTCGGCCCGCGTAGACCTTTTTGTCCAAGGAGATGGTATGTTCGCCCTCAGAGTGTGTGCGTATCAAAAGCCCATGCGCTGCGACGACAATGAGTGGCTGTGGAGGTGTGGGGGTTAGAGTGGAAGAAGGAGGGGTGATGCGGTGGCGGTATCATGCATGGTTGGAAGCGGTACAGGCGGTGCAGGCGGCCAGCGGCTCTCTCGAAGCTCTCTTCTCGCTTGGCCACCACAATCGGAGATGAACCTGCCTTCAGACGACAGGCCTTCAGACGACAAGCCCGAAGACGGTTCAGGTGCAAGACAAGTTGTCTCTTCCCACACTCTTATGCCCGACTTTCACACCTCGCTGGTGCCGCGTTTCTACACCAAAGGCAGGCACGAAGCCTCTGGATGGAGATCAGACAAAGCAAGAATGACTGCAGCGAGGACTCGGACTATGGCTCCAATGGCCGCCGGAGCAAGGAGAGGCTTTCAAGGATTGTCAAGGATGCTATCGTCAGACCAAGTCACCAAGGCTTCACATTGGCGCGCGTGATGGGTTGTGAGGTAGCATCGTCGGCTGAAACAGCTTCGAAAGGAAGGAAGATTCATATCACGGATTGGCGCCAGCAAGCCGAAGAAGCCCTGGATCGAGCGAACCTGGCGGCACAGAAATCGACGCAAAATGATGAGGCGGGTCTCTGATTGCGTCTTCGAAGAAAGTGGCCCGATTTCCATCAACGCTTACCTGGGCAGGTCTGGCGACACGCCATTCAGCCTTCGCGGGTCTTCGAAGTTCTCTTCGAGGAACATGGCAAGATTCCCGTCACGGCAGCACTCGCACCGATTACTCTCGTACCCATCGAACTCCCCAAGCCCAACGGAGATCAATTTGAAAGCATCGACATCACCACGCCTTTGCAGCAACAAAAGCCGACCTCATCGTTGTGTGGACTCCGGCATTTCTCAGCACTCTTGATGGTATAGGCGCGAAGAACGCACGACTCTCTGCGGAAGGGCGAAGATCGTCGCGCCATAGCTCATCTCAAGGCAAGGAACGAGGGCGAGACAGCTACCCCCAAGGCGTGGAGCATCACATGGCGTCGCGGCTTCAGCTTCCTGGTCTTGCCCATCAACCCAGAGATGATTGGGATGAGGTTCCACGAGTTGTGTGTAGACGTGGCACCTGGAGCTTCTTGGCTCTGCCCATGAGCTGGAGACGGTTGGGATGAGGTGCCGCGAGGTATGTCTGTACGTGGCACCTGAAGCTTCTTGGCCTTGCCCTTGGGCTGGAGATGGCTGAGATGAGGTGCCGCGAGTTGTGTCTGCGCGTGGCACCTGAAGCTTCTTGGCCTTGCCTATGGGCTGGAGATGGCTGAGATGAGGTGCCGCGAGTTGTGTCTGCGCGTGGCATCTGAAGCTTCTTGGCCTTGCCCATGGGCTGGAGATGGCTGAGATGAGGTGCCGCGAGTTGTGTCTGCGCGTGGCATCTGAAGCTTCTTGGCCTTGCCCATGGGCTGGAGATGGCTGAGATGAGGTGCCGCGAGTTGTGTCTGCGCGTGGCTCCTGGAGCTTCTTGGCCTTCCCCATGGGCTTGAAGATGATTCGGCAAGGTCCATGAGCTTGCAGATGGTTGGGATGAGGCATGCTGCCTCGAGTGGTATCTGGCGTAGCCCGTGGAGGCATCTTGGTATTGCCCATGAAGTCGGAGATGATTCGGGATCAGGTGGGTCGAGTTGTATCTGGGCGTGGCTTCTAGAGCTTCTTGGCCTTGTCCACAAGCTTGGGGATGATTGGAATGGGGCATGCAGCCACGATTTGTATCTGGGCATGCCGCCTGGAGCTTCTTGGCCTTGTCCACGAGCTTGGGGATGATTGGGATGGGGCATGCTGCGTCTGGGCGTGGTGCCTGAGATTCCTGGCCTTTCCCACAAGCTTGGAGATGATTGGGACAAATCATGCTGCCGGGAATTGTGTCTGGGCGTAGTGTCTGAACTTCTTGACCTTGCCTATGAGCTTGAAGATGACTGAGATAAGGTATGCAGTGCCCTTGCCGATGCCGTAAGTTGTGTCTAGGCGTGGTGCCTGACCATCTTGACCTTGCCTGTGAGCTTAGAAGTAATTGGGATGTGGTATGCTGCCGTCTTGCCGCCGCCCGCGAATTGGATCTGGGCGTAGTGCCTGCGCTTCTTGGCCTTGTCCATGAGCCTGAAAGTAATTGGGGTGTGGTATGCTGCCGTCTTGCCGCCGCCCGCGAGTTGGATCTGGGCGTAGTGCCTGCGCTTCTGGGCCTTGTCTATGAGCTTGGAACTGATTGGGATGGGGTATGATCTCGTCTTGCCGTCGCCCGCGAATTGTATCTCGGCGGAGCGCCTGGAGGTTCTTGCCATCCATCACCTATGAGCTTGGAGATGACTGGGATAAGGTATGCTGCCGTCGTCTTGCCGCTGCTCGCGAGTTGGGTCTGGGCGTGGCGCCTGGAGCTTCTTCGACTTACACCGATGGGCTTGGAGATGATTGGGACAAAGGATGCTGCTGTCGCCTTGCCGTTGCTCGCGTGCTATATGCAGGCGTGGCGCCTGGAGCTTCTTGGCCCTACAGACATGGGCTTGGTGGTGGTTGGGACAGGGTGGGTGGAAATCGGTGCACGCGGAGACGACTCAGCAGTCTAAGCGATGCCAGCGACAGACATCATGACCACTCTTCACGGCAGAGAGATGGCGTATGCATGTGGGTGTCTTGTAATCAGCGATTTCGAAGTTCTGACGACATGCTTCTTGAATTCCTCACCACCCCACGGCCTTGCTCACCACCCCACGCCCTTCCATCTCGGCGATCCACTTGAAGCTTGTGCATAGTGACTTCCTTTATATGAACAGCCACCTTTCGGTCCTCGGCTCTTTTCAATATGGTATGATGTCAGCCTTGCTAATTGAAGCAAGGAGTTCACCAAATTTATCAGTTTCAACCTGCACTCGCGGATGGCTGTACTTGGAGGAGATGTGTCCGAGCTGTTCTCCTCTGCGAGCACTGCCCCGCCAGTACCAAACATTTCAGCGTAGAAAGAGCGTGCACGCTCTGTCGAATGGTAATGAATAGCACATCCGAGAGCTGCGGGCGGCTGCAGATTCTCAACCCGTGGGCAGGAATGACGAGCGTGTCCGAACAAGGCAGAAACTCCGAATGGTCTCAAACACGCCCTCGTTACGGCTCGGCTTCGCTGTACATATCACCGTCAATAAGCATACATCGAGTAAGTTCTTGAAGAGTTCCACATAGCTGATTGCGATACAATCTATACTCCAATTCCAAGCATTCGCTCGCTACGGCTGTTCAGCAAATGCAAAGCCACCACCAACGACCTCAAGAGGTATCAGTCTCTCGTTGCACATTTCATCAAGGAATTCATGATTTTACGACCCGATGTAGCTGCCTTGCGAATCCAGGAACCTTAACATCTGTCTATAGTGACTTGCGAGTGGCAGCCAGCATCGTCGGCGTCGGCGTCGGCGTGCAAAGTCTGTTCAATGAAGTGGATTCCATGGCCGATGAGGTGCCTTAGGAACTCGTTGTTGTTATGGCGGAGGGCATAGGCATGGGTGGGTTTGGATTTGAGTGTGGGAGGTGGCAGAGTAGTGTCAAGAACGTGCGAGACAACTCTTAGCTAGTGTGTGAGTAGTGTTCGTCGGCAGGACTTGATAGCAGGAGGGAAGGAGGAGTTGTTAAGAGCTGAGAGTCAGAAAAGTCAGTTCCTCTGCTGTAGATCCTGAGGCTCGCCTGCTGCTCATTAAGTTGCGAATTTTCACAGCTTAATGCGCGGAAAGAAAAGAGGGCTGCACGGTTGGGAGGGTAGGAGACTCCGTCTTCGAGGGCAGGAGGAGTTGTAGGTAGTTTTCGAGTAAAGAGTAGTCGCTCTCCAGCAGGTTTCTCACTTACTGCTCAGTATCTTGTGAATTTTCACAGCTTAATGCGCGGAAGGAAGATAGGGCTACACGGTTGGGAGGGTAGGAGACTGCGTCTTGGAGGGCAGGAGGAGTTGTAGGTAGTTTTCGAGTAAAGAGTAGTCGCTCTCCTATAGGTTTCTCACTCGCTGCTCAGTGTCTTGTGAATTTTCACAGCTTAATTGGCGGAAAGAGTACGTGGGCTGTACGAGTTCGATGGCAGGAGGAAGGGTTGGGAATGTAGGCAGTGGCTGCGTACAAGAGTGGATGTAAACAAATCAGCCTAGGAAGGAGAGCAGCTGCTTTCTTGTCTGGTGGGTAGTCACCTTTGAGCCTTCATACCAAACCTGACTTGAGACCAGACAAGATCAGACCAGACCAGACCAGCCAGACCAGACCAGACCAGACCAGCCAGACCAGACCAGACCAGACCAGCCCAGCTCAGCCCAGCTCAGCCCAGCCCAGCCCAGCCCAGCCCAGCCCAGCCCAGCCCAGCCCAGACCAGACTAGACCGCACTCTCTCCGACTACAACATCAAAAATGTCTCAGCTCCTCGACTCCGTTACTTTGGAGGGTGATGCCGAATACATTAATGTCGTCAATTCATTGGAGCAATACAGTCATAGCAACAAAGTTCGAATTTTGAAGCAGGCATTAATTAATACGACGAAATCGACCGAAGTGGAAGCGCTAAAGCTGCATGCATATATGCGATACTTTGCGGAAATTGATCGAGAACTCGCGGATTCTTGGTTGAAAAGTTTCGGGGAGAGGAGGTCGTTGTTCAGCTTTGTGCGTACCGCCAATGAAGTCTATCTCGAAGGCAAGACACTCGCAATCGGCATTGAGGACAAATGGCCGGAGTGGGATTGGAACTTGGGCGGATATGAGCCAGCTTCCTGGTCGACGCGGATTCTGCGGTCGCTGAGCTTCCTGGCTCGTCGGGTTACGAATGTACCGTATATTATCGGAGCCCTCCAAGAGATAATCCGGGACCGCGTGCAGAACAGAGAGGGCCGGCAAGGCACTTCGCGGGAGCCGAAGTTGCAGCCAGTAGACTTGCGAATTCTGATCGATAACATTAGATCGAGAGATCGGTCGGACTTGGATTTGACGAACGACACCGTCGTTTCTAATGGGAGCCGCAGAAACAGCCGGAGAAGCAGCCGCAGAACCAGGAGTCGCAGCCCTAGTCGCAGTCGCAGCCGCAGCATTGAAGGTGGCAGGCCACAGCCACCCCCTTTGGACGACTTTTCGTCGTTTCTTCAGAACCATCTCGATGAGGAGGATGAGCCAAGGTCAGAGCCAGAGCCAGAGTCAGAGCCAGGGCCAGTGCCAGTGCTACCGCCTGTGCCAGCGCCAGCGCCAGCGCCAGCGCCAGCGCCAGGACCAGGACCAGGACCAGAGCCAGAGCCAGAGCCAACGCCAGAGCCAACGCCCTCGCCGTCGCCATCGCTATCACCCCGCCCTCACCCTCGCCCCCGCCCTCGCCCCGATCCCGAGAGAGATGCCGAGCGCCTCGCCGCAAGTTTAAACGCGGCAGTCCTAGCCGCAGAGAGAGTTTTCCTCGCAGCGCCACCAAACCAGCCAGATCTGGTTCTCGCTGCATTCGACGATCTGCAAAAAGCCCAAAGAAATCGCGACCTTTTCGCGCCCGCATTTCGAAGTGCTGTCTGGTAAAGCAAAGCCTGTGGAGCAGAGCTTGCAAAGGTTGTGAGTAAACCGAGAAAAAAACTCTCACAGATGGTATAAAAACTGTATAAAAGCCAACCCTTGCTGATGTGCTCGCACCTTGACGTGGTGCAAGGGCTTGAACTTCTCGGGAATCTGATTTTCTGGAAGGACTAAGACGAGCACCATTTTTACTCTGGCTATGGTCGATTGCTTCATGTTCGAAATCTCCGATCAATCTGCTACACGCTTCATGCTTGCTCCTCTCCTGGCTTGCTCCTCCCTGGGCCGCCTCCTCTCCTGCTGCTGCTATCACTGCTGCTGCCATTGTTGCTGCTACACGTCTCTACGCTGGCACCTCTGGTCAAGGACGCTGTCATCCACTGTGCTTTGCACGCTCTCGACCGATCTGCTGCATACTTCTTGCTTGCTCCTCTCCTGGCCTGCTCCTCTCCCGCTGCAGCAATCGCGGCTGCTACACGACCCTGTGCTGGCACTTCTGGTCAAGCACGCAGTCATCTCCTGTGTGCCTTCGAGGTTTTCAATCTGCAGCATGCTCCATCAAAGGCTTGCTTCTCTCCTGCTGCAGTCTTCGCTGCTACTACACGTCACGCTGGTGGTCGCACTTCTGGTCGGAGAAGCTGTCATCTGCCATGCCTGGAACGCTTTGGATCTGCTGATGCTGCCGCCGCTGCTGCTGCAAGTCTCTGTGGGCTGGCACTCGTCGTCTCGTCAACGACACTGTTATCTGCTGTACCTGGAACCCTTTCGACCTGCTGCTTCTGCTTTCCAGTCAAGATTGCTGACTTACGGGACTGCTGCCGGTCGGACATGCATAGTGACGATATGGTGAAGTTGGTGGTCATCAACGAGGATTTCGACTTCATCCACCGCTGCTGTACTACGAAGACACGTTCTCATTTTGCATACTGGTAGTAGCAGCGAGATTTCGCTCGAACATGTCCGGGTGTTGGACAGATTTGATCCGAACTTGTCCACTTGCTGGACATCTTCGACTTCAATCTCCCCGGGCAGGAATCAGATTCGACTGGAAGCTGTCCAGGTGCCGGACATGTTCGACCCGAACCTGTCCGGGTAGTAGACGGATTCAAACTTGCCCAGGTGTCAAATTCGACCCGAACCTGTCGACCTGGCCGACACATTCGACAAGTCCCCTGCTCTTTGAAAGATTGATTGAGGACTGGCCTTTCAGCTGTACAACCTCCAGCCTCCCCTCTGCTTCTTTCTGGTTCATGATGCCTGCTTCGGAGATGGTGCCGGTAAGCGATGGAACAAGGCTCGATACGAGCGCTGGGATCTCAACATGCTCTTTCGTCAAAGACAAGTTTTTGGGTCATACGTACCATCTCATTGGGAAATGGATTTGTGCAACCGCTTGCAGGCTGTCGAGAGTGATGACTGCTGCCGCCAATTCCAATGCCATGTTGGCGCGAACCAGTTTGGCACCTACAGTTGTTCGGTCATGGAGCGGCCTTCGAATGGTGACCGCGGGGAGATCTGTTTCTGCGGCCCTTCATATACTGTGCGATACCGAACGGAACCAAAACGACCATTCCTGATCCCCATTGTGGGCTGCCTCCTGTCTCTGGAATGACGATCGTTGGTAGATCTGTGTCCGCGGCTCTTCAATCAATGCGCGACACCGGACAAACCCACAATCACAACACCTCACTCCTATCGTGAGTCGTCTCCTACTTCTGGAGTGACGACGTGAATCTGTGGCTACGGTTCTTCGATCAATGGGCAATGCTTCGTTCTTCGGTCAATCATGGAAGGGTTCCAATCGATACGTTTGAGGGCTTCCAGTGATCTCAGAGGCGTTCTCGCTGTGTTGGCTCACAGATCTGATGTCTGGGTGCATGAAGTTCTCTTCAATCTCGCAAGAGGGAGCTTCTCTAGTCATTCTGCATGCATTTTTGGTGGTTCTCTCGAGCGAAGAAGCTTGCTCCACCTCATGTTCTGTTTCATCAGGCAGGTCACAAGCTTCACAGCGATGCTCCATGCCTCAACCGCGGGCAGGCAAGAGATGATCAGTTGAATGAGAGGGCCGAAGGTGGCTCGAGAATGGAAGACCTGGACAACACCTCGACGAGAATGGGCATAGTCAACAGGAGTGGCTATGATTCGTAATGGGGATGAGCATGATCAGTGGGAGTGGCCATGATCAGTGGGAGTGGCCATGATCAGTGGGAGTGGCCATAATCAATAGGAATGAGCATGATCAGTGGGAGTGGCCATGATCAGTGGGAGTGGCCATGATCAATGGGAATGAGCATGATCAGTGGGAGTGGCCATGATCAGTGGGGATGAGCATGATCAGTGGGAGTGGCCATGATCAGAGGAGGCGTCGCTTGCCGGGATTGCGGTCCGAAAATCCGACAGCCCGACTCCAATGAGGTTGCGTCACCCAGCGAATGCCGATGCTAATGCCTCAGCCGGTCGAGAAGGTTCACACATCTCTTAAAGACTCCGCCTGTCTTGAGATCTCAACAACTTCCCATTCGTCATCACGGCTGCCGAGGTCAATCAATCAATGCTCGGCCGGACTGGACCTACTTACGCGAATCTACACTGACATGGACTTTGCTTGACGCCCGCCGGGTGACTGCGCGCGCGAGGAAGGAAGCATTTGGTATGGCACCGGCTTCAAGGATCGACCTTCACCTTCCGCGGAAATGGTATGCTTGATACAATGACCTCCTACAGGAACCTCGGTACCAAGCACTTCCTCCTCCCTCCAGAAACACTTCAGACGCCGGTCGCAACCCGGCATACTTCTCGTCCGCAACCGGACCGCAGCACCGCACTCAAATCATCCGATGCCAGCTTGACAGTCTGCACACATAAATCCCCTGCAACCACTCGAAAAGCCACACGAGAATCGACGTGCGCCAAACGAACAGCCATGGCCGATGCGAACTTCTCCCGATACGCACAGCGCGCAAACGACAGCGCCTTCCTCATCGCCATCAGGGCTCTTCGGAGAGAAATGGCGGCGTACGAAGAACAGCATCCACCGGCAATGAACGAGGAGCGAAAGAAAGCTGTAGCCGCAGAGACAACCGCCTTCCTTGGCGAGTTCGAGGCGTCTCTTATGCAACTTCAACGTCGGGAGATAAGCGAGGGTGGGCATGATTTGAAAGGTCTCAAGCGAGAAGAGTTTGGTGGAGAAGAACAGGCGACCATAGCAAGGAGAAGTAGGGAGAAGAAGAGTAAGGATCTTGTAAAGGGTCACAAGCGAGACGAGTTCTGCGGCGAAGACCCGGCGGCAGTGGGAAGAAGGAACAGGGAGAAGAAGAGTATGGATGTTGTGAAAGGTCACAAGCGGCATGAGTGTGATGGTGAAGAGCAAGCGACTGTGGGAAGAGGCAGCAGAGAGAAGAGCATGGGTGCTGCTACCTGTGCAGAGGTGCGGAAGGGAGAAAAGAGCGTACGCATTGAGAAGGAGAGCTAGGTGGGAGCTGGCACCAGCGCCGCTCAGGCCGTTGAGCGCGCTCCAGCTTGCGCTTGGTCTTGTTGCTGACCATGTCGGCGGCGCGGTGCGGTCTTGATGGGATTTGGGTGCGATACATCTTCCGGGCCGACATGGCGCTATGTCCTGTTGGGAGGCGAGTGGCCAGTGAGGATCGATGATAAGGGCAATGGGGCGCTTCGGCTTGGTATGGCAGCGCTTGATGTGATGGGTGTGGCAGCGCTTGGTGCGGTGTTGGATGTATTGGATGTGGACGGCGGGTCGGAGATGCTTGTTGCTCGACACGCCCAGCGATGTATCAGGTACTGGTGGCATACGAGAATACAAAGAGGCTCGAGGGTGCTTCAGGCAATGTTCTCAGATGTGCCGTGAGGTTGAGGGCCGGAACCAGTTTCATGTCTCCTTGTGCTCAGCTGCCTATGGTGTCCGGACATGCCTCGCCTCGCATGACACCCAAGGAGCCGGGAGATTTGGTTTCGTACACATTCCAATACGAAGATGCTTTCAAAGGTCTACTGGGAAATGTATCTCGATCACAATCCTACCTGCTCACAGTCTGAAGCCCTTGGTATTCACTCATGTGCATGGGTCAATGTCTTTCCCGGTACTTGGAACTGTCAGTGTCTCTTGTAGGCCAGATTGATCAATAGGCAGCCCTCGATCGAACTCAAGCGTTCCACTGATCAACAAACAGGTTATAGGCTCTTGCGCTCTTGTGGACAGAAGGTTCGAGGAAGTCTTTCGCTGCTCTGCCGATGGTGATCATTGCAGGTATTCGCTCCGTGGCTGCAGTCTCGGATACTTGAACCCGGCCCACTCCCTAAAGGAACTCGGCTGTGTGACTGATTACCGACGTGCCTGCTTGTTATATTTTATCCGCCTTATCGAACCCATCTCTCGGATACTTAGATATTCCTCACTCCCTAAAATAACTCGGCAGTCGGACTAATTACTAACGTGCCTACTTGTTACTATCTTTTATTCTCCTTATCGGACCTATCGAAGCACTTACTACTAATTAATAATACTCCCTCGCAAAGTACACTTTCTATTAAGGTATCGGAATACAAGAACTTTTTATTATCTAAGCTTATTATATCTTCGACCTGCCTATTACTCTTAGGACAAATACTAAGCTATTTAATAAACCCCTACTTTCCTAAATAGCTAGGTAGACGGACTAGTTACCGGTTTACCTACTTAGTACTATCCTACCTATTAAAGGGGTTTGCTTATAATAAACAACGCTCGCTCGTAAGGCAAACTTTCTATCTATTAACTAGAATATAAAAGTTTCCTATTATCGTATATCCTACCTTCGGTCTACCTCTTAGAGACTAGGATAGATACCGAGCTATTTAATAAACCCTTACTCCCTAAAATACCTAGTAGGCTTTAGGACTAATTACGGAGATCTATTCCTACTTACTATTATTTCTCGGTATAGAATCCGTTTAATCCGAGAGTTTTAGGAGTATTAATACCCGCTCGTACGTTAGTATAAAGTGTAATTTTAATTAGTATAAAGTATCTTTTCTATTAAGGGGAATACGAAAATCTTTTATTATCTAAACTTAGTATACGATTAATCTGCCTGCCTCTATAGGGCCTATTATCTACTAATATATTATAGAGGACGATATTCCTAAATATCTAGGTAGTTATATTAATTGCTAACTAAACGCTCCTACTTACTACCGTCTTCTATTCTTAAATCTAGGGGCTTTAGTAATTAACAATACCCGGTTATACTTTAGTATAAAGTATTCGTTCGATCGCTATAAAGTATACATTCTATTAAGCGGAATTCTAGTATCTCCTATTATCCGAGCTTATTATAAGCCTCCTACCTACCTACCTCTACTAGGTTAACCTATAAGCTACTTAATAAAAGGATACTCCCTAATAACTAGAGCTCTATACTAACTACCGACCCGATATTGCTACTTATTGCCTTAATTTATTATTAAATCGTATATAACTATCCTACTAAGTAATAATACCTACCTATAGTTTAGTAGAAAGAAAACTTTCTTTCTACTAAATAATATATAACTATTTCCTATCGGACCTTATATATCTACGCTACCTCTATCGGAATAACTACTAAGCTTCTTAGTAAAACGACCGCGAATATAATAGCCTCTAGTATACCTTAATAGCTATATCTAGTAATACTAAGCCCTACTATATAGGAATAGAAATATACGTAAGGTAAGGTAGGGTATAATTTAGATAAAGTTAGTTCAGATAGTACTAGGAACTATATAGAATACTACTTAAATTCTACTTAGTCCTCTTAGGCTAATACTATTAACTTACCTAAACCTAATCGAAATCCTACCTCGCGATTATACTAAAAATCCCTCTATTAGAGGCTTTTTAGTTCCTATTCAATCCTTATAAGCTATTACGTAGACTAATTTTAGACCGATTCTAATCTAATTCTAAGCCTATTCTAAACTTAATAACAATCCTATATCGTAATAGTACTAGGGACTCTATCGAAGGCTTCTTAACTTTCGCTAAATATTTCTAAGCTAATTTATAAACCTATACTAAACTTACTTTGTCTATATTCTAATACCTACTATACGATAGTACTAGGAAATATAGGTTAGGCTTCTTACCTTCTACTTAAGCCTACTAGGCCTATTTAAATACTACTAGCTTACTTAAACCTAATTTAGATCCTACTTCGTAATAATACGAGAAACTCTATAGAATACTACTTAGGTCTCTTGAGCTGTTGCCTAGCCCTATTCTAATCCTATTCTAATGCATTTTTTAAGATAGTATAAAGAACTCTCTCTAATAGAGGCTTCTTAAGTTCTACTTAATCCTAGCGACCTAATAAGTCTACTATTATCTAACTCCTATTTTGTAATTATAGTAGGATAAGAACTTTACTAAAAACTTCTTAATTCCTAAGCTTAGAGGTCGGCTTCGTATATAAGGAGTACTAATTAGGGATGCTTTATAAAGTACCTCCTTTAGCGCTTAATACGGCTACTACCGAAAGCGAGATTTAAATATCTCCTCCCGCTACTCGTACTAACCCCCTCGTAGTAAGGTTCTTTATACTTTATTAGTAGTAGTATCTAAGCCGTTCGTTTAGTAAACGTTCGTAGCTAAGGCAATCCCTTTATCGTATTAGTAGGTTATATAGCTAAGTATCTTATCGTAGTCTAAATATTTATAAGCAATCGGCGTAATAAATAACGAGGAGATTCTTAAGCGTATCTATAGTTATAAGTACTATTACTATAAGCTTCCTAGAGTACGTAGAAGAGGAAAGAGCTAGTCTTTAGTAGATATCGTAATTACTATACGGATTCGAGTCGGGTCTGTCTAGTTTTTAGACGGATTCGAGAAAAATTTGTCTAGGATATAGTCGAGTTTCCTCTAAGGCTTATGAGACAAGTATTATCCTCTATATATTTTATTAATTTCTAAGCAGACTTAGACTAGATCTAGCTACTACGTAGACGGATTCGGGAAATATCTATATAGTATATAGTTAAGCTTCCTCTAAATCTAACGAGAAAAGTATTATCTAAATATTATCTCGCCTACTTATAATAATAAATATATACTTGCCTTTATTCGTCGTTATCTTTTAGTAATAGCTCGCTACGGTTCTTTCTATATTATATCGTAGATCTTATAGCCGCTAGGTATTAAGTAATACTAAGGGTATTTACTTTAGTAGAGAGATCTTAGGAGTTAGTAGACCGTAGCTACTTAGGCCTACCTACTTTTAGTTTTAAATATAGTTATATCCTTAAAAGATTACTCTTATTATACTAATAGAGTCGCTTCGCTATTTAGTACTTATATCGGGTCTTCTTATTTTATCGATAGGTAGTCTAGTACCTTTTCTATAATCCTATATAAAATAAGTCTATCTAATCGTAGGGATAAGGTTTATCGAACTAATAGTAATAGATGTTTCTATATTTAATAGTTAACCCTTAGAAGATTCGAGTAGGAGATTAGATCTATAGGGATTCTCTAAACTTACGAAGGAAGGATTAGATTAGATAAGTAGGTTATTATAAGGGTATAGGGTTTACTAGGAAGAGGAATAGGTTACTTAGCCTAAAATATATAGATAGAAGTTAAATACTACGTCTCTATCGATATAGACTAGATATTCGAGTCCTTCTACGAAGGCTACCGTAATTATAGCTATAGAAGATAGTAAGGGAAATCTAGAGCGACTTACTATTAGTAGGAGAGTAGAGGGATAAGGTAGTATATAAAGCTAGAGAAGGGGTTATCTCGGGTTATTTATCGTCGAGGTTTAAGGCGTTTATAATTAGAATACTTAGTAGAAGCGAAAGTCTCGTAGATAGGAGTATAATAAGCTACTACCTTAGGATATTATCTTTCGGACTTCCTATAAAATAAGCCCGATAAGAGTAGGGTTATCTAACCGTAGGTAAAACGTTTGTCGATCTAATATCGTATATAAAGTTCGCTATATTAGGGTAGATAATAAAATTCAAATCTTACTAGGTTGTCTAGCCTTGTTTCCTCCTTCCCTCGTCCTATAAATAACTTTCTTATATCCGCCGGGCAATATACATTAATAACGGGTATCTCGTTACTCCCTATTTATAATTAGTACTATATAAATCTTATTTAGTAGTAGCGTTATTAAAGTATATATTATTTATAATAAGCGATAATATATCTCCCCTATCTATTTTCGGTTTAAATCTTTTTTTAAAACTATACTATAGTCTTCTAGACGTAGCCTAAGTTTAACTTCTACTAGTAAGAAACCCGCCTTGTCGATAAACTTATAGTTATAGTAGACACGTATAATGCCTTATTAACCTAGCTATTAGGATTTTCAAACGGGTAGCTATTCTTATCGATTAAGTACCCTCTATCTATATACTCGAAGACACTCGTAATCGTATCTCTAATAGCTAGGTTTAGACTCCGAGAAGCTCGTAATAATTTATCTACGCGTATAATAGTAGTCTACCGAGATCGATATATATAGTCGGAATACGGAGAGCTACTAATATTACATTAATATATCTATATATCCCTCCTAAAGAAACGCTCCGAGGCTATAGTTGTCTAAGTACGCTAGAGTATATAAAATATTCTATAGAGTTTCGAGTATACTTAAGAACGCTTAACTATTAATACTACCTTCGCCTACCTTCTCTAAGGCCTATTCTCTATTAAGTCTATTCGTATCGACATCCTCGACTACCTTAGCTACTCTTAGCCTTATATTAATAAAAGTAAGAGACGCTTAATTAGAGTAAGGTAAACCTCCCTATCTTAACGGAGGATTAAGGCAGATTATAGCCTTAGCGGGGCCTATAATACTCTTTTTTCTAGTCGTTCTTAGTAGTAAATAAATACATCGAGTATAAAGTATAATTTTAAGTATAGCGAAATCGGTTCCTTAATTACGGTACGAGGGGCCTTCTAGTAATATTAGGGAGATTGCTCCCGAAGGAAACTAGTAATAGCCTGTTCCTAAAGCTAGCGATAATAGTATTAGCGAGCCTTCTAGTAGTCTTAGGGAGATTTCTCCCGAAGAAAACTAATAAGGGCCTCCTTATAAAGCTAGCAAGAATAAAAATAGGGAGTAGTAATATTAGGGAGATTTCTCCGGAGAAGATAAGTAAGAGCCTATTCCTAGAGCTAGTAAGAATTAAAATTAGCGATCCTTCTTTTAATATTAGGGAGGTTAGTTTAAATAAAAAGGAGGAAGAGCCTATACTAAAAGCTAGGAGAGTAGAAATAGTAAGCCTATTCCCGAAGATATCGAGGAGAATAATAGGGTATAGGGCTCTTCCTACTAGGGAATAGGTATCCGATATAAGGAGTCTATTACTAGTGCTCGTAAAGAGGGAAATATACCCCGAGGGAAAGACGAAGCTAGGGTACTAAAAGATACTATAGAGATAGACGAGGATAATAGAGACGATAATTGCAAGTTACTAAGAAAAAGCCCTAAGAGGTTGCCTATTATAGAAAGTAGAAACCGATTCGCATTCCCTATCTAGATATAACGCTAAGATCTTCGGATATATTCGAAGATATCGATAGAGCTAGCCTACTCGGTAATACTATCTAAATCTATCTCTAACTCCCTACGAAGGTAAGCGTATTATTATACGCGAGTATAAACTAATCTTCGAGATTGCTATAAAAGGTAAGTCCTCTACTAGCGTAGTACTAGCGTAGTACTATTCTCCTCTAGGTCTTTCTATTAGACCTCTTTTAGTAAAGAGTCGAGTATACCTTTACGCTATAAATCTACGAAACAATAGGCTCTCTTAGTAACTACCTTAGTTATATACGAGATCGTTAGTCCGGTTACTCGATTAAAAAGCGAGTATTAATCCTTAGACTAGTTTATAGTACTAGGAAATACTAAAGGCAATATTTAAAGAAAGGTAAGCTTTCGCCGGTATAGAGATTAAGTAAGTCGGCCTTATACGTACCTAATCTTAGTACGGATAGGTACTGTTCTAACGATGTCCTTATATTAAAAGTAATCTTATATCTTATATATAGTCTACGTTACGATATCCTAGTACCGATTGCTAATAAATTACTTATAAACTTGCTCTTCTTCGGTAGTGTTCGTCTCTTAGACTTGTAAATAGTATTAATATTAATAGATGCGCCTCCTTATAATATACTTTCACTTTATTCTCTTAGTCCTATACTTCTTCCGCCGCTCTATTAGATAACTCTCTCTCTTCCTAGCCTTCTTCCTTGCCTTCTACTCGAAGCCTGCCTTTTACTTACTCTTACTAGTGCTTTCCTAAGTAAGTTTAACCCCTACTCGCTCTTATCTCGATTAGCCTCGTACTCGGTAAAGCTAATACCCCGTATCTTATCTAGCGGAGATACCTATACTAGCTCTTAGTTTCTCGTAGTAAGTAAGGAGTCCTCTAGATACGTATCCTACTTAGATTTAAGGTAATTGTCGTACTCTATAATCGACTCTCTTACTTCCGGTTATTGCGGTAACTCTTACTAGAAACCTAATACTCTTCTTCCTAGCTACTTCTTTAACTTAGATCTAGCTATTCTATAACCGTATTAGCTTATAGATAGTCTAGGAATATCTCTGCCTTACGCTTTATCGTATATTGCCTAATACAATATTAATCCGCTTTATGCCTTCGTATTCGAAGCCGTTGCCTATAAACTATTATAATAAAAAGCCGTACGGCTCTAAGGGAGTAAAGAAGCAGATTAGGTATTCGTCCCGGCTAGGTTCTTTAGTAAGAAGGCTATACCTACCGTATATATTATATTATACGACAAAGTTATATAAGCTACTTCTAACTTAGGATTAGGAGCGGCGTCGCTTTTGACAACATTTTTTTTTCTAGTTTTTAACGAATTCTTTCTTTGGTTTCAGAATTGTCAAATACTACAGTTATATAGAAATCTTTCGTTAAACCTATAAATCCCTATAAGCGGCGTCGCTTTTTACAATACATTGCGTGCCTTAAATGCGTTTGTTGCCTCCGCCTCTTCTCCTATACTATAGTTATATAGAACTCTTTCGTTAAACCTATAAATCCCTATAAGCGGCGTCGCTTTTTATAATACATCGCGTGCCTTAAATGCGTTTGTTGCCTCCGGCTCTTCTCCTGCCTCTGTTTCGGCTTTTGCGTATTCTGCCTCTACCTTTTCGTCTTGCGCTACCGGCCCTCTCCCCTCGGTCTTAGACGTAGACATATAAAGTATCGTTCAAGCCCTATAGTGCTTGTCCTAATCGAGCGGAGCGACGGCGTAGAGCCTAAGAACAATATTAGATTTACGCCTATTACTGCGGTCTATATAGCTATAGTATTAGTGGCTTTATCGCTACCGCTACGAGTCGCTGCATTACTTAAATGCCTTATTACTATCGTCCTGTGTCTGCGCTAAAGCTAAGTCCTCCTCCTAATAGCGACGCAATCTATCGTTAAACGCCTATTAACGCGCCTGTTCTTCTATAATAGCAATCTAAATCCGAGTCTCCTTATTAATATTATCCCTAACGTCTATCTTACTACCTTGCTCTTACTACGTGCCTTGCTCTTACTAAGTATCCTATTCGCTATCTATAATATTACTACCGCGAAGAAGCGGCGCTTACTAAGACTGTTAAGCTTAACGATTAGCCTAAACGTTGCGCTAGAAGGTCTTATTATTAAGGAATTCGCTAGCGATATGTCGATTGCCGAGTCGATCTTAGTCGGTCCGCTCTATAGCTTTAATACCGCGAGGACCCTCGTAAATAAGTTTATTACGGGCCTCTATATTCCGGAGAGTATTAGTAAACGCGGTGCCCTTAAGGCGGCGGCTATAGACCTCTATAAACCTGCGAGATAGTTTACTAAATCGTACGAACCGTCCGGGCACTATTAGAGTCGGTAAAGTGCGCTTAAGGAATAGAATAGAAGCAACTAGAAGTACGGCTTTATCGGACAACTAGCCGCGAGATTCTATTTTAGCAATCTTAAGCAGGTTAGTATTAAGCTATGCCTCTTCTTATTGCTAGCGCTAACGACGAGCTTCCTCTTAATCCTGTTCGCGTACGCGCTATTACTAAAGGCGGGTTTCTTGCTAAGCTTATACGGTCTACAGATTACGCCTAGTAGTATTAGGGTCTAGGTGCGGTAGATCTAATAAAAGCATACTACTAGGCGGTACCGTACGCTGCTTCTTGCGACGGATATAGTCCGTATAGCGGTCGATATGTAATTTATATAGCTTGCCTTTAAATCGGTTATAGTTAAAAGGTTCGTCGAAAAGGATATCGTTAAGACTACGAAACCGAGAGCATACGACGTATGTTAATATAGGCGTAAAGTCCTTCTTAGAGATATCGAGGACACCCTTATCGAGAGTTATACCTTATACCTTATAGATAGTAATAGCGTAGGCGATAGTTAACGGAAACTAAGTGCGAGTATATTAGCTATCGGAACGGTCGTTATACTTCCACTTACGGCGAGATAGTACGATCGGCACTACCTTAGGCGGTAAGCTATCGATCTCTTAGTTTAGTATCGGTCCGGAATATTAATCTAACTCTACGAGTATAGCTACTAGTAGATCGTTGTCGACGACCTCTTACTCGGTACGGGTTGCATCCTTTGCCTATATAACGTTACGAATAGTACCGATTGTCCTATTAACGACGCCTTTCTATACCTAAAGGTTCTCGGTAACTAATATACGGGCATTAATATAGATCGGGAGTATCTTATACAAGTTACCGCCTGTCTTATAGTCGGCTTAGACTATATAGCGGCTAGTATACTTAGCTTTAATAGCTTTAATAGGCTACTAATTGTCTCGCATCGATATATAGTTAAGTGTAGCGACCTGCTTCTTATAGCTAAAAAGACGAATTGCGTTTTAGAAGGCCGTAGGATATAGATACGAGGGATCGCGGACACGAGATACTAGTGTTTACTAGTAATCGATAGTAACCTTGCCTAGTCTAGTACGTAGGCCTTCGAGTGCGGCTTTAAAAGCTTAGGTAGTAGGATTAGTACCCTACTAGCGTTAAATAATATTAAGCTAGATAGTTTCATTAAACAGATGCTATATATAGCGTCTAAGAACAACTTTAGGTATATTAGTCTAGCTTAGTCGACTAAAGAGAGGGCGACCTGCGACTAGAAGCAACTAGCTAAAGTTACTGTATATACAGATCGTAAAGCCTCTAAATAGTAGGGAGGTATCGATATCCGGATTATCTTAGTCCGCCTATAGATAGCTCGGATCTTACTACCCTACCTGTCGTAGTCGCTTATTAATCTAGTATAGCTTAACTAGATCAATTATCGATTTCTCGTCGATTATAATATATAGGATGTTAGTTATATATACTTAGAAGGCCGACAATGCATTACCCTCGAGAGGGATGTATTCTTTTATCGTAAGAGGCAACCGGAAAGCAGAATAGATAGTAGAGCCCTTTATACTAAAAGCAGTAGCACTAGTTAGAGCGATTCGTATAATCGGATTGCCGAGCTAGTATTGTATAGCACTAGAGGCATCGAATTGTTCTACTAGTCGCTCGATAGTAGAAGAGAGAAGCTCGATTATATAGGATTTGCTAACGCCCGCCTTGCTATCGATGTTTAGCAAGATAGGATCCGGTATAGTTACCCTATTAATTATCTTATTAGTATAGTTATAGATATGGTTATACTAAAGTCGCTATTCTAGAGAGAGGCCGTTAACCTTCTACTAGCAGTTAGCAATAGTGCCGATTTTCTAATAAGTACTTCTAGTACTACGCTTGTTCTTCTACTAATCCTTAATCTCCGGTCTAAGATTATAGAGCCCGACGTAAGCGGTCTAGTCGTAATCCTTATTAATTTGACGATTGCTAAGGTTGTTAAGATCCTTATCTTCTTTAGTAGGGTTTCGGTTAGGTATAGTACGTATAAGAAGCTCGCCCTCTACTTCCTCCTCTTTAGGCTTATAGTGTTCCTCCTCGAATAGGTCTTTAGTTAGGGTAGGGAGGTTGATTCTAAAGTAGTTAAAAGCGTAACCGGTATAGTTGTTTGTGTGCTACTTATATGCGTCTTGCTATATACAGAATTCTTCTTCCGGATAATCGGTAAAGGTATATAGTAGGTTAGGATATCGACTATCGAAAGGGTAGTATAGGGCGACCTTAGTACGGTAGTAGTCTTCGTAGGTCCTATTATCTTCCTATAGATTGCCGTAGTACTTAGGAAAGTAGTTAATAAGACGAGCCTTCGTACGAGGTCGTAGCTTAAACGTTGCAAAGTCCTATCGAGTTAGGAACTCGAATAGGGTAAGGTTAGGCCGATTAAGGAGGTTAGACTTAGCGAATTTCGCTAGTAGGATGCTAAGACGATCGATATACTTTAGTAATAGCGATTTGCCCTATATAACGATCTTACCGACCTGCTTATTATATCGCTTGACTTTAGACTAATGCTATAGAAGCCGACAATCGAAGCTCTATATCGTACGAGAGCCTTAGGACAAAGATAGACCGAGCAATTAGTAGCAAGCTTCCTAAGTAGAGATATCGCGCTTACCGATAAACTTATTTATTATTTTAGTAAAGAAGGAGACTATAGGCCGATTAGAGTTCTAGAGTTGTAGACTAAGCTATTTAGCGATATCGAGTAGTAGTATACTACGCTTCTCGGCCTTGCTATAGTACTTAGTAAGATAGTCGACAACGGTGCCTTTTAAGATATAGGGAGCGAAGTCGGTATTCGTAAGCTACGCTATCGAGACGGTACGATTGTAGCTATTTATCTACTTGTCGTTACGAGGCCCGTTATATATATAGTATCGGGGGTTAAGGTCTCTACTAATACGTAGTTTATCGTAAAGCTCTCGAGGATAGTAGAAGCGGTAAGTACGCGCCCCTATATCCTTATTCTTCCGCTAGCAGTATTCGTAGCCGCATTTATACCGCTAAACTCGATTGAGGTTTAGTATAAGGAGGTATGCTATATTACGTACCTTATACGGCGGTATAGATAATATTATAGGTTCTCCTAGCTATAGACTAGTACGATCCGGGTCTAGCTAGAAAGCAGTAATATAACGACCCTAGAAGGTAGCGAGCGCGTTACGATCCGCTTAGGTACTAGATCTTAGAGGCGGAAGTAGCGCCTACTATATATACGGGTCTAGATTATTATCCTTAAGCTAGTATATACCGTAATTGTATAAACTGCCGCGAGCCTAGAATTCAAACCGGTTCTAATAATCGATAACGCTAAATTTAGGCTTAAGGACGGTTTGCTAGAGGATAGTATAGCGCCGGAAGTAGTAGTAAGCTACAATTGCCGGGTTGTCTCGTATATTATTACGAGCAATCTTGCGGCGCTAGTGCTTATCGCTAGTAGGGATATTAGGTATATGCTTCTATAAAGACTACTACTAGTTATCGGCGGCACTAAAAGTAAGGAAGAGATACGGACTACCTAGAGCTATAACGTAGACCTTAAGTTGCTTACGCTTACTAATCTAGTAAGCGCGGGTGCCTCGTAGCTTGTCGGCATGTCTTATTAGATCAGAAAGTAGCTTCTTTAACTTATTATCGTTATATAAAGCTAGTGCGGCCTTTAGATCGTTAAGGGAAATCTCCTAATATTCCGGGTTCTACTAGACTAGGAAGTCGGCGATACGGTTGCTCTACTTCCTTATAGAGGTATTTAAAGCAATATATCGGAAGCGGGTATATTAAGTAAAGCGTCCGTCTTAATACTTAAGCATATGCTTAATGTATTTATCGTACGATATACTACGCTCTCGGCATTCTATAAAGTCGCCTACCTCTATTAGATATAGTAAAGGAAACGCGAGCGAGAGGAGGGCAATCGACTTATTAAACTTAGAAAGAGGAACTCGATCGTATAGAGGGAGAGTTAGGTAGTTCTATAGCGGATCTCCTAGGCTATCGTACTAAGCGGCCTATATACGGAGCTCGTCGTCTTTAGCCTAGCGCTACTCCTCCTACTAATTAATAACCTCCTATAACTGTTACCGCTAATCCTTTAGCATCCGGGCTTACGGAAGGGTAGATTCGAAAGGATAGTCGGCGAAGTCCTCCTTATCTTCGGCTTGCTCTACTTATTTAGAAGAAGGCTACGGAGCCGATATATTAGGAATCGGTAGAGGGATATCTTCCTCGGTATAGTACTAGATATTAATGCGATCGATTACATTATTATCGACTAGAAGACTAGATAGGCGGTTCTCGTCGATAGCTATATCGGAGTAGCCCTTATAGTTAACTATTAACTATACTAACTACTAACGAATAATAGCTTAGCGAACCCGAAAGTCGCGCTTAAATATACGCCTAGTCGTATTATCGCCTTATGCTAGTCGAAGAAGAACGGTCTCTAAATGTTTAGGAAGTAAGGGAAGTTCTTGCTAAAGCTTGCCTATATCGCGTAGAAAGTTAACTACGTTATTCTTATATCGGTACTACGTGCCCTTAATTAGGCGAAGCTCGACGTAGATATAGACACGTACGATAAGGATCTCCTTAATTATCGTAAGCTTTAGAAGGTATACTAGGTATTCGCTAGGGTCTATTCGATTGCGGCTCGATATAAGATTAGGCTCTTCGGGTCGCTTGTTACTATCGCGTATTATACGACACTTCTTATAGATATTAAAGGCAGGCGACAGTTTACGATTGTCTAGTTATATATTAAACTAACGCTCTTTATACCCCTTCTAAAGCTCTTTATTCTAGTATGTCTCTATCTTCTCCTATTCTAATACCGTAAAGAAGTCGGTAACTAAATCGTAGTCGATATTAGCGAGAGCTTGCTAACCGTCGAGATCGGTACGTACTTAGATAGGTAGATCGACAGGGTTATTAGTAAGGAAGTAATTGCATAGGTCTTGCTTATATTAATCGACGCGGATACGGTCGCGCTAGCCGGGTCGAGGCGTACGATATAGTAGAGGCTCGTTATCGTTATTACGGACAATACGGTAAGCTATATAGCAATTCTCGAGTTCCTAAGAGCTATTAGGTATACAGAAATCGCGTCGCTTTGTCTCGTATCGGCGAAGGATATACTACTTATACTAATTAGGCTCGTCGTTATCTCCTTCTATATAATAGTAGTAGACATCGATACTAGGATCGGCCTTAGGGGCATCGAACTTGCGGGCAATAGCACGTAGCTAGTTACAAATGCTATACTTAAACTAGCGTCGGGCATTGCGAATTAGTAGATTATATAGATCTCTAGTAGGTAGGCTAATATTACTAAAGGCGGAGCTCGGTAAGGGAGGATCGCTACTATAATTAGTTTGCTATATTAGTCGAATAGTCTATAAGGACTAAAGAGAATGCCCTGCTAATAGTTGTTCGATAGTTAGCGTAGGAGGAGGATATCTACTAGCGCGACGCTCTTGTCGGTATTAGCGAGAGATTGCGGCGACTTAGACACGAGTAGTAGCGGTCGCTACGTCGTTACTACTATATTAACCGCGTAGACGGAGACCTGCCGTACTAGAAGACTATATTAGAAGCGGCGGTAGGCCTATCGAGCCTAAGCCTAAGCCTAAGCCTAACGAATATAGCGGGTTGCGCTTAATTAGATCTCTAGCGGATAGATTAGATAAGGAGGGGATAGAGCTCGAGGGAATAGTAGAGCTCTATATAGGGGAAGGCGAGATAGAAATTAGATTAGATATAGCGCCGGCTCGTAGTATTAGTATTAGTGTCTTAAATAGACGGCCGCGCTTATTTAGAGTAAGTATATCGGTATCCTAGTCTATATTGCGAGGATGCTTTTTAGAGGCAGCTACGTTCTTTTTCTTACTCTTTATATTCGTAAGATAATATCTAAGGTAGTACGCGGTCGCTTTAGTCGTAGTACTAGTACTAGTACGAGTAGTACGAAGGCTCTAGAATTAGGTATGCTTCTTACGCTTGCTATATAGCGGATTTGTATAAACTCGACTACTATTAATACTCGGATCGACCTCTTTATCGTCGAGTGCTAGATTGTCGATAGCGTCTTTATTACGATCGGGCGGAAGAGTCTTACGCGGGTTACCGTTACCGCTAGGAGAGCCTTATCCGCCTAGTGCGCTAGTAGCGGCTTACTAACCGAAGTGCTAAACGTCGGCTATATTTAGATTAGGAGGGTAGCTAGAGTTAGCTATAGAAGGAAAGTAAAAGAGGTAGGTAGAAGTCGCAAGGGGCAAGTTAGAAGGTAGAAGGTAGAAGGTAGAAGGCGGAAGGTAGAACGCGGAAGGCGGAAGGCGGAAGGCGCTCTCTATTTATAGAACGCTAAGCTATACCGAATTAGGCCTAGAAGGTAAATGCGGCTTCTTATATGTAATAGATTAGACTTGCTATACCTAACCGAGACTCGAGACTTGCATCGCTCTTAGTACCCTTATTACTTCGTCCGACGTTAGCGTTCCGGACGTATTAAGCGCTCGCTAAGGCTCGACTAAACCGCCCTCTACTTTAGTACTCTTATTTATCTAACGTTAGCGTTCCGGACTAGTTAAGTACTCGCTAAGGCTCGACTAAACCGCCCTCTACTTTAGTACCCTTATCTCTTCGTCCGACGTTAGCGTTCCGGACGTATTAAGCACTCGCTAAGGCTCGACTAAACCGCCCTCTACTTTAATAGCCTCGTTAGGTATAGGTTTAGCGACTCAATTCGGTTGGCTTCGGAGGGTAGGTTAGTGTATTAGTTTAGGGCGTACCTAGTAGTATTAATATCGATACTAGCTTAATATTAATAATGCGGCTTCTAGATACAGAATTAAACCCTTAACTAGTATAGTGTTTAAACCTTACCTACCTGCCTCCCCCTTCTAACTAAGCTATTACCCTAGGCAGCAGCAATAAGGGTATATAATAACACTGCAATTTACGACCTTTAACTAATAATAATCGACTAAGACGAAGCGTCGCCTAGCTATAACTAGGTAAGGAGTTGTAGTAATCCTTTACGCCGAGTTATTAAGTTACGTAGGGAACCTAAGGGATTTAAGCTATTTAATAGTCTTTTCTAAGGCAGCTAGCAGCCTAATAAACTAGTAGAGGTGACTGCCTATTATCTAAACCTAAAGAAATTAGTTCTCCGGGACAGGTTTTCTATAGCGGCGTTTCTTCGGAAGCGTATAAGGTCGAAGTCTAGTAGGCATATTTACTTAGTTGATTCGTAACGTGTCTTAAAGGGTCAAAAGCTCGAGGTCTATATCGTGTCCGTAAGAGTAACTCCGGGTATTGCCCGTCTATAGTTTTTTTGCCTTTTAGTATTCTCCGTTTTTTTTTAACTAAGTCCTTTATGTCTCTAAGTCCTTAATTACTTATCCTTACTCTTCCTTTATGCCTCTTTTACCGTTAAAGGTCGCTATAGATTGTGTTTGTTTTACTATAGAAGGTCGTTACTTCGTTAGTTACGGAAGAGGCAGGTATAGGGGTATCGTATAGTACTGTTGTCGTATAGTACTGTTGTCGTATAGTGCTATTGTCGTAGGGCGGTTGTCGTATAGGGCTGTTAGCGTATAGGGCTATTGTCGCATAGGGCTATTAGCGTATAGTGCTATTATCGTATAGTACTATTAGCGTATAGTGCTATTAGGGGATTGTAGTACTATTAGCGCATTATAGTATTGCCTTTGTTATAGGACCTAAGGTTAGAGGGCACGTAATAGTAACTTGAATTGTTAACTAATTATAGCGCGCGCTCGATTTTGCGGGCGTATCTTTAAAATTTAGCCCCCCTACGCTAATACTACTACTACTGCCTCCTTACTACTAATATTAGCTACGTTATTAGTAGCAATCTGATTTGTTCTCGAGCTCTACGCTAGACTAAACAGACACCTTCTACAACCTTCGTCGTAAGCTCCTTAGGTTGCTCTAGGTGCCTATTTTTAGTCTATCGCTCCGCTCGAAACATTCTCGCGGCGTTTAGCTACTATAAACTAGTATCGTAACGACGAAGCTCGCATCGCTAATTTTGAATAGGATGTTTCCTCCGTTGTATACAACTATAGTTGTTGATTACTAATTACTCTATAATTAATAGTTACTATAATCGCTATAACTATAATTATAATTATAGAGTCAGTAATTAGTAACTATAATTAGTAATTAGTCGGCTGTTTCTAGGCTATACTAGGGTGTATATTACACCTATAGAAGGTATCAAATTTGCACTGTTTCTACCTGTTTCTATAGACAATAATATATCCGTAATAGGCGACTTTTATCGAGAGGTAAGTAAATCGAATATAGGTATAGGAAGTCGCTAATTTAGACAGGTTACCGAGTTACTAGTGCCTTCTTAAGAGGAAGAGCTATTGTTATCGCTATCGCTATTACAGACCTCTAACCTATTAACTATAGCCTTCTTAGTAACGTAGAGCTATTACCTACAGTTGTTGCTAAAGGATATACTAGCTACCTATCTAACTCTTAGCTAAACCGACTATTGTATTACTCCTACTTAGCTCTACTTCTAACAAGCCGGTATACTGTCCTTTATCGACGAAGTAGTATAGAATAACTTCGAGTAGTATATCGGAGAGGCGGAAAAGGAAGGCTTATAGTTGCTATATCGGAGGGTTATAAGGAAGACGACAAAGAGCCTTCGGTATGCTTAGGAGATCGTTAAGAGGGCTAGTAACTACTAAGAGCGTATTACTAATAGCCTTTAGAAGGTATATAAAGGTATAGAACGGAAGGGCAGGCGGATAGCACTAGGCTCTCGTCGTTACTTCAAATTCGGAAGGAGGTGTATCTACTCCGAAGAGTGCTTTCTCGGGCTAAAATCGTAGTGTCCGCTACGACAGGTATATTTTAAGGCTCGTATCGATAAGGTACTATACCGTATAATCGATAGCGAGGGTAGTAAGGGCGACAATAAGGTTATTATTGTTAATTAGGTATAGAATTAGTCGAAGAATAGTATTTAAGCTTACTATCGCGCCTATAAAGATTGCGTTATATTAGCCCTTAGGGTCTAGCTAAGCCTAATCGGAAAGCGTCGCTTAGTACGGACGGCAAGGTCCGTACGGCTTAGCCGTACGCTAGCAAACTCAAATCTCGACTTTTATTGTTTAATTCAAGACAGCTATACCTTCGAGATGCGAGATAACCTCCGTAAGATATATAAACCAACTTAGAAAGTGCTAGAAAATTATATAAATACCTAGGCATCGAGACGGGAAAGCGACCTACTAGATCGGATACTATTCCGTAAAGATTCGAGCGATCTAAGCGACATTCTAACCTCCGAAGCTAATAAGCCGCCGTCTCTAATACTAGACGATAGCTTATTCCTTTAGTCTACCTCGTAGTCCTCGAATATAGTACAGTCGATAGCGATAGCGATACCGATACCGATACTCGCCGAGTTAAGAAAGAGAAGGAAAGGTAGGAACCGCCTAGATCCGGCGTTATAGGAGTATACGAGAGCACTAAAGGATAGTAAGCCTTTAAAAGTAGATAGAGGCAGGTATAAGGTATTCTACTGTAGACACTACAACGATAACGACCCTAACCGGTACGCCTCTAATTCTAGTAACGCGCCTTAGTACCTAGCTAAGAAGTACTTTATCTTTGTCGGTATTAAGAAACGGAAGCTCGAAGGCAATTATTAATAGAAGAAACAGACATAGATTGACCTCTCGGCGCTATAGAAGAAGTAAGGCGTTATTAACTCGGACAAGACTATTAATATCCTATAAGGAGCCGCCGATAAGGACAAGTTTAGGTACGCTCTCGCTCGCTATGCTACAGCTAGCAGCATTCCTTACAACGTACTAGTTACGAAGGAATTTAGAGACCTTATATTAGCGGTTAATCCTTACGTAGAAAGCGTACTTCTAAAGAGCTATACCTTACTATATCCTCGTGTTCTATACAACTTCGAGAGCTAGCGAGAACGAGTTAAGATAGTACTATTAGAAGCACTTAGCTGTCTTCACTTCTATACTAATATATAGAAGTTACAGTACGGCTATAAGTTCTTCTAGGCGATTAATTGCTAGTATATTAATCTACGCGGTTAACTAGTCTAAATACTGCTAGATTTACTACAACTTCCGCCTAGTTCTTATACTAGTAACTTCCTTGCCGAGAGCGTCTTGCCTTGCTTCTCAACCTTCGAGATTGCTAATAGTAGGCTTAGCTAGATAACGACTAATAGCGGCTCTAATAATAACACCCTTTGTCTTACTATTAAGCGCTTTATAGACTCGCAAGGCTACTCGTAGAAGAACCGCCGCCTCCGCTATATTAGTTACATTCTCAATCGTGTAACTATAGCCTTTATATTTACTAAGGACGTAGAGGCCGCTAAAAGTGAGGAATTTGATTAAATAGTGCTTAGCAACGATAGCGACAATATCTCTATATCGAGGTAGCTCGATATAGACGTAGAGTGCTTCGTTAAATAAGGACTATTACAACGGCTATTTATACTCGCTAAGCTTCTACGGAAGAACGACTATAACAACATCTTCTAAGAGGTCTATAAAGCCTAGCTACAACTGCTATATACAGTGCTAAAGATCCCCGGTAAAACACGCTAGAATAGTTAGCTTCTAATAATAGAAGAGGCTATTTAAACAAGGCCGATTTTAAACACCTTCTTCGACAGAATGCCGTACCTACGCGAGTTTAGCCTATCCGAGGACGATTAGAAGGTGCTAGCTTATATACGGAGGTTTCTTAGTCCCTTTAAAGAGGTCACTCTTCGGCTATAAGGCTATACTGTTACATTCGATATATATTAAGAGTCTATAGAATACCTAAGAAGCTACTTTATACGCTTAGCTAGCGAGAACGCTTACCGGACGGTCCTTATTAGGTCTATTAATATAGCAAGGACGCTATTCGACAAGTACTATATCCTTAACTAAAAGAGCCCTCTCTACGTTACTATAGTATTGCTATATCTAAGCCGACGACTTGCCTAGCTTAGAGGCCGCTCCGTAGTAGACATAGACACTACCTTGTTACAGTCTATAGCGCTTTAGAAGGACTATAAGATACGCTTCGGAAATAGCCGTTAACTACTAGCTACGCTATAGCGCTTATTTGAAGGACTATCGGACCTCGAGCGCTAGCAAATTAAGTCTCAAACTAACCTAGTTGCTACTAATAATAACCCCTTCGAAGCCTTCATTTATACTAGTCTAATAGCACTGCTACTAGTTAGCGAGAAGCCTATTCTTATAAGCCCTATCGACTAGTAGGTTTAATAGCGGAAGACCTGCGATCTAGCACTATAGTAACTAGCTATTAATACATTGTTAGCCTTCGCTATATCCGCTAAGTTAGAGAGGACCTTTAGTATAAGCCGCCGTACTACTAGATAGGACCGTATACGTATAAGTAGCGACTATATTCGTATAAATGAGTGCTCGAAGAACTAGACAAGAACAGGGGTTGCTAAGGTACTATTAGAACTAGCTATACTAGAAGAGGTAGAAGAAGGGCTATTGCTAGCCTTATATTTAGTCTTAGGTGCTAGCAACAACGACGACGGCTTATAAATCTATCTCCTTCTTAACCCTAAGCATTACTAGGTACTGATTATATAATTACGTGACTATAAATACTGATTATTCACTTATTATTAACTATGATTGTGATTACAGGCGCTGACTAGTGAGTACTCAGTATTTAACAACTATGTATGCAATAGGCAAAAGCCACTCCCAATTTCGTGACTTCCTAGGAGCTGTACTTTTGCGAAATCCGGCATCTCTTTGCTGATGCATCTGAGAATGCCTTGCACGGCTCTGCCGGATCGTGGACGTGATGGTTGGTGGTGTTGACTGCCTATTTCTTAGCCAGGTCGAAAGCGAATTGTGCTGTTTCTGTCCACTTCCGGTTCTCAATGTGATGGCTCGTAAGTCAAATCACAGCCCAGATTCCCCTCGTGATGCCACAAACAACAATGTGAAAGATTGTCCCGTGGACAAGATGAACGGTGCTGCCGTCAGCAATGGCTGAATAAATTTGGTCAAAGCCGAGCTTGGTGGCTTCCATACTTGAGACCGAGAGCTTGCCGCAAATTCGGGCCGATGACATCCAGGTCTGAGCGAAGTACGGAGAGCATTGAGCCAACTACAGCAGCGGTATCCTGAACGAAGAGAGATCTGTACATCTCCATCGACTTTGCATTGCGGTGATCGGCTGATTGTGGAAGGCAGGAGCAGAGTGCCCCTCCACTTGGGCTGGAGAGAGAGGTCGCCCGGGATGAGGAGAACTGCCTCACGAGCTCGAAGCGCCGGCACCTATAAGCAGCGGAGCATGAAGCGTCTGGCGTCTTGGTGGGGCTGGGAGTCTGGTATCGAGAGCTTGGCAGACCCGAAGAGCTGTTGTCAAGGGCTCAGGCTTTGTTGCCATCACACCATTACCTCATTGCGCCAGGGTGGATGACGGGGTGAGAGCAGCAGGGCTGGCTTCGATCGCAGGTTCTGGTCTTGGGTAGAGAATCAGCATTCGCTGGCGTAGCAGTACGCACATGGAAATTCGCGATGCTTCGGGCGGGCGAAGGCGTGGGGAAGCGAAGTCAGTCAGCATGGTGAGCAGCCACTGCAGTGATGCGGGGTGTGAACAGGGTTTTGGCTTGATGAAAGCATAACCAAAGACATGTCCGCAAACGATGAAGGAAACGTGCACCCGGTACGGCAATTCCATCACGAGGAAAGCGAGTGACGGGCAGGTTGCAAGCCATGTGTCATCTCATGAGCATCGCATCGCACCATATCGCGTGATGAACGTACAAAAACCACCTGTCGCTCGGCCGGTGGCAGTGGAGAGAAGACTCGGTGTACTTCACCGCAGCTGCAATGGATCAGTCTGGGTCATTCTTGATCATGCACCAATGGATCAGAGTCACTGAGGCTTGGATGGCGCAATCTTGGGGCTCGGAGTTCTGCAGCGTGCAGCAGGTGGGATGATACGCTGCGCTGCAGTAGTCGCCGCGGGGGGTGGTGAGACGACTGCATTCTACGACGAACTGGATGCGGCGGTGTTCTTCTTTGGTGGCATGGTTATGATGTTGATGCATTGCGCAGAGGTACTGTCAATGCGCGTGCAATGTGAGCAAGACTTCGAGGTCGGGCTTGGATTTCCAGTGACTCGGAGTAATGCATTGACGCCCGCTCAACATACACGGCGGCTGCACTCAATGTGTTCGCTACCAAAATGTCTCGTCGCAAGAATACTTTGTCGCCTTGCAAGAATGTTACGTCGCACGAAGCCAGGCAGGTCAGGATGATGACTGAAACCTGGACAGAGGCTGGGCGATTTTGGTTGGGCAAGCTTGAAAATCGCCCAACAGCCGGTCAGGTTTGCAGTCTGAAGTCTCGAATCAGAATTGCCCGACCGTGAGCCAGGTCTTGAGTCATGTATGCGGGGTGTAGAAGGCTTCTTCTGTATTGCAAGCACAGCTGCGTACCGAAGGCCTTTCGCAAAACGAAACACGGAGAAATCCTAAGCAACGGCATAAAAGGTTTTGCAGGACTGGACAGCCATGGCATTCTATAAAGATTCGCTCACAACCGCGTCCATATCATGCTGTGCACCTTCTCCAAATGTCCGCCAAGCTTTCCCCGCCGACTTTGGGTGACGTGCGGCTTGATTCTGGCTTGAAGCTGGGCCGAATCCACCGACGCGGGCACTTTCTACACTTTCTACACCTTCCACAACAACGCAACCAAGACTCGCGCCCTGCTATGTCGACTCTTCTATCTACCTCTGCTGCATCTTCTACTCGCGAGTAGATAACCTTTACATTCACATCTCGCTTGGAACATCCAATTGCGCCAATTCGCGAAGCTGAACCCAACACGTCCGTCCGTCACCCTCCACTCCGACCCAGCATCGAAGCAATGGCGAGGCGCAGACCTACCATAAGCTCGCCGCCGAGCTGCTCTTCGAGTTCCTCCAGCGAAGACGAGCGACCGGAGAGTCCAGAACTCCCATCCCCCCGCAAGCAGTGCCGTGGCATCGTACGCAAGATTGATGCTGGCGACTCTGACTCCGGACTTGCCAAATTCCGCAAATGGTGGAAGTTGGTAGCGAACGGCGCGCGGAATGCGACGAGCGAGATGAAGGAGCTTATGGATGTCAAGACGTGTGACAAGGTTCAAAAGGCAATTACAGCTGAGATCAAGGACAAAAAGACTCTCCAATGCGCGCGTGCGCTTGAGCGCTCCGACTTTTGGAACTTGTCCGTATTCGACGTCTGGGGATTGTTTGGGAGCAGCGGCGCAACAAGTCGAACATTCTTGGACAAACTGAACGCTTTGGCAGCCGACTTCGAGAATGCCGAGGACGCGCTCGCGCTCATGGGAGAAGCAAGAGAGACGCGCATGAAAGTCTCAAAAAGCAAATATGAGTGGAAGCCGCAAGATTTGGACATGGCGCTCAACATGAAGCGGAAGCAAGATGCGAACAAAGCCCGGAATCTCACCTCAGGGCAAGAAGATACTCGCGGTTCTGGGAAATCACACGACGCGGAGCAAGCGACGTCCGCCTCCAATTCGGATGCAGATACGGATGAGGAAAGCGATGATCCCAACACCCAGGACGGAGCCAAGGCCAGAACCAGCAGAGACCACAGAGCACCAGGAACCAACACCGCGCCAACGACGCCGAAGCAGCTTCCTCTTCCCAACAGTAAGGCGAAGAGAAGACGAAGATTTTCCGACATCTCTCCATTGTCAAGGTCCATCGAGCGTGGACGAGGTTTGCATCAGCAGCATAGCTCGAGGTCGTCACTCTCGATTGAGCGTGGCCGAAGATTACGTCAGCCGCGTCGCTCGTCGCTTTCCCCCGCCCTCGACTTCAGCTTACCGAACTTCCTGAACCCAAAGACACGTACCACCCATCAAGGGACTCCCAAACTTGGCGCGGGTCCCACCGACTCCGAACTTCTTTCATCGCTCAGTCCGGCATCCTCTGAGCCTGACGCCGCACCCTTCTTCCAGTTCGATGGTACGCCTTGTCGCTCCTCCCGGCGGCCATCCAGCGCCTCCACTTCGTCAGAACACGGCTCACCAGGCATGGCAAGCGTCACACAGTCCTCATCGCTCGGTGCTGGGCCAGCCAGCGCCTCCAATCCGACCACGCAGGGCTCAACGAACATGGCAAGCGCCACGCAGCCCAAAGCGTTGTCCAAACGCCCCCGTCGAGACTCCTCCGACTTCGTCCAAGACTCTAATCGCTTGGATCCAAGTCGTCATCTAGCCATCCCACACACTGAGCCGCTCACTCTAGATCATCTGGGCTCGTGGATTGCTGTTCTCTCTACCATTCTGGAGCCACACACTTCCCTGAGGCGTTGCACCGTTTCCGACATCACCGAATGGATACAGAATGCCTCCCCGGCCGCCGGCAGCCAGCACATCATCGTCATCCAGGACCAAGCACTGGAGCAAATTCCAGTTGTCTTCGTCGATCGCTCGCCACACCACGCAAGAACCAACATCTATGCTGATGACGACAGCTTTCGGATCCTCCAGAGTGCCCTGACGGCCCATGTGCCCAACGTATCCCACAAGGCACCTCCGACCATGAGATCTGAGGATGTCGTAACAGCACATGGCCTTGAAGCAAGCATCCTGTCCGCATGCGTTATCACAGGCGTCCTCGGCATGCAGACGCGCAAACTCGCCACAAAGCTTGAGCGGATGATTCCTGCGGTATGGGGAAGAGCCATTCGGGTCGCGCACGAGTTCAGGGCAGGCAGTCCTACGACACAGCAAGCAGTGCTCGATCGCTGCCGAATTGCCGACTTGCCCAATTCCAGCTGGACGATCAATCCGGCCACGCTTTCACTGCCTGGGCCTTCGACAACACATGTCGAGTTGCTGCACCATTTTTTCGAAAACACCACCCTGAGCGCTTTCCGAAAAAGCCAGAACCTCAGCACTGAATGGACCCTGGTTGCCGACAACTCACGACTGGTTGTCATCATTGCCGCCGAGGTCCTCAAGAACCTTGCTGTCTCAGCCGCCTCGCCTGACGCCCCTGCTGAGCGTCAGAAGCTGCAGCAAGAGCTGGAAGGTGTACAGAAGGGCATCACCAATTTCAGCTCCATTCCGAGTGTCGTTGACGAATTGCAGAAGGCAGCTGAGCGTTTACGTGGCAGGATTGAGGAGCTTAGCGATTCGCGAGAGTCGAACGGGTGGAATTACATCAAGGACGTCATGATGAAGTTGAATGGTCAGATTGACCATCTCACACATGAGCTGAACCTGTTCCGCAGCAACGTTCAGAGCGACTTTGCCAGATGGTGTGACGAGGCCAAGAAGGAGCTGGGCTGCGATGAGACGGAGTCAAACGACTCGATGCTTTTTGGCTGAGGTGCTCAGTTGTGGCGAGGCGAGGCCATGACTGCGCTGGCCTGTGATGAGACGGACCCAAGCGACAAAATTCTTTTCGGCTGAGGCGCGCATTTCCAGCTTGCCAGATGATGTGACGATCCCATGAAGGAGTTGGGCGGTAATGAGGAGGATCGCAAATGGCGCATGGTGCTTTTTGATTGAGGTGCGCATTTCCCGCTCGCCAGATCGCGCAGCATAGCAATGGAGGATTTGGGCGGCAATGAGGAGGTCCCCAACCGACACATGATGCTTTTTGGTTGAGATGCGCAATGCAAGCTCATTCACGAACACTGTAATAACTACTGGCAAGCCTAATGCAATGTAGATGACTTCATTTCAACCTTTCCTTTCCATTACCAACTCGTCGTGCATGATCAAGAACACAATCCTTTGTGCCCGCATCTCCAGCCACTGTTCGCCAAATCTCTCCATCTTTCCGCGCAAAGTTTAGACATCAATGGGTAGACAGAAGGACGGAGGGATGGAGTTGGGAGTGTGATTTGCTAATGTAGTGCACGTATCGAACACAAAAGATGTTTTGTTCTTTTTGGGAGGAATTGAAGTGCTTTTTGTGTCCTTGTCCAGCCGAGGGTAAGAAACCTCGTTGACTTTGCGAATTGAATCGAGCTTGATGTATAGCCACATCTGATCCCCGAAATCAGCCTGAAAACTTATCAGATGTGTAGTATTGGGGAGGGAGATAGAGAAATTCGAAAACTCTACGAGTGCGAGCAAGCTCTCACCCGCGAAGAAAAGTGTACAGAAGTGAAGCCTGCGTTCAAAATCTGGGTTCTGCTTTTCTGATACTGCCTGTCGGACGCCACGCCCAAGTATGCCGAATTCTCTGACGTCTCCGTCTTCAGAATCTCACCTCGTTCGCGTCCTCCTCCACAACGTGATATGGCCATAACACCGGACTCCTCGCCAGCTGGCACTCCACACTCGACACCTACAAAGGACCCGAGACCAAGAGTGGCTAGCACCGGGACAGCCCAGCTGCACACGCCGAGCCGACCATGGCCGCTGAGATCCTCTAAGCTGGCATTGGAAGAGAAGACTCTATCGTGGAAGAGCTCCCCTCCTCTCGCGGAGAGATGGTCGCCTTCTCCATCGCCACAGCTCGCAAGCCATGTCACGGGTCCTCCAGTGCCTTTACCTTCGCCGAAGTATCTCCCAAGGAATGCAGCGCAGTGACCGCCGGTGGCATCTGATTCTGATCATCTGCGCTATGCTACAGGCTACGCTTGGAACCACTCTGGTGCTTGGTCAGATCCATCAGGTGTTCAGAAAGACGTCATGGTTGATGTGGTTGAGAAAAAGCCGGGAACTCCGAGTTCGGCTCAAGCAGAAAGGACAGCACGATCTACCAGCTTCGCGAAGGCCAAAGAAGATCATATCGACACTCTCTCAATATTAAAAACCATCCAGAAATCGACATCGATATCGCCTCTAGCATCGCAGCCTACAGACAAGCTTCCAGCGTTGAACAGCCGTCGCTCAGGTGCTGGGATCAAACGGCCAGTGGCACAGCAGTCCTCAGCTTCATCTCGAGGCGAGTCAAAGCCAGTGGAGATCCAGCAGCCGACGATGAGCACCTCACTGTCGAGGACTGATCTCCAGCACGCCGCCCCAGAAGAGCCCGAGCAGACCTGGAGCACAAGCCAAAGGACTGGAGTTACTGCAGTCCAAACGCCGAAGCCTCAGCAGTCTCGACTCGTTCCTAGACATGAGAAGGACGACCGGCGGGAATCAGGGTGCCTCCAGCTGATCACTTCGACCCATCGTGTCCGGTGGTGGGGTGCGTAGGACGTCCAGCGCCAGCGCTTCTGGCAGAGATTGAGGAGGGAGTGGGGAGCATGTTCAGCAATGTGTCGTTGGAGCTGCTGCACTTCGATAGGCAGTTTGGCAAACTGGAATAGGTACTCCAGGCCTGTAAATCGCATCGGGGACCTTTGGTGGAGTCACTCAAAGCCATTGTTCTGGATTGGGAGCGCGAGAAGGGTTGGCTTGAGCGCTGTGAACGCCTGCTGCAGAGGGCTCGATGGGAGAGAGATAAGGAGGTAGACGAGACGTGAACAAGATGTGACCAAGTTGGTTGCTACACCGAGCAGAGATCCAGTTATGCTGTATTAGGTTATTTGGTTACGAGGCGGCATTTGCGGCGGGCGCTGTATAGGAGCAGTCTTTGAGGAGGTAGAAGACGACGAAAACGAAGCCCGAGGCAACAATAAGGCAGTGCAATAGTGAGCTCGAGGAGATCTAGGTAGCGGTCGCAGCAACGGGACATCGATGCCGTAAACTCCCCTTAGTACCTGATCATTTAGCGCTCTACAGTTACTTGCCTAAGTCCGCAGTCGAGTTTTAGGAGACTAAGCTTACTTGCTCCGGAGGCGACTTAGCGAAAGCATTTAGCAGATCTATCTAGAATACGTTTAGCAAGATCGAATTACGGCGCTATTAACTGCCTAACCTAGCTCCTATTACTACGCTATAGCAGTTATATCTTCGATATAGTATAGACAAGAAGTAAGATATTTATTACGGTCGATAGCTTAGAGGCGTATCGGAGTACTCGAATATAGTATATACGTAGCGAGAATAATAACGACGATACTACGATTATATTAGAGTTAATATAGTATCTATATAGCGAGAAGGAGAGTAAGGATACTACGATTATATCGAAGTAGATATAGTATACGTATAGCGAGAATAGTGGAAATAATAATAATAGTAAAGATATTGCGATTATATTAGAGTATACGCCGATATTAACGCCCGTTAGTCGTTAATTAAATCTACGTCGGTTTAGCAAAACAAGCCTATTTCGTTAGCTAGAATTAATTAGATAAGCCCTATTTTACTCTCGTATACCTATTTATTAAAATAGCGCAATTTAGTTAGGTTTTAGATATTATTTAGTTATAGAAGGTATTATTTAGGGTAAGGTACGCCTATATATAGTATACTATATAAACTAGGTTTTTTAAGTCGCCTACTAGGGCTATAGAAACTAATCCCTATAACTCTTATTTTGCTATAATAATATACCTAAATATACTAATAATAACGTTAGAGTAGTAATAGTAGTATTCTTTACTTCGATACCGATTAATCTACTATCTAAAGGTAATATAATATCGTAGTATTACCCTTTTATAAACTCCGGAATATATTAGCTCGAATCTACTATACAAAGTATCGTCTAAGCCCTATAGTACTTATTCTATTCGAGCGGAGCGACGGCGTAGAGCTTAAGAATAAAATTAGATTAGCGCTAAGAGTACTTATATAATATTGCGATAAAGACTATTATTATTGTTTTAGTTATTAGTAACGTAAAGCAGACCTATTCTTACCTTAGGATTTAATACGTAATTATAATTCGAATTTCCGACTAATAAAAGAAGCCGCTTTTCTTTATAGGCGTATCTTTAAATTTTAGCCTTTCTATACTAATCTAATTTGTTCTAAAGCTCTACGCTAGATCTACTAGATATCTTTTATAACTATTTACTCGCTTCGCTCGCTTAGGTTACTCTAGGTACCTATTAAATCTATCGCTCCGCTTAAATTAAAGTAACCTACTTTGCTAGTAGCCTCTCTAGCTACCGCTCGATTTAATCTTTAGTTCTAGCGTAATACGCCTATCTGAGCCCTTCCGCTACGACTACTATCTTTAGTATTAGTACCCTCCTTTAAAAGTAATATCGAGGATCGCGTCGATCTGTTTCCGCTAGCGGCGAAGGTCGCTTTCTAGTAATATATTTAGTAGAAGAAGGATAAAGGACGCGATAAGATACTAATTAGTCGGGAGCGCTATCTTCGTATCCCCTAGTAGATTACTATCGATAATAAATACCCTAGAAACAACTCTAGATACGGTACGCTTATAAGGCAAGACTATAATAAGAAGGTATAGGCTTAAAGGAGGTTTAGAAATAACGCTAAAGATATACAATTATATATATAAAGGAAGGTAGACGCTGCTTCTCGGAAAATTATTTAAGTGTACGAGATTCCTACGTATTAATAACTAAACACTATACCTTTAAATACGCTTATTATAGAGCTATTATACCTCGTAAACTAGCTCTTCTATAGTATTATAAAGAAAGACATTTAGGAGCCTTTAAAGCACTACTACGTCTATAACCTCCTCGGTATATAACCTATAATTAGACCCTATAGTAGTTCGGTTTACGAACTTTAAAACATATATAGTTTAGTTTCTTAGCGGTACCCCTCCGGTTTAGTTCCGGTTTAGTTTTTTACTCCGCTAGTCTAAGCTAATTTCTAAGAAACTCTAACTAAACTACGATAATATACGACGATATACGACGACTACGGATCGAGTCCGGATCGCGACGGGGGCCCTATATTATATACGCTATATAATTATATTTCTATTTCAGGCTATTTATACGTTATAAAGGGCTACGCCCTAGGTAGAAAGTACTAGCCTTAGGCATTCGGCCTATACGATTCTAACCTACTACTTAGCGCTTAGCGTACCGTATAAAACTATTTAGATTTACGTAGATAGACTTAGCTCTTTATCGAACCTATTAAGTCTTATATCTAGTATCTATATACGAGTTACTTACCCGTAATATTAGGTTTAATCTTTATTATAGGAAACGCTAAGGTTCGTTAGGAACCTAAGTAAGATAGCTAGGGGAACGCTATTCCTACTACGCTAGAGATAACTAGGGATAAGATTTATCGTACCTTCGAGAGTCTCTATACTAGGTAATACACGATAGAAGCCTAGCTATAAGCTACGCGCTCCGCGCTCTAATACGCGAAAGTATCTCGCTAGGCCGGGTTTACCGAAGCTAATATAATATAAGACTAGTTTACGAAAGAGATCCTAAAGGGACTCCTAGAAACCCTCTCGGCTACCGGCTAAAACGTAATAGCGTTACGCGAATAGAAGCTACTATTATAGGACGGAAAGGCTAAGTCGTTCCGGGACTATCTACTACGACTAAGAAGCTCGTATCGAGTTCGTTCTAGGCTAAAACCGAAGCTCCCTAAGGATTACTCCTAGGATACTATTTACGATATCCTTCCGGTAAAGGAATACGCTAGGATACGCTACTTCTAGGAAAGAGGAAGCCTTATAAAGGAAAGGACCCCGAAGCTTTCTTCTAGTAACTCGAGGACGTCTTCGCGGATAGTAATAAAGCTACGAAGGCGCTAGAGTAACTCTAAGCTCTAAAGTATTCTTAGGAATAACCTTAGTACGACTACTAGCTAGAAGTCGACGGCCTCCTACTAAGTATAGGTAGAGACCGTTAGACTAACGATATAAAAATCGGGTACTTAAAGAATACTTTCTCGAACGCGGCTAAGACTTATACCGCCGTCGTACTAAAAATTAAGAATTACTATCTCTATATAGAGGAAGTCGAGCGAATTATAACGAACCTCGAGACGACGGACTAGTTTAAGTAGGCCGCTAAACGCTAGTAAGAAAGGAAGAAAGACGCTACGAGCCCTATAGTCGTTATCCTACCCTATACGGCTCTTACGGCGAACTCGAAGGTCGACTCTAACGGGAATATAGTTATAAACCCTACCTAAACGAAGGCTTTCTATAAAAAGAACTATAGAGGCTAATAAGGAATAATAGGAAAGTCTAGAGCTAAATAGGTCGACTCTATAGAGAGAGAGAAACGTAAGGAGAAAAGGCTCTACTTATACTATAGAGCGAGTAGATACTATATTCGCGATTACCCGTACGTACCGGCGGTTTAGCCTACTAAGAGCAGTATCGCCTTCGTATATTCTATACTAGAGGACGCGGAAGAATAGTCGGACTTAAGTAGTTCCGATTCGGGAAAAGAGTAACTCTCGCTTATAGTTAGAAGTCGAAAGTAGATAAAGTATAGATAAAGAAAAAGGAAGAAGTTAAAAAGGATACAAATAGGAACCTTATATATACCGATATAGTCCTCGAAAATAACGTCGGAACTTCTACTCTTATTAACGAAGGATACTAGTACTACGCTATAATTAACGCTAGCCTAGCTAAAGGCCTCGAGCTTAGCTATATTAGCCGTAAGTCTCGAGAGATAAAGGAAGCGTCGTCTATAATATAAGAGGCGAAAATTATTAGATTCGTCGCCTTTCGAATAGAAATTAATAGGTTCCGATAGACGATATACGCTTACGTCGTACTAGGATTAGCTTTCCCTCTTATCTTAGGCAACCTATAGAAGGTATATAATAAGGTTAGGACTATACCTAAGAAGCGACGGTACTACTATAGGAGGGCTCGGCATTAGGTTAAAGAAAGGCGCTATTACTGTAAATTCGATATAAGCGGGAATATCGCTACGATCGACGCTATAAGAGGCCTACTTACCGCGATAATCGCCGAGGATATTAAGAAAGCCCTAAAGACAAAGGAATACCCTACGATTAAGGAGCTAAAGAAGAAACTATCCCTAGAGGTTCGCGACACAGTCGCGCTACTCTATTAAAGGAACAGCGATAAGTTAGCGCCCTACCGTCCTAGTACCGATTACACAATAGAACTTCGTAAAAAACTAGACGGATCCTAGCCGCAGCTCCCCTAGGGCTAGCTCTATAGTATATCGAAATAAGAGCTCCTAGTCTTACGAAAGTTACTTAACGAGCTCTTAGAGAAGGGATTTATAAGACCTACGAACTCCGAAGCGGCGGCGCCTATACTATTTATTAAGAAACCCGAAGGAGGACTTCGGTTCTACTACGACTATAGGGCGCTTAACGCTCTTACGAAATACGATAGGTATCCCCTTCTACTAATCCTAGATACTATAAGAAACCTAACGGAAGCCTAATAGTTAACTAAGGCTAACGTAGTCTCGGCCTTTTATAAGATAAGGATAGCAAAGGGATACGAGTATAGAACGGCCCTCTGTACTAGGTTAGGTTTATTCGAGTAGTTAGTATACCCTTTTAGTTTGTCCGGAGCCCCGGTAACGTTTTAACGGTATATTAATACTCTCCTATAGGAGTATCTAGACGATTTCGCGTTAGCGTATATAGACGAGGTAGTAATCTACTCGAGCGGTATAAGGGAAGATTATTTCTATAAGATAAAGACCGTTCTTAAGAAGCTTTAGGACGGAGGCCTTTACCTCGATTTAAAGAAGAGCGAGTTCGCCTAGAAAAAGATTAAGTATCTAGGGTTTATCGTCTATGCTAATAGAGGAGGGATATTAGCCGATCCCGAAAAGGTAGAAGCTATATAAAAGTAGGTAGTATCTAAGACCTAAAAGGAAGTTCGTCGATTCTTAGTATTTACGAACTATTACTATATATTCGTACTAAACTACTCTAAGATCTCTATACTATTAACCGCGCTTACTAGTAAAGGCACCCCGTTCTCCTAGGGAGAAGAGTAGGATAAGGCGTTTAAGACGCTAAAGGACAAATTCTACCGTACCCCGGTACTTACCTAGTAGGACCCGTCCCTTCCTATCTTCCTCGAAATAGATTATAGCGGGTTCGCGATTATAGGCGCCTTTATCTAAGAAAAGGCCGGGATCCGACAACCGGTAGGCTTCTTTTTAAAGAAACTAAATAAGGTAGAGATTAACTATAATATTTATAATAAGGAGATACTCGTAGTTATATCTAGTATTAAGTTTTAGGATTCTAAGCTAAAGTCGTATAGTCCCTTTACGATTTAGACGGACTATAAGAACCTAGAATACTTTATAGTAAAGCGTGAACTATCCGAGAGATAGATCTAATAATAGGAAGAACTAGCTAAATATTAGTTTACCCTAGTCTACTAGCTAGGAGTCGAGGCTATTCTACCGGATACCTTATCGAGGAGAGAATAGGATACGTTAGGCTAAGACGATAAGCTTTCGAGGTTCCGAAGATTCCTAGAACCGGATCTCTCTCTAAACTAGCCGGAAAACGTATAAATCTCTAGTACTACGATTTAAAACTTCCTACGCGTATCCGAGGCGAGCCCGCTATCTCTACTTACGAACGAGATAGAGCCCGCGTAATCCCCGCTAGAAGGTACTAAACTATTCTAAGACCTAGAAGTAAACGACCTATAGAAAGGTATAGTTAAGAAGGATACGGTATACTAGACGGTATTATAGAAAGTCTAGGAAGGATATAGGATATTATAGCCGGAAATTAAGGCAAAGATTTAGATTAGAGACTATACGATAGACCCTAAGGGGTTCCTACGCTACCGCGGCAAGCTTTAGGTTCTAGGAGCCCTAGCTACGACGGAGGCTAAATATAAGGATATAGGATCTAAAGAACTCTAGTAGGATATACTATATACGAAGATTATCTAGTCGATCTACGACTTACTACTTTACGGCTACCTAGGCCGGGATTCTACCGCTTCTATACTAGGTCGCAACTTCTACTAGCCGCTATAGTTAAAATAGGTACGACAATTCCTACGAAACTATAACTACTGTAGACGTAATAAAGTATAGAGAGAATATAAATACGGCCTCCTAAAACTACTACCGGTACCCGACCGTTTCTTCTAGGAAATCTCGATAGACTTTATAACTAACCTACCGGAGTCCGATAGAAACTACTACCTTTAAGTAATTAAAGACCGCCTTAGTAAGTAGATTGCCCTTATCGGTACTCCCTCTATAAAAGCGGAGGAATACGTAGTTTTCTTCCTAAAATACTAGATTAGGTATTACGGACTATTCCGAGCAATTACTAGCGATAGAGGTACGAATTAGATAAGTACGTTCTAGAGAGAAATATATCGACTACTTAGTATAAAGCAAAGGTTAAGCTCCGCTTACTACCTGTAAACCGATAGAGGTCTAGAACGCGTAAATTAAGATATATAGGCTTCCCTTTAGAACTATATTAACTAAATATAGTCCGACTAGAACTAATACTTACCTATAGCGGAACTAGCGTTTAACGGGAGACACTAAGCGGGATTAGGAATAAGCTCCTTCTTCGCGACTTACGGTTACGAGTCTACTTTCCCTATAGCGCTAGAAGAGGACCTAGCTATCGACCGGCGGTTAAACGCGGCAAAACGAGCGGAGGAATTTATAGATAAAATTAAGAAGATCTCGGACCTTTATTAAGTATAGATAGGGGAAGTAGCGTAAAAATAGGAGGATATCGCGAATAAAACTAGGATCCTAGCTCTAGTATATCGCGTCGGAGATAAAGTCTAGCTCGATATAAGGAACTACTAAACCGATAGGCCTAAGCTAAGAAGAGCCTTAACTCGAAATACGCTAAGTATATAGTCGAAGAAGTATTATTACTAGTATTCGTACGACTCTCTAGGATTCCTAGTAATAATTACCTAGTATTCTATACCGACCTTCTAAGACTAGCGAGTAGAGACCCTCTACTAGGTTAGGAAATCGACGACGAATAGCCGGACCCTATTTTATTCGAGACGTACGAGGAATAGCAAGTCGAGGAGATCCTATACGCCTATAAAAAGAAACGGGGTAGAGAACGAGAAGCGCTCGTAAAGTAGAGTAGTTACTATAAACCTATATAGGAACCCCTAGATACTATTATAGATACCGTAGCGCTAGACGATTTTTAAGCGAAATGTGGACAAATTAAGACGAACGATAGACCTTTAAGAGACTAGGAGAAGAAAGGAAAGCAGAGGAAATAGGGCGGTAACCTAGAGTTTTCCCGTAGAGTAACGATTATCTAGTTATAAATTTTACGGATTTTAGTACCCTTTTAGGTCTTACTAAATAATTGGTTTGTTTAAGGATTGTTTTCGTTTACTTAAGGGATTTAGAAAAGGAGATATAATTTAGGAGTAGAGAAAGATTTTATTTAGGTATTTATAAGTAAGTATCGGATCTCCGACTAAAATTAAGAGGTCCTCTTAGGATAGAAAAAAAATATAATAATATATCCGAAACTACCTAGAGCCTACTAGAGAACCTACGGGAACTCTTAATTAGTAGCTTCTTATACCTCCGGACTATTACGATTAGTTCCGAGCCTAAGAGTAGTAAAAACCCTCCTAAAAAGAAAAGGTTAGTATAAGAACTTAGAAAACCGACGGACATCTGTAGAACACTTACGTCTAGGTTTATTAAGCTACGATATTAGCGACGGTATTCGTTATCTCCGAGGCTACCGCGCTAAAAGAAAAGGTTAGCGAGAATTTTATTATAGGAAACGAATAAAACTTACCTAGATAATAAACCCTATAGCTAAAGAGACTTTAGAGCCTTCTATACCTTAAGGACCTTAAGAAGGTTAGCGTACTTAGCGGCGACATTACTACGGGCCGTACGGATATAGCTAGGGTAGGCTACGTAGGCTATTAAAGGACTAAATAGTTAGCGAGGGTTTTAGTATAGGAATCGGAAAAACCTATAGTAGAACGTAAGGGATTCTCTTACGAGTATAGTTAGTATAAGCCCTTAAGCCGGCGGGCTTAAAGAAAGTTAGCGAATCCTATAAAGAACGAGGCGGCTACCTTATAGATTTACTAGCGCAGTCCTCGCTAGAGTTATAGCAACTACTATAGTAGATTCGACGACCTATTTAGAATAGTTAATTTTACGAAGGAAGTCGCGAAAGATAGGGTAGGAACTTGCTATAGTAGTAGTAGTAGTAGTAGGGGTAGGGGTAGGGGAATATAAAGAAAAAGAGGAAGAAGAAGGAAAAGAGGAAAATATTAATACTCCTAGAAAGCGATATAAAAGTAAAGATCGTAAAAGCGAAGAAAGGCGCGAGTATAAGTAAAGCGTTTAAAAAAACAGTTACGGCGCGTTTTAGAAGGCGGTTAGTAAGTAAAAGAGCGCGGCTTAGAAGTCGCGAATAAAGTAATAGTACCTAAAACCTAAGATATAGCAACCCCGACTAGAAAGTAGCGGAAACCCTAGGTACGCGGAAGGAAACTACGAGCGCGTTACTTTAGAAAGCTTAGATAAGTATAGATCTAATATCTAAGGTAATAGCGCTAGAAACTATAAGGGCGTTCTATCCCTATAAAGGAAAGGAGGAGGATAGGAATAATATAAAGGGCTACGCCCTAGGTAGAAAGCACTAGCCTTAGGCATTCGGCCTATACGATTCTAATCTACTACTTAGCGCTTAGCGTACCGTACAAAGTTATTCGGATTTACGTAGATAGACTTAGCTCTTTATCGAACCTATTAAGTCTTATATCTAGTATCTACGAACGCGTTACTTATCCGTAATATATATATTCTAGGTTAGGTTTTTGTCCGTAGCCGCTACGTAGCCGGCAACCCGGTCCGTATACCGGTTTCTTAGTAAACTAAACTAAACTAAACTAGAGTTTCGGCTTAGTAAACTAAATTAAACAAACCCGAACTAGTATAGGGTCTATCTATAATACCTAAAGGCGACCCTCTAGAGTATATTATTGCTAAATATACCTTATCGCGAGGCTAAATAGATTCAATTAACTTCTTAAGCGACCCTAATAGCCCTTCTCTATACCTCCCTTATATTAAGGACTATTAGACTAAGTTTTACCGAGTCTATACCCTTACTTCGAAGGAGTCCGCGGAAGTAGCTTTCTATATATAGGACTTTACCTATTTTATTAGTATTATCGTATTATATTCGATAAATAATACTAAGGAGTTTAAGGGTATTTATAAGTAGTTACTTCTATCTTATAATACTAAGATTGCTTAGAGTATACCTTATTGCTCTTAATCCTAAGGCCTCGTTAAATAGGCTTACGGTAACCCTTAACGCTATATCCTCGCGATTAAGCTATAACTTAGTCTTATAGAGTAGGTTATAGCGGTATACGAGGCTTATCGGATCTATAGTAATACGTAGCACTTAGCTATAAGGATAATACCTTTCTAAGGCATTCTTTAGCTATAACCCTCTAACCTAGCTACGAGCTATATTAGAAGTAGTTATATAGGTAGTAATATAAGGAGATAAAGACTTACTATTTAATCTAAAGGACTCTTAAGCGATTAATAACGGTACCGAGTCTATAGCTACTTATAGAGCAGACAGTTATAATACGGTCTTTAAAGGCGGTTCGCCGCTATATTAATAAAACGATAACGTGCCCCTAAAAGCGTATTCTTAAGAGCCGCCTAGACGCGATACCTTCTATAAAGCCTTAGTACTACGGCGTACTATCTATACGTCGAGCGCTAGTATTACTACCGAGATAGACTATAGCTATAAGGTCCTTAAGGATATTATTCTTCGTAGCTAAGAGTCGGTAAAGACGAAGATCTCTATTTATATATATACTAAGGAAACTATTTAATAGTATTTCCTACTAAATTCTCTACCTAGGAGATAGAGCGGGGTTTAGTCTATATACGAAAATAAGCGTATTATAGTATACTAAGTATACTAAGTATATAGAGGGTAGGGTTAGTAAAAGAGGGCTATTTTAGTATAATACTATAAGAGCCGCTTTTTATTAAAATACTAAATAGAATACTATATAAATAGGGGCTGTTTAGTTAAAATAGTACGTTAGCGGAACGTTACTAATACCGATACCCGAGATTTAGCTAAAAGTCGCTAGTAGTTAAAGGAGTAATAATAGGCTAGTAGAGTAGCTCTTTTCGTATATTCGAGCCGAAAGTTTCGAGTATAGATACCTATAAATAGCGAGAAGAAGAAGAAGAAGAAGAAGAAGAATATCTTATTTCCTATACTATAACGCTAAGTTAGTTAGTTAGATCGCCTCTACCTCCGGCCTCCGGCCTTACCTCTATTAACTCTACTAAGTTACTTATAAGATCTACTACCTACCTTGCTACCGCTATATCGCCCTCTACCCTACCTCTACTCTACTCTATTTTCTCTATAAGCTCTATATATCTATCGTATATACGCCTCATCGCGGTATCTAGACTTTATAACGATTAAGTAGCCTAGGGCTAGGTAACGAATACTATATCGCAATAGAAGAATAATATAAATAACGAGAAAGAATACCGACCGAGCCTAGATATAGATAGATACTAAGAGAGAGGAGATTACGAGATATATAGCTATCTGCCTTACTTCTAAATATATATTCCTTTAGCTTCTTTACCCCTCTACTACCGTCCTTAGCTTTCCTAAACGTACTAAATCGCCCTCTTTATTCTACTCTCTATCTAAATACTCTATATAGTAGATATACCTAACGTAGTCGCGACTACGGCTTAAAGATAAGGTAACCGAGGGCTTAATCTTAAGGAAGAAGGATTAATCGGCTAACTAATCTATCTACTATAGACCTATAGCGAGAACAAACTAACGCCCGAAGAGGCTATTAAGCGTAGGCGCGGCGGGAGATATATCGCCCTTTCTCTAATCTAAAAAGAAGTTAATATCCTAGTAAGTTACTCTCGTAACTATAGCCTCTACGCTACGTATCTTCCTACTTCTCTATAAGTCGTCGAACTCCTAACTCGTATAGGGTATATACTCTTTTAGAGAATAGCGTTATAGAGCCTACGGTTAATATTATTAATTACTAAGCCCTTTAATCTTAACTTAGTAACTATAGTAAGAGTAAGGTTAAGTCGGGAGATAAGGCATAATTAAAAATAGCGCTAAATTTATACTTCTTAGGTATAGGCGAGGGTATATTATAGTCGTAATACGCCCCTATTACTAGTTCTACTCGCGATTTAGATCTACCGCCTCCTTCTAGTCCGCTATACCCTAATATAATTAATATAGAAACCTACCCCTATCGAAATATATACTAGTAAGTCTAAGTCGTTCTTTATATTAGTTATAGTAATACTTACGAGTCTTAGATAGCGTATAATAAAGTCTACCGAAGAGTAGACTAGATCTTCTATTTAGAACTATATACTATCTTAATCGTCCGCTATAAATACTAACCTTACTTATATAGGAGTTATAGTTACGTCTTATCCTACCGGCGCTTCTTTAGTACTTACCGACAAAGACTAGGCGATTCTTAGGTAGCTTTTTATACGTCTAGACCTAGGTATACTAAATCGTATCCCTATCGAAAACCTTAACATTTACGTAAGCAAATTATAAAACACTATTAGGGCGTATAATAAGGAGATATAATATTCTATAGAGGAGTAGAAGAGACTATAAGGCGAGTAGATAAATATAGCGCGTTATTACGAATATATATAAGGAGCTTAGTAGAGGAAAAAGGGTTTATAAAAGATTATTTCGTACTTTATAGAATTAATATATACGATACGGCGGTACGACTATATAGTTTTTTATATAGAAAGAATCTTAATATCGTCTTATATTATCCGAAATATATATATAATAGAATAGAATTAAATATAGCGATATATAGAGGTATAAATTACTAAGCGTAGTCGGTTTAAACTTCTTCGCGGGGAGATATAGTCCTAGCTTAAAGTTAGCGTTTTATATCGGGATTTCGTTAAATTAATACGTACTATACTATAATACGATTATATTAGTTTCTATATAGAAAGATTTATAGTATCTAGTTATATAATTCTAAAATTATACGTAGTATCTTAGAATAAAATAGAGTAGTATATAGAAGTGTAAATCGCTAAGCGGCGACGGTCTAAACTTCCCCGCAATCTAGCCCCTAGCTAGGCGAATTTGGCTCGAATCCGACTACTAGCTAGACGGATTCGAAGCAAATCCCCCTACTACCTAGGCGGATTCGAGTTGAATCCGACTACTACCTAGGCGAATTTAACCCGACCTTAACTTCCTCGTCGGGCAAATTTAACAAATATTTTACAAAGTACGACTTCGTATCGACGTTAATTTTCTAGGTACCTCCGCGGCGAATATAGCTAGAACCTACCTCTCTAGTAGGGCGGATTCGGGTCGATCTTATAGTTACGGCTCGTATAGGCTATAAATTCTATAGCCTATAGGTATAATCTCTCTAAAAGAAAGCTAATATAGCAAGTACTATAAGGAAAAGCGGGTAGTCTTTATTTAGCGTAGCGTAAGTACTACTCCTAGAGATCTATACTACTAGTTAAAATCGGCGTTCCTTAGTTAAATTCGAGCGTTTTTTCGCCCTCTATCTCGCTAAGACTAGGCGTTTTAGCCCTCCGCTATACTATTTTCGCCTTAAATCCTAGTATATAGAGATCTCTATAAATTTAAATCTCCTCTAGCCTACTTAAGTTACCGCCTTTTTGCCCTCCGATATATTCTATTTAGTTACTATATCTTTCCTTCTTTATAAAGTTCGGCGTTCGGCTATTATAATCGCTAAGCTACGCTATAGTTCTCGATCCCGAGTCTAAAGCTTACGGAGTACGTTACTTCCTACTCCTACTCCCGCGATTTTATTACTTATTATAACTCTTAATATAGAGCCCTAGAGGGGGGCTTAGACTTAAGAGAATAATCTTGAGGATAGGGGTTTAGATTCTTACGATAACTCCTTCTAGGTTCCCTTACTCCTTCTCGAATCGTAGTATAGGACTATATATAGATTAACGAACCGGTACTACTCTTTATTTAAGTATACAGAGATAGATTTCTTAAATACGCTCTTTTATAGAAAACTAGTATATAGTATTCTTCTAGTATTCGATTAATTAGAGCGAAGGTCTTACTTACTTGTACCCTTAGCCTCTCGTAAATAGGCGTTAGATACGCTCGTATCGTAGCCTACGAAAATATATATTTTAGAAAAGTACTTAATAATACTAGACCGGCTAGATTATAATACGGATTATATATAACATTTTAGTATAGCGCTATTACGTAGATACTATAAACTAATTGCGGCGGCTTCTCTTAAGGAGAATATCGACGGCGTTAATATATAGATACTACTTACTAAAAGCTACGGCTTCCCTCGAGCCGAATATCGACGATATATTAATCTAGACGATAAGAGCTTAAGTTAGAGGTTTTAAGTATAGTCCTAAGGTAGTACTATCGAGATAAGAGGGTACTATATATAAAAAATTTATAGCTAGGAAAAGCAGTTAAAGACCTTCCTTCGCTATACTACTATCTCTAGTAGGTAGCTCGGCCGCTCTAGTTATCGAGCCTCTCTACTCGCGTAATCCGGCTTAGCTTAAGGCTTAAGTTTTAGGACGAAGACCTTCCTTCGCTATAGTATAGACGCCTACTATCTTTATCAGCTAGCTCGGTAACAAAGCAGACTCGAAGATACTACATACCAACAATTTACGGCTAGAAAAGTAGCCGAAGACCTTCTTAAGCTTTGATATAGCCTAGGGGTCTACTAATTTTAATAGGCGGCTCGGTAATAGGGTAGTTATATTAGAGTTAGAGGATACTATATATTAACAAATAACGATTTGCGGCTAGAAAAAGCAGCTAAAGACCTGCCTTTCCTACTACCTAGAGGCCTTCCGTCTTTAATAGGTAGCTCGGTAGTAGGGCAAGCATATTAAGACTAGAGAATGCCCTATATAAATAACCTATTTACGGCTCGAAAAGCGGCTAGAGACCTTCCTTCGCTCTACTTAGTAGCTCTAGCTTTCGAGCCTCTATTCGCGTATATTCGGTTTAGCTAGTAACTCGAATTTAGGAACGAAGACCTTCCTTTACTAGAGTCTAGATACCTCCTAGATGCCTCCTATATTCTATACGGAACTCAGTAGCTCTAGTTTTCGAGCCTCTATTCGGATATATTCGGCTTAGCTAGAGACTTAAATTTAGGAACGAGTACCGTCCTTAACTATAGCTTAGATAGATATCTCCTATCTTTAAAAGGTAGCTTAGTAGCTCTATTCGCGTATATTCGGCTTAGCTTAAGACCTACGCCGCCGGTTATATTACTCCGCGATATATCTACTTTATCCGTATTACGGCCGCTTAGTAACTAGTATAGCCTACCCTTCCCCCTCGGTAGCTAGCGTCGTATAGTTTACGTATTACGATTGTCGATATAGTCGTCTTTACCGTAATCGCCTTCGCTATTATCGTAAGGGCGTATTACCGATAGGGTAACCTATCTAGGCTTTCGTAGTATTACTAACGCTAATATTCTATTAACTTGCTTATCCGTAAATTTAAGGATATAGGCTTAGTTTAAAAAGAATTATAAGGCGGACGGATAACTTAAGAATAAAGTCTTCCTATACGCTTAGCGAAAGGGGTTGTAAGGAGAGTAGATTATTTTTAAGATAAAGGACTAGCTTAAAACCCGTTATAAGGAGGGGAAATATAGGGTACGAGAAGCGTTAGACTTAAGGGTATAATTTTAATAGTAGAGACTCTAGGATAGCTTAAAAGGGAACTAAAAACCGTAAGAGAGGAAATAATACAAAAAATAATCTTAAGAGTAGAGCCTTTACGCTAGCTTAAAGAGAGTTATAGGGTAAGAGGAGGGTTAGACTTAAGGGTATAATTTTAGGAATAGAGGCTTTGTATTAGCTTAAAGAGAATAGGATAATAGTTTTAAGTATAAAGCTTACTATTAAAGCTAGAAAGAGGAGTGGTAGTACTAATAGTACTTAGCGAGTCGGCGAAACCCTCGTATATTCTAGTACTAGTTTGAACTATAATACTTCTAGTCTATTCTATCCCCTATATTACGGAGTTACTTTATAGGGTAGGTAACTCGAGTTTCTAGATCTACTATAGGCCTTAAGTACCTATAAAGCACTAAGTATACTACGGCTATTTTAGTATTACCTATAGTAAAGGAGGTATCTTCGAACGATATGCCGTAGACGATAGGCGATATAGGCGATATACGGCGAGCTATAGACGTTTTAATAAGTCCCTTAAACTTATAGGACTTTCTGTTAGAGAGAATAAGAGGAGGTATAGTAATAGTAGGACGGCTTAGTTAGCCTTTCTAAAGATAGCCTACTATTAGAGAGAAGGAGAGAAGAGGTAGTAATAGTAGAATAGCTTAGTTAGCTTTCGTATAGATAAAGCTTACTATTAGAGAGAAGAATAGGAGGGAAGAATAGGAGGAATAGTACTAGTAGAAAGGGCCTTATTAGCTTTTATAAGGAGGACTCCTAGACGTACTATAAGGGGGTAAGGGTATTATATATAGGTATTAAAAGGTTATTTACTACTAGATAGGCCTATATATATAATAGTCTACTATAGTTACGATAGTCTTTAATAACCTTTAAGCTAGTTGACTTAGTAATAATCTTAAGACTATACTAACCTTTTAAGCTAAAATACTAAGAGAGATACCTTTAGAGTTTAGTTTCGCTATAGCGATACTTTTAACGATATTATAGTACCTTTTCTACCCTTATAGTTGCCCTCCCGCTTTAATATTCTCTATTTTTATAAACCTATAATAGTAATAGTCGTAGTACCTATAGAAGTAAGATATTATATATAGGCGAATTGCGATAAGTATTTTATCTTTAGATTTTAGTTTCGATCTAGCGATACTTTTAATATAATTGTAATTTATTTACTAGGTATAGAGTTAACCTTCTACTTTGTTTCTCTATATTTCTATAAATCTATAGTATTGCTAGTAGTAGTAGTATAGAGGACCTATAGATATCCCCCGAAGTAATAAGATAATATATATAAACGTTAAGAGGAATACTCTTAGGGTATAGTTTCGATAGAGTACTGTTTATTTATAATATTTCTAGTTTATTTCTTAGGGATATACCTAATTTTCCTCTTTGTCGCCCTCTATTTTTACGAACCTACCTAGTAGTATTCTAGAGGAATTTAACGTTCCCTAAGGAAGTAAGGTACTACCTATAAGCGTTAGGAGGTATATCCTTAGAGTTTTATTCCTTTACGGCGCTTCTATTTATAATAATATAGTTTATCCCGTAGTATATAGTTAACTTTCCTTCCGCTCTAATATCTTCTATATTCGTAAAGAGAAGCCTATACTATCGCTCGTAACGCCTCCTTCTAATAAGCGAAAATATAAGTACTTCTACTTAGTAACTTCTACCTAGTAGCCTCTTTAGTAATATATACAGTCGTAGAGTCTAGCTACCGGCTAATATAGTAGCCCGTACGATTCCTAGAGCTTATATAGTAGGTATTTAGTACTAGGGGGCGAGGCGGCTTTAGTCTATTCGGTATCTTTAAAGTTTCTTATTTTCGTAAAAGAAGACCTCTTACGCCTAGTAAAGCCCGTTCTATAGCCCCTTTAGTAGTATATAACGTTAATTAGGTCGGCGATTACTAGAATCCGTTTACCTAGTTAGTATAGCGGCTTAAACGAAACTTAAGAATCTAGAGCCTATAGAGTAATAGAAAGGATAAGGAGGGTAGAGAGGTACTAATCCTTCCGATATATTTAGTATTCCCTGTTTCCGTAAGCCTTATACGTAAACCTATACTATCGTCGATTATACCGATATCTAGTAGAGGGAAAGAGAACTAGATCCGCTTAGTAAACCCTATTTAGTACCTTCTTTAATAGAGTATAGAGTCGTAGTAGGCAGCGATTAGCTAAAGACGTTTACTAAATCAATAAGAATCTAGAGCTTATAGAGCAAATTACTTAAGCGGCTAGTAGTAGGTATTAATATATACGAGGACAGTAAGGCGTCCTTAGTCCTTTTAGTACGCCTAATATCCTCTATCCCTATTAAGAGGAATATATAACTACCTACGGCATTACTAAAGACTAGCGGAGAGAACTAGAAACTACCTAAGCTATAGTTAATAGTAGTATATCGTTAAACCTCCGCTTAAAAGTTTACTATTCTCGTAAACTTCCTAGTAACGCTTCCTCCTAGTAGTCGGAATCTAACTAACTACTTCCGCTTAGTAAACCGTATTATATAGCCTATTTAGTAGTATATAGAATTAAGGCATAGTCTACTTTTCTAATTAGTTAAAGTTTAGAGCCTATATATTAAGCGATAGAAAATTAGGCTATATAGACTTTATTCTTTTCTAAAATATAGGAGGAGGTTTAGGAGGGTCGTATATAATACTTACTTACAGTACTACTAAAGAGTAACGACGTAAGTTCTAAGCTAGCTAAGATATAGTCGACCTTCTACTTTAGTATTCTAAAGGCCGCAAATCTCTACTACTATCTATTACGCCTCCTTCGTTTAATAACTACTAAATACCGATAGAGGGAATTAAGTTACTTAGACAAGATTAGGCAAAATAAGCTTAGACTTCCGCTTTAGTATTCTTTACCTTTATAAAGCTATATACTCTTACTCGCGACGTTCTCTCCTAGTATCTCCGGAGACCGACTTTATAGATCGAATCTCTAGTAGGTTTTTTCAATAAGATATACTAATATTTTATTAGAAGTAAGATATATATAGTTAATATACCGCTTTAATCTTCTTTCTTTTCGGAAATATACTCCTAATAATTACTATAGGATACCGATAAAGAGTATCGGAAGTAGATCTCTTAGGTAAGATAGGCTAAGATATAGATATAATTAGCCTTTCTTGTTTCGTTTATAAACTTTTAACCTATACTATACCTCGTAATACTCTATCCTAGTACCCCTAAAGACCGACTAGTAATAAACTCTTTCTTAGTCGGATTATTAGAACTAGTAGATAGTAAACCTTATTATTAGATACTCTAGTAAATATAATATTCTTAGAAGCGACTAATCTATACTTAGTAGATAGATATATTACTAGAGTGCCTAGTATAGATAACGTTAATAGGATAGTAGTATACTACTCTAATATTCTCTATTTTTATAAATCCTAAACCTATACTATCGCTAGTAGTATAATAGGAAAGCTTAGCTCGCTTTTACGAGAACGCCTAGACGTAGTCTAAGGATATAAGGCATTAACGTACTTTTAAGAGGAATACCCCTATTAGAGTTTAGTTTCGTAGTTTATTATTTACGATCGTATTTCCTATTCCTACTGCTACTTATTATATACTAGGATAAAGCGGCTACTCGCAATAAAGTTATAGTAGGAGAGCGTAAGATACAAATGTCTCCCTATATATAGTAGCGCTACTTTTAATAATATTGCGGTTTATTTTTGGAGTATCTATAATAGATTTAGTTTGCTTTTCTGCTCGCCGCCCTATCTGTACTAAGCGTCGCAGAACTAGCAGTGCTAGGTAATACTAAAATCTCGTAGTAATAGTGCTTTTAGCTAGATTGACCAAATCCTCTAGCTGGCGGTCTGCTAACTAACGCTAGTGCTACAGGGCTCGCCGTTCCAGACGTCCTATGTCTTGCAAGCTTGCCAACTGGTGCTGCTCTCATCATTATTATCATCATCATCATCATCATCATTATCATCAAAACTGCCGTTACTCTCGCGCAGACATCCTCCCCTAAGCCGATTTGCTCGACAAGGTAGCGGGGTGATGAGAAGAAGTAGTGAAAGAATCGCAGACCTTCGCGCAGAGATGCTAGGCAAAGAAGATCATGGTGGCAGAGGTAGCATTTGGCTCAGCAGCGATAAGGATTGATTCACCGATCCCCTCTGACTGCAATAACTAGATCCCGCGTTTCGTCTCTGCTATGCTTCCAACAAGAATATCCTCGGCCATTCTTGCTCCCTACAACCCGGTAGCAACGCATGCCATATCGACACAATCATTCTCACCAGCGACTACTAAGCTGTCTAGTCCAAGCAGGCCTTGCTAGAAGGAACCAATCACATTTCTAGCCAGGCGAATGCGGCTGTAGATGTCATCCATCACTTCCTCTCCAGCTATGATAGCATTGGAGACGGCAGGGTAGGCAGCGTGTGTCGAAGGCCATGATGAAGTTAGAAGCGTGGACGCGGGCATCGATCGTGAGGCACGCTGACGTATGAGTTGAATGTTCGGGGTGTAGGCAGCGGAGAAGTTTATGCTCACGGCCATGGCGGCAAAGTCCAATGCCTGGCTGACGGCTGACCACGTTTCGTGAGTTTCGTGAGCCCCGTGAGTCTCGTGAGTCTCTTGAGTGTGAGTTTCGTGAGTTTCGTGGGTTTCGTCGGTTTGGTGAGTTTGGCGAGTTTGGTGAGTTTGGTGAGTTTGGTGAGTTTGGTGAGTTTGGTGAGTTTGGTTAGTTTGGTGAGTTTGGCGAGTTTCGTGAGTTTGGGTTTCGTGAGTTTCGTGAGCGCTTCCAGTCAGTCCGAGGTTCTCCAGTTGAGCGCAGATAGCAGATGTGTAATGAGGATTCGTGGCGCGATGGGGCGAAGATGGGAGGATGAAGGCAAGCAGCCACCACGCAAGCCAGAGATACGCGGCGGCATAGATCAAGGCCATGATCAAGTAGATGTAACAGGTCCTCCGTGGGCGAGCGTACATGTGAGCTGGAGATGGAATTGTGATGGCGTGGGGGTTGTTTGGGTCTTTTCTCTGAACCTACAGGTGGTGGTGGATGACATCCCCTCTGTAGAGGTCACGATTGAGTCCCAGCGGCAGGAGCAACATCACACAAGCCCTGGGCAAGCGCGGCAGTGAAGTTGGCCTGGGTTCTGCCTCGGGCTCTGGGGAGGCCTGAGACGGTAAAGGCCAGGAAAAGTCGGCGATGTGAGCGGGAGTGATACCGGTGCACCAACCGAGGAACTTGACACCGTACAAGCAAAACCTGGCTTCGAGTGGACCTGGGTGAGTGTCTTGTGTTTACAGCGGACACGGCTATTTGAAGAAGTCCCAGACTTGGTGAGCCTGTTTAAGCCGTGGCGTGATGGTTTGCTTGTAGGCACGCTCTTCATGAGCATTGGCCTCTTGCTCAGCTTCAGTGATCTCTTCGATGGGATCCCGCTATTGCGGTTTCATGGCCGGACTGCTCCCACCCACGTCTTGCTGTTGTTCGCCTCCGCAAATGCCTTGCTATTGCTCGCCGGCACCAATACCTTGCTGTTGTTTGCCGGCACCAATGTCATGCTGCTGTTCGGCGGCACCAATGTCTTGCTGGAGTTCGCCGCCGCCAGCGTCTTGCCGTTGTTCGCCAACGTCTTGCTGTTGTGTATCGGCGCCAATGCCTTGCTGTTCGCCGGCATCAATGTCTGGCTCTTCGTTGGCAACGATGCCTTTCTCTTGGCCGCCGACGAGGTCTCTCTCTTCCGCGCCAACGAGGTCTCTCTCTTCCGCGCTAACGAGGTCTCTCTCTTCCACGCCAACGAGGTCTCTCTCTTCTACGCCAACGAGGTCTCTCTCTTCCGCGCCAACGAGGTCTCTCTCTTCTACGCCGACGAGGTCTCTCTCTTCCACGCCAACGAGGTCTCTCTCTTCCACGCCACCGAGGTCTCCTCGCCCCCACCGACGTCTTTCTCTTGGCCCGTCTCCTCTTGCGATCCTTGTTCTGGATCTGAGCCTATACCTCGACTATGGGCCAACATGTCCAGAGCACCAGGGCTTGTAGAAGATTCGCTGTCTCTGTCTTCGGCCGCTCTCTCGCCTTTCGCTGTTGACTGAGTAGGCACAGCGCCTTCCAGAAGGTCCATGGAGCGGTGCGAGCGGACGAGGCCTGGAGCCATGAAGAAGCGAGCGTAGGTGAGTGGTGAGTGGCAGTGGCAGTGGTGGTGGTGGTGGTGAAATCATGTCTATCGGAGTCGGAGTATCGGAGGCCTCTGCTTCTTCAGTACAGCATGCCAAGCCAAAGCTTTGCTTGTGCTGGCTGCAAGCCTGCTTTGGCGAAGATGCAGTGATGTGTTCAGTGATCTCTGCTGCCACCACATTGGTCTCCAAATTCGGGCTAAACCGGGCCAATGTTCCGCTCTCGACTTCGAAGCTGCTCGAATGCATGCTTGCCAGCCGAAGAAGTGATGTGGAAAAGGATGCACAGCGGCAAATACTGCGAGGCTGCCATGCGCACTAGAAGCTGAATCTTCTGCGTGCCAGCCGACGTGCGATTAGTCAGCACCTCAAGAATTTGCTAGGTAAACTGCGAAACATAGTACATCTCTTTGCCGACGCATTTGCAAACCTTGAAAGTGTGCCCGAAAGTTTTCACCAACCGAGTTCTTTACGACCCGAGAATATTGTGAGTTCCCACAAGGAGATGCACTTGGGGCCCAGCAAAACATGTCTCTATCCAGATCGACCTCGATTAGTAAGCCAAGCCAAGGTTGCACCTCAAACATTGCGAGATCTGTTCCTCTTCGACCACGCAGCTGCAAACCTTGAAACTCTCGGAAATCCTTCTATAAACCGCCCTCGTCACCGACCAGAGGAAACGGGGAATTTCGAGAGGGAGATGCGGACAGGAATCAGTCCAAGGAGTGCCGCTCTCCGCCTCCGATCCCACACACCTCGTAACCGTGCCCCACGAGTGTGGGGGAGGCAGTTCTTGATGATCCGAAAGTATGGTGAGATTCCATCCAGAGATGCATTTGGGGCCCAGCAAAACGTGGATTCAGATCGATGTCCGTTGCAGAGGAGAGCCTGGGCTGGGCTTGGTCGGGCCGAGCCGAGCGGAGCCGAGCGGAGCCGAGCGGAGCATGCGTCGCCAATCTCAGTCAGCTTCGACGCTCTGCAACGAGCAGTCAGCGTCGGCGTCGACTTTCCCGCGCGCGTGCTTCCGTCAGCGCAGAACGAAGAAAAGCCGCCGCCGAGCTTCATCTCCCGTCTCTCTCTACATGCATCCGTCGCTGCAGAAGTGGTCGTCGGTCGACCATTTCACCTCCCGCCGGTTAGAAATGTCGCCGCACATCGCACGTGAGCTTCATCTGCTGTCTGTGGAACGGCACTGGTCGTCCGTCGAGGATTTCATCTCTCCGGCCCGTGCAGAAATGCCATCGCACCTCGCAGCTCAGCTCTATCTGCTGTCTCTGCGCAGGTGCTGCAAAACTGGTCACTTGTTGACAATCCCATTTCTCCAGAAGCCGTAGAACTGCTGCCGCACGAAGGAAGTATATTATTCTCGACACCACTGCCTACTCTTCCATTCCCACAACCCATCGCCTACGCTCTCCGTCTCATCCTATCACCCTACTCCGATCGAAGCTCTTATCCAACTCTTCCATTTGCTATCATCCCATTGACTCACTACCTATCTACTCACCACCCCATCTACTCACCACTACCGCTATCGCCTTCCACTATCATGTCCATTACCACCAGTTCTGCGGACAAGAGGCCATCACCGCCAAGCATTCTCCCAACCCGCGCCAGTCCGTCGACCTCATGCGCCCTACCAGCCTCGACACTGAAGGCACCGACGTCTACCAGAATGCCCCAAGCAAGCTTGTTACCTGGATCCTAAACCACATGTTATCCAAAGCCCTGCCGAAGTTAACACCCAGCCTAGCAAGCCACTGGCGCCCGTCGACGTCCCCGTCCACGCCTGCATTACCACTTGGCATGCCACAGCCTACTCGCCAAAGACTTACGACTTCTCCGTCCCAATCGATGCTGCTCAGCAGTCTTGGTCCCCCCGGGCGCTCGTTACATCGTCCCGCATACCAAAGACACCATCATTTTACAAGGCCATGCATTCAAATTTGGCGGAGCGTCTGCCTCCGCCTCCTCCACCAACACTCCAATAGCACCAGCCTCCACTACATCAACTTCGGTGCCAACCACTGCGCCGGCTACGCCTGCGCCTGCTCCAGTAATCGAAGTCCAGCCCGACAAGTTCCACACCGACACAACCGAGTTCATGTGCTAGCAGTCTCTGGATTTCACGCGTAACGACTTGGACAAGTGGCTGAACCACAATGGCATAGCTGCAGCTTTATCGAGGCTCTGCCTATGCAAGCCCGTGCCGCTGCCGCCGCCGAGGACCTGTCAAGCCCGATGGCCGCTTTCAAGGAGGACGCACAGAAGAAGAATGATCGCACCGGGGATCCCAAGGCCCGAATTCTCAACATGGAGCACGAATCGCGCCTCCAACGCCCAGCGGGAGCAGCGCGACGCCGAGACCCGCGACCCGAAAGCCCACAACGACTTGCTTCAATCTATGCAACATCGCCAGCCTTCGCCGCCAACCACTCCTCCTATCCTGGATCGCATCCGTGACGACAACCTCGATTCCGCGCCGTACTCTCGGCATGTCCGCTTCGCATCGTCCGCCGAAGACCTTCCGCGCGGCACGAGAGCAGAGAAGAAATCTAAGGATCAGCACCTTCTGTTGGCCCTCAACATAGACAGCGTGCTACGTAGCCAATTTGGTATGCCAATGGGCTCCGCCAATCATTCCGGCTCGCTAGCGCCCACTCCCAAGCCAAGTAGCAAGGGCACGATATTTGCTTCTATAGAAGACAACCTACGTAAGATAGGCATTAATATTAAAGCGATCGCTAAACTTCTATATTCAAAATCCTAGTATTATTATAGCGTCTCGTAAATCGTAACCTTTTACTATACTACACTATTATATAGTATTTAAGTATATTACTATATCTTAGTATTATATTATTACCGTATTACTATCTACGGCCGAATTTAGTTCCCGTAGCTCTATAATATAGCTTTTAAATATATTACTATATTGTAGCATCGTAGTACTACTATTTACGCCCGACTTTAGTCCCTATAGTACTATAATATAATATTACTATCGATAGACGAAATAAGTTCTTATAGTACCGCGCTATAGTAATATTATTAACGTCCGATTTTAATCCTTATAGTACTATTCTATAGTATTACTATTAACGGCCTAAACCAGTCCTTATAGCACTATACTATAGTATTGTTATTAACGGCCTAAACGAGTCCTTATAGTACTATACTATAGTATTACTTTTAACGGCCTAAACGAGTCCTTATAGCTTTATACTATAGCATTTAAGCACGTTATAGTATTATATTATTACTATTATTATAGTATTACTTTTATTATAGTATTACTATTATTATAGTATTACTTAGACCCCGCAGTAGTTCGGGTTAGTTTAGTTTAGTTTACTAAGCCGAAGATCTAGTTTAGTTTAGGTTAGTTTGCTAAGCCACTATAGGATTAGCTAGTTCGAACTATAGAATTTATCGGTTTCTAAGAAGTATAAGAATGTCTACGTAACTCGAAGCAAGCCCTTTATAAGATACGAGAGTATAGCCGGTAGCGTAGCCGGCATTTTTCAGTTATAGGAAGGTACTTATATAACCCTAAATCTATAGACAATTAGCTAAGGGCACTAACTAATTAAAAGTATATATATATATAAGCTATTATAGTTTAGTTTAGAAACTGTACTTATTAGGTATAAAGTTTATCCTTTCGCTCGCTATTTAATTCCCTAACTGCTCGGTAGAATGTTATTATCTAGATCTAGGTAGAACTTATCGATTTCCTTAGAAGCCCTCTTTAAGAAGTTCTAACACTTTCTAACTAAACTATTCTCTAATATTAAGTACTAGGATAGCTCCTCCCTCGGTATCGGTATAGTATATAAAAGAGCTATAAGGCAGCTCTATATAACGTTCTGCTAGTTACTCGCTATACTAAGGCCGAATACTAGTTCGTTCCTTAGAACTCTTAGTTATTTAGGAGATATTAAGGGTAGAGTAGGTAGTAACTTCGTATTATATAAGGAGGTAGAGGCTACTATAGAGGAGTCCTTTAACCTATAGAAGATAGTAAAAGATACAGAGGCAGCTATAGGTCTAGGTACCTAGTGAAATTTCTAGTAGGTAGAGTATAAGGATATTTAGAGGGAGTATTAGGTAGAGTTACGAAGGCAGGTATATAATATAGTCTAGAAAATAGGGATAATACCTATAACTATAAGTATTAGGCTCTTTAACCTTCCTTATTTTTCTCTATTTTCTTTTATAAAAATCTAAACTAATACAAATCAACCGGAATATATATCTTCTTCTAGTTCTTTTAAAAACGTAGTAGCGTAGCCGCTAGCGTAGCCGGTAGCGTAGCCGGCCTTTTTACTCCTTATTACTAACGGGGTTTTCGAAGACTTCTATTCCGTATAGCTAATAAAGTATACTATACTATATATATATACTTAGAGAGTATTTAGAGCGCGGTATATAGCGCCGTATAATAGCGGCTTATTTCGTATATAGAAAAGCTTGTAGACGATACTGCGAACATCCTTCCTACTAGAATATCTATCCTACCTAGTACTATCCCGAATGTAGATATTCTAGCCTTTTAGAATCTAATCGAGTGCTTTCAAATCCTTATCTATAATCGTTATATACTTCGCGTAGATAGCTATAAAGTTAACCGCTAAAATAGTATTATTATAGTCTAAAAAGAGGTAGAAGAGAAACATATATCTAAAGATACGAACTAGGTAGGCTTGTATAGCCTCTTAAAGGGCGCCTATCGCGGAGGCTTAGAAGCGAAGGTCCGTTCTATAATCCTAGGCAATTTCGCGAATAAGTCGTTAGAAAGGAGCTTTACGGATTAGGAGATTAGAACTCTTCTAATACTTCCGAATCTTACGGAGGGCTACGGCTAAAGAAGGATTAATAAAAAGATAGTAAGAATACCGGCTATACTACCGGCTATAAATAGGACTTACTTCCTAAACGCTATCGACGCTTCGTACGATTATTACTACTAGTAGTAGAAGCGCTAGTTATCGTCTTGTGTAGAGCCTTACCCGCCGTTATCTTACGCGGAGCCTTACTCGCGACGCCCTTTCTAGTACCGGATCTAGCGGTAGTAGTAGTAGCCTTCTTACGTTAATATACTATACTCGTTCTACTATTTCCGGTCTTATTACGACCTATAGAAGTAGTAGGTCCCTTCTTACGAGGCGTCGTAACTAAATTAAGTAGACTCGGTATTATGAAAGTCGTCGAATTAAGGAAAAAAGTGTATTATAAAGGTGTATAAAGGCGCGCGCGGAGCGAGGGTGTTGTAGAGGTGGTAGATCTAGAGTATAGAGATGTAGGTATCGATACGAAGGTTAAATGTAGCGAGAGAGGTGGTGTTGCGGTATCGCTAGGTGGTGGAGTAAGCGTCGCGCGAGCCTGTATTGTAGTAATATTGGAGTAAGGAAAGACGGTAGGTACGGCCAAAAAAGGCAGGTACGGCAAAGTTTGAAATACAGCCGGTATACACAGCCGGTACAGCAACAGGCGAAAGCCTCCTCCAAATAAATAGCCGGCGTAATAATAGTGTCCTACTACAGTATAGATATTCTTCAGTAATGCCTTTACTAGCTATAGTAATCTTACAATCAACCTAGGCCTATCACTAGGAAATATAAGAAATATTAGGCAGGCTATACTAAACAAGCTAGTTATTTAGTAGGAAAAGGCCTACTACTGTCTCTATATACCGGCTACGAGTGCCGGCTATTGCTCTAAATTTAACTCTACCCTATCTCGGAGGCTAAGGTACCGAGCGGAAACCCTATAGCTTATATTTACTCGGTTGTCGTAGAGCGCTTATAGGTAAGGTATTAGAAAAGAGTATAAAAAGTACGAGAAGAGTATCCTAGTATTATAGTAGCTGCCTAGAAAGCACCGACAAGTCCTATAAGCTAGCCGCTATACTATAAAGTAATATCGGATTTAAGTTGCCTTAGTAGTAGGGGCCCCTAGCGAAGTAGGTCGCCTAGTTAGCCGCCTATTTAGCCGTATAACGTAATATCTTAGGGACTCCCGCGGAGGCTATATATAGCAGAACAATACGTTATATATTAATATACGAACGACGGGACTATACTAAACTACGCGTATACGTATACGGACGATAGTAAGCGAGATATATAGAGTCGTAGGATAGATCCGAGTAGTAGGAAGGAACCAGAAAGTAGGGAAGAGCTAGGAGAAACATATTTGCTTAAGAGCGGTTAAACGAGTTCGTATACGCGCGCTACGTAAGTTAGCTAGGAGATAAAGGCGCTACGAGATGGCGGATAAGCAGGATACGTACGCGCGTACTTAGCGCGTAGGGAAGGACCTAAAAGTAGAGGTTTACTAAGAAGTTAGTAAGTAGGATATACGTACTTACGCTTACGTATCGGACGCGCTAGACGGCCGTAGGGCGGAATACTAAGGAAGGGGCTCTCCCTCTAAGGTATCCTTCTTCCTTTCTTCGTAGTTCGTCTTATAGAGATAGTAGCTATATTAATTTAGTATTCCCTTTAGTTTAGTTTAAAGTTTCGTATATATTCTTACTACTTAGCCTCCGACCCTTATATTACAAACTGCCTTAAAAAAACGCCTCTATTAAGATAGATACGCCCGAAGAATACATTTAAAATATAAGACCTAACGAAGTACCCGATTTTTTAAGCTTAGTATAGAATAAAATCCCCGCTACGCGCGAGTAGCTAGATTACGCCTACGCTACCGACCTAGAACTACTCGCTAACCTGCTTAAGGCTTATAAAGATACTACTCGTTTCCTCTCGGTCTCCCGTACTAGCCTTAGTACGGCTCTTAACGACGCGAATACTTCTATCGTAGAAAAAGAAGACGAGGTAGGCCGCCTCTAGTCGTAGCTCGCCTCTACTCGCCTAAGCGCTACGGTACCCGCTTCTTACCTATTTATACCTACTTCGAATAAGAGTAAGAAGCTTAGCGACCCCGATTAGTATTCCCTTTAGTTTAGTTTAAAGTTTCGTATATATTCTTACTACTTAGCCTCCGACCCTTATATTACAAACTGCCTTAAAAAAAACGCCTCTATTAAGATAGATACGCCCGACGAATATATTTAAAATACAAGACCTAACGAAGTACCCGATTTTTTAAGCTTAGTATAGAATAAAATCCCCGCTACGCGCGAGTAGCTAGATTACGCCTACGCTACCGACCTAGAACTACTCGCTAACCTGCTTAAGGCTTATAAAGATACTACTCGTTTCCTCTCGGTCTCCCGTACTAGCCTTAGTACGGCTCTTAACGACGCGAATACTTCTATCGTAGAAAAAGAAGACGAGGTAGGCCGCCTCTAGTCGTAGCTCGCCTTTACTCGCCTAGACGCTACGGTACCCGCTTCTTACCTATTTATGCCTACTTCGAATAAGAGTAAGAAGCTTAGCGACCCTAAACGCTTTATCGGTAAGCGTAAAGTATACGAGGAATTTAAGATATAGGTTAAGATCCGCTTTCTCGCTAACGCCGACTACTACCCGACTAAAGCTTTAAAGACCGGATTTATGTTTTCTCTACTTAGTAGCTCTACCCTCGATTCCTACTATAGCCTCTTAGAAAATATAGAAACTACTACGACGGCTACTATCTAGAAGGCCCTCGACGCTAGTTTCCGCGACCCCGACTATAAGCAAACTACGTACCTAAACTTAGATAAACTTAAGCAAGCAAATAAGACCTACTAAGAATACTATACTGCCTTCTAATACGAGATTAGGTACGCCGAATACCCTTCGGACGTCGCTAAGTAGATCTTAGTACGCGGTCTTAGTAAAGAAATAATACTATAAGTCCGCGATAAGGATACGGAGAATCTAAATATTACCGAACGATATGCCTTACTTACGCGTATCGATAATACAACTCGAAACTTCGCGAAAATTATCGCTAACCGCGGAGGCGCCCGTACGAATACTAGCCGCTTTACGTCGCCGTTCGCTATACTACTGTCGAAGTTATAGATAGCTTAGATACCGGCTTTAGTACTAGCTGCTACTATAGCCCTAATACCGCTAGGCGCCTAGCCTACCGCCGAACCGATAGATTTAAGCGCTACCTCGCTCGGCGCCTATCTACGCGCGCCTCTAGTAAATAGTAAGCTTTTAGAAGAAGAGAAGCAGCGTCGCCGTATAGTAGGAGAATGTATCTACTACGGAGTAAAAGGATATATTACTCGCCTCTACCTATCTCTCGTCGGCCGGCTTAATACGCTAACGATATAGCGAGTCGCCGCCGCGAATATTACGACTCTAGATACGCCTTTACCGGCTAGCGCTACTCCGAGCGGCTAGGGAAAAGCTTAAACCTTATATATAGTCGCTTATAGGGTTTATTCGTTCTAAAACTAAGAGTATCTATTACTACCTTCCCTTTCTCTAGCTCGGCTATAGAGAAAGAGTTAGTCTACTAGCCTTGCGTAGTAGAAACGTTAATAGGAAATTAAAAGAAATTATTAA
>NW_006921542.1:1453245-1509164 GCF_000340215.1 Pseudocercospora fijiensis CIRAD86
GAGAGAGCTCGGCTTAACGTTCTAAGACCGTATATACGCTCGGGAGTTAGAAATAGTAAATAGTACGACCGCGGCCGCCGGTAAAATAACCTAGATCTACTACTTATCTATTACTATCGGCCTATATACCGAATATATGGTATTTTTCCTTACGAAACTCCCGAAGACTTACCCCGTTATTCTTAGTCTTCCTTAGCTTAAAAAGTATAACCCGGTTATCGACTAGGCCTTTAAATCTCTTTCCTTTACGAGTAAGCATTACGCTAAATACTGCTTTAACGAATCTAGTTTTACCTCCGATACTCCCTAAGATCGTACCGTATTCGCTATTAGCGCGGCTACCTTCTCGCGTCTTACTCGCGATAAACGTACTTATATTTTCGCTATAATAATATAGGATATCGAGAAGGCTATCCGAAAGTTCGACGAAGAACTAACGGATTTAAGAACGAAACTACCGAAGGAGTATTAGTACCGACTCTACTAGTTTTCGAAGAAGAACGCCGATATTCTACTATCGTACCGGCTAGGTATCGACTATAAAATCGAGCTAATCGACGGTAAGCGGCCGCCGTACGGTCCTTTCTACTCGATATCTCGAGATAAGCTCCTCGTACTAAAGAAATACCTAGAAGACAACTTATAAAAGGGCTCTATCCGCCCTAGTTCCTCCGAAGCGGCCGTACTAGTTATATTTGCCCGGAAACCTAGCGGAGGTCTCCGCTTCTACGTAGACTACCGGGGCCTTAACGCGTTAACGAAAAAGAACTACTACCTAATTCCTTTCTTAAACGAAACGCTCGAACGTCTTTCGAAAGCTCGCTAGTTTACTAAGCTCGACGTAATCGCCGCCTTTAACGCAATCCGTATTACCGAAGGAGACGAATAGTTAATAGCCTTCCGAACCCGTTACGGCCTTTTTAAATACCTAGTCTTACCGTTCGGGCTCTATAACGGACCTAGTACGTTCTAATTATATATTAATAATACGCTTAAAGAATTCCTAGACGCCTTCGTCTCGGTATATATAGACGATATCCTAATTTATAGCAAAACGAAAGCGGAATACTACGAATATATCGAAAAGGTACTTTAGAAACTCGTAGAAGCTAGACGATATATCGATATCGATAAGTACGAATTCTATAAGTAAGAGGTAAAATTCCTCGGCCTTATTATCTCTTTAGAAGGTATTCGAATAGATCCCGGTAAGATCGAAGCCGTTCTAAACTAGGGAGTACTACGAAACGTAAAAGAAGTCTAGGGCTTCCTCGGTTTCGCTAACTTCTACTAGAGATTTATACGGAATTTTAGCGGAATCGCCCGTCTACTTATAGTACTTACGCGGAAAGACGTTAAATTTAAATAGTCTCCGGCCTATTAAGAAGCCTTCGACTAGTTACGGTAAAGTTTTACGACCGTACCGATCCTATAGTACTTCGACTTTAATAAAGAAACGCGCCTAGAAACCGATACTTCCGACGGTATAACTAGCGCCGTTCTCCTTTAACGAACGACCCTAGAAGATACGTAGCTACCTATAGCCTACCTTTCTAAGAAAATGTCCTCTATAGAATATAATTACGATATCTACGATAAGGAGCTCCTCGTAATCGTTAAGGCTTTCGAAGAGTAGCGTCTAGAACTCGAAGGTTCTAAGTTACCGATCTAGGTTAGCTTAGATTATAAGAACCTTATCTACTTTCTTAAGAGCAAAATCCTTAGCCGTAGGTAGGTACGCTAGAGTAAGTTTCTTTCCCGGTTTAACTTCGTTATTTAGTATACGCCCGGTAAAGTAAACTTATAGGCCGACGTACTTACGAGGCGTAACGGAGACTCGCCTTTAGATCGAGGTCCGTAGCGTAAAGAGTAGTCTATCCTTAAAGAGTATAACCTTAGCTAGGAACTATATAAGCTCCTCGGAGACGACTTTACCGGCCTAGAGCCTCTCGTAGTATCCTTCGTACTAATAGCCGCTCCTACCTTTCTCGGAGATAACGATAGCTCGGACGACGAAGATACGAGTTTAGAAAGCTTAGATAGCGACTAGGAAAGCGAAGAAGAAGTATAGAACCTCCTCGAACCTACCTAGCTCGAATAGTAGCTTACGATAGTATACGCCGAAGACGCTTTTACTAAAGGTCTAATTTACGCTTTACAGAACGAAGAATAGTTATACGAGAATATTTCTCTCTCGGAGTACGAGCTCCGTAGAACTCTACTCCGAGCGCCCTATATAATATTTAGAAATGCCCTCTATATCCCGGATTTCGAGGATTTACGCGACTAGATTATACGTTCCACTTGTAACCCTCTCGGAATAGTATATCCCGGTCGAGCTAAGATATTGTCTTAGCTCCGGAAGTAGTACTACTAGCCTAATCTATACCGAGATATCGACCGATTCGTTAAGAGCTACGTAGTATACCGTAGAGCGAAAGCAGATACGCGTAAGCCGTAAGGGCTACTAAAACCTCTTAAAGTCCCTCTACGACTATAGCAACACATTTTAATAGATTTTATTATAGGCCTACCGAAAGGATCTGACTTTAATAGCCTCTAGTTTTAAAATATACTAGTCGTAGTTTGCCGCCTTACTAAACGTAAGAAGGTATTAAATACCCGTAGCCTAACCGTAAAGAATACGGCTTAGGTCTTCTACCGGGATATATAGAAAGATATAGGCCTACCTAAATTAATTGTATCTAATCGCGGCCCGAATTTCGTTACCCGTTTCTAGAAGCGCCTCTACGAGCGACTAAAAATTTAAGCGCGCCTTTTAACGGCTTACTACCCGTAGACCGACGGGAAAACTAAACGGGCTAACGCGTAGATCGAGCAAATTATTAGATACTTCTATAATTACTACTAAAATAACTAGCTAAGATTAACGCCTTCTATTAAATTTACTATTAATAATTAGGAGTCGGCTATAACCTAGACTACGCCCTTCTACGCTTCGACTAGATTTTACCCCCGAACCGGTATAAAACTAGTAGAAATTAAACTAGAGCCCCCGGTAAACGATCCGGAAAGAGACGCCGATACCTTCGCTCTTTAAATAGCCTAGACCTACTAGGAGCTCTAGGACGAGATAAGATACGCCTAGGAAGTATACGAGTACTACGCTAATTAGCGTAAACGCGCCGCGCTAGATTACTAGGTCGGAGATTACGTTTACCTCGACTTACGATATATTAGAACTAACCGACCTTCGAAAAAGCTCGACTAGAAAAATCTAGGACCCTTCCGAATTGTAAAGAAAGTCGGTATATACGTATACGAACTAGATCTCCCCGAAAATCTTAATATTTACCCGGTTAAATACGTTATTAACCTAAGAACCGCCGGAGAAATTACAGACCCCGAAGACATTCCGCCGATACCGGAAGCTATCGAGGCTACCGATTAGACCGAAGACGAGCCGGAATCTGCCTTAGGTATAGTATAGGCGATTGTCGGATAGAGCTTTAGTAATATAAACTTCGGAAATCTCAACCCTCCCGGGCCGTAGGGAGAGGTATAGTAGGAGAGGTACTTAGACGAAGATACGACCTAGGAACCTCTACGCTATATTATCTTCGCCCGCGAAGTAATAGAGGAATTCCTACGAGATTATACCGACTATACGATAATAGAAGGAGCTATCCCGGAATATTTTCTCCGAGAAGCGTACGAATAGAATTTAGATTAAGGTCTCTAATCCGAACTAGGGTAAGAATACTAGTATCTATTATATACGGACCTCCTTTAGCGTCGTAGGAACTCCGTATAGAACGAGGGGGGGGGGGCTACTATTATAGTAGCTACCTAGAAAGCACTAACAAGTTCTATAAGCTAGCCGCTATACTATAAAGTAATATTAGATTTAAGTTGCCTTAGTAGTAGGGGCCCTTAGCGAAGTAGGTCGCCTAGTTAGCCGCCTATTTAGCCGTATAACGTAATATCTTAGGGACTCCCGCGGAGGCCGTATATAGTAGAACAATACGTTATATATTAATATACGAACGACGGGACTATACTAAACTACGCGTACGCGTATACGGACGATAGTAAGCGAGATATATAGAGTCGTAGAATAGATCCGAGTAGTAGGAAGGAACCGGAAGGTAGGGAAGAGCTAGGAGAAATATATTTACTTAAGAGCGGTTAAACGAGTTCGTATATACGCGCTACGCAAGTTAGCTAGGAGATAAAGGCGCTACGAGATAGCGGATAAGCGGGATACGCGCGCGCGTACTTGGCCCGTAGGGAAGGACCTAAAAGCAGAGGTTTGCTAAGAAGTTAGCAAGTAGGATATACGTACTTACGCTTACGCGTCGGACGCGCTAGACGGCCGTAGGGCGGAATACTAAGGAAGGGGCTCTCCCTCTAAGGTACCCTTCTTCCTTTCTTTGTAGTTCGTCTTATATAGATAGCAGCTATATCAATTTAGTATTCCCTTTAGTTTAGTTTAAAGTTTCGTATATATTCTTACTACTTAGCCTCCGACCCTTATACCTAGGATATAGGTCGTAAGTAAATAAGAGTAGTACGCCTAGTTATTTATATAGTACGTTACTCTATACGACTAAGAGCCTATATTATCTCGTACTTCGCTTATAAGACCTCGACTCTACTAATATACTATTAATCTCCTACTCGGTCGCTATCTTAATTCTTCTTCGAGTTGCCGGACTTAGTACGTATCTATCGCTATATAATAGCGCTACGTATTATAGAGAATTAACTCCGCCGTATCTCGAAGGCTAAGGTACCGAGCGGAAATCCTATAGCTTATATTTACTCGGTTATCGCGGAGCGATTATAGGTAAAGTATTAGAAAAGAGTATAAAAAGTACGAGAAGAGTATCCTAAGATATAGGTCGTAAGTAAATAAGAGTAGTACGCCTAGTTATTTATATAGTACGTTACTCTAAATAACTAGGAGCCTATATTATCTATAACTTCGCTTATAAGACCTCGACTCTACTAGTATACTATCGATCTCCTCCTCGGTCGCTAATACGCTATCTTAATTCTTCTTCGAGTTACCGGACTTAGTACGTATCTATAGCTATATAATAGCGCTACGTATTATAGAGAATTTCTCGTTAAAGTTTCTCTCTCGTAGGCTTACTATCTACCTCGTAGTATAGAGGATTAAAGTACTAATACTAAAGAATCTCCTTATAGTAAGGATACTAGGGCTCCTTAGGACCTTTATATTTTAGGTCTAAATAGAGACGTATTATAAACGTTCTATCGCCCTTTCGCTTACTATCCGCTAGGTCGTAATATACGAAGAAACTAACCTAAATATAGCTCGTCTCTATAAGAGCTAGGTAAATATAGAGCGCTAGGTTTCTACTTCGTACCTTAGATTTAGGGATAGCGCGGAGATAAAATTAGAAATATAGCCGGTATCTATAGCCGGTAAAAGGATGCGAAAATAGGCCTCCTCCTAGGTTAATCTAACGACTAAATATAATTTCTAACTAATCCGCTATAAACCGACGCCGAGTTCTAGCTAGAAGCTATATATCTTTATTTTAAAGAGTAACCCGCTTCGTATAGATAGTAAGTAGGTTTAAAAGCTTAAGCTCGATTACGAGAAATGCCTCCGTAGCTTCCTAAAGAGTACTAATCGCTTTAGCCGTAAATCGTATACTAAACCGAAAATCTAATATAATTTCTCGGACGAGTCGCTAGAAAGGAGTCTCAGGGATTAAAAGCTCGGTCCCTCTTTTATTTTAGACAAGCCGGATCTAGCGAAGGGTAATAGTATCTAGTTTAAAGCGCCGCTTCTTTATCGTCGAGTCCTACCTTATTCCCTTTTTTTTAATAGAAAGATATTAGGACTAAAGAGGTTATACGTAATTGGTATATAACCGGGCTCGAGTAAAGCTAGGGTCTCGATGCCTTAGGTAGGGCTTAGCGCTTAGTAGTAGGCTAACTTGCCTACCTTCCTCCCTCTTCTCCTAGATCTCTATCGAATACTACTTGTACCTACTACTACCCTATCTACCTGCTAATATACCCTTCTTATATAGTATTCGATCTACCCTTTAAGGGTAGTAGCTAGATAGTCCTTATTTTAAGCTTTTAGCGGTATAGCTACGAAAACTATCGATTTAACTATATTGCGCCCGAATAACGGGACCTATACGTACTATTCTATTAAAACAACCGTACTAATTATTAAGCAAGGCCTTCTATACGGCCTATTATACTAAGTTAAGCATACTAGGCCGATATCTACTAATTCCGCTACATCCGTATCTTAGGGGCTAATAATACATTATTAGTGTCGCCCCTTATAATAGCCGGTTTATTACGAAACAACAACCGTGCTGCCGCTAGTAGCGCTAGTAACGACAACGCTAGTAGCACAATACCTACTAAAGTGCCTACTAAAGTGCCTGCCGAAGCACCTACTAAAGTGCCTGCTAAAGAGCCTACTAGAGGGCCTACTAAAGAACCTATAATCGAAGGGGATAACCCGTCGTTGCCCGTTAACGACATTCTCAATAATATTGTTAACCGTCGATATAGCTAACTAGCCTTCGGGCCCTAGCTAGTAGCGAGGCTTTAAGAAGCTACCTAAAACAGGCTTACTGCCTTACGTTAAGAACAATAGCTAAAGGATAATCTTCTCGAGATTCGCCGCCTCTAGGAATCTCTAACAACTACTGCTAAGCTAATAGCAGGACCTTCTTTACTACCTATCTAAAAGAAGGATGCTAAACTTAAGGACTACACTGTATTTAATAGCTCTAGTCGGAAGCAGTACAACGACTACATTCGTAACTATAAACTCAACTAGCGCAACGCACTAAGAGCGCTACTAGACGACTATTCCTTAGTCGTATACGCTATATAGTACATTAATAGCGACCTAAAGCGTATATAGGATAACCATTTTGACTCCCTTAACGATTAGACCGCTATTTAGTAGCAGACCTACAAAACTATTATACTAGACACCCTTAGAAACCCTATACTAAGGCAACAATATGCTTAGGACCTGTATCTTCGAGCTAAATAGAAGACTAATCAATCGGCTCGCTTATTTAAGGCCTATTTAAAGACCCTCGAAGATAACCTTCCGGCTAAGACTAATTCTATATAGATCTCGGAAATACGCTCTAAATTAAGATAGGAATTGGTCCTTAAATTGGACCGCCGCCGTGTGTTCGAATAGGCTAATCTGATACGCATTCAATTTATAGTCGAAGTAGAGACAGCTAAACGAGCTGTCTAGCTCTAATAACGACTAGAATCGAGGATCCGACTAGCTAGTACTAACCGTAGCAACCGTAGTAGCCGCGGAGGAAACTAAGGTTCTTACTAAGATAACAATGCTAACAATAGGGATAGTAACGACCGTAGAAGAGGCCGTAGCCGGCGGCTATATAGAGGAGGCCGCGATAGGGGCCGTAGAAGGGGCTCGTATCCCTATAATACTAACCGCTCGACTAACAATAGCAGTAATAGCTATAGCAACCCTCCGACCGGATTAAAGTGCTTTAACTATAATAGTACTAGCTATCTACTAGGCTAATACGATAAACCTAAGGACTAGACCCGAATCGACCGTACTGCCGCCGAGTACCGTAAGCACCTTTTAGCCGCTAATACTACCCCTGTCGGTCCTTCGAAAAAAGAGTAAGCGCCGTACTAACTATTAGCCTTATACGGCGTAAGACTATCGACATTGTACTAGCTATTATACGTACCTGTCTCGTATCGGATACGTATAGAACTAACTATAAGACTAAGGTTACACTAGATCTAGGAAATTCAGTTAGTGCCCTTATTAGCTATCGCCTAGCTAAGCAATTAGACCTTCGACAATTGCCTAGGACTAACCTACTAACCCTTGCTTAGTTTAATAACGCTCGGCACTTGACCTATAGGGCCTACTATATTCCTATAGTTCTAAAGGACGACCTCGGAAATAAACGCCTACTAAACTTTACTGCCTACGCGGTAGATATAGACAGCCTCCTATCCGATATTGTTATTAGCAACCCTGTTCTTAAGTACTATGCTATAGTTATAGACTTGGGCAGTCAATAATAGCGATTTAGAATCGCTAGGAAAGAGGACATTAAATACATTAATATTAGCGAGTGCCCTAATAATATTAGGGTCCTATTTATTAGCAACCTAACCCTAGCTAATCCGACGGCCGACCTGCTCGGTAGTAATAACGATAAACTAGTGCCCCCTACTAGCATAGATCCTAAACAACTTAAGCGCATACTAGAACCTATTCGAGAGACCTATATTAATATGTTTAAACACTACTTAGCATCGACATTGCCTATGTTTAAAGAGACGGATTATAAGATTAATATTATAGAGGGCAAGGAGGTTCCTTTTAGCCCCCTCTATAACCTTAGTAAACGAGAGCTTGCTATATTGCGTAAGTACCTAGAGGAAAACCTAGCTGATAGTCGAATTCGGTATAGCAATAGCCCTGCTAGTACACCTATCCTGTTTGTACTAAAGAAGGATAGCGGCCTACGTTTATGTGTTAATTATAGAGGGCTTAATGCTATTACTATTAAAGACCGCTATCTACTTCCGCTTATTAATAAGACTCTCGATCGCCTTTCTAGTACTTGCTACTATACTGTATTAGACATTGGGGACGCCTATTACCGCATCTGTATTCGCAAGGGCGATAAATAGAAGACAGCCTTCTATACCCGCTATAGCTATTTCGAGTATTTGGTTATACTATTTAGGCTAGTAAACGCCCCTATAACATTCTAGTCCTGTATTAATCGGGCCCTTTCGGGTCTATTAGACTATCTCTATATAGTTTACCTAGATAACATTATAGTCTATACCTATTTACCTAATATTGTAGAGCACTAGGCTATAGTGCGTAAGGTACTCGACTACCTACGGGCCTATAGCCTATATTACAAGCCTTCCAAATACACCTTTGCTACTAAAGAGGTATCCTTCCTTAGCTTCCTTATATCAACTAAGGGTGTTAAGGCTAATCCTAATCGGATTAAAACTATTACTAAATAGCCTGTTCCTACGTTAATTAAGGAACTGTAGTCGTTCCTCGGCTTCGCTAATTTCTATCGTCGCTTTATTAAGGGCTATTTACGGCATGTAATGCCCCTAACTAAACTTACTAAAACTGAGGCTAACCCTTCTAGAGAGTTCAAATAGACTAATAGAGCATAAGCCGCTTTTAACGGTCTAAAGCAACGCTTTACTAAAGTCCCCTTATTATACTATTTCGTGCTAAGCAAACAGATCCGAATTGAGACTAACGCTTTACAGTTCGCTATATTAGCTATTATATTACAGCAGGCTAATAACACCTACTAGCACCCGATTGCCTTCTTCTCGAGGAAGATAATTAATGCTAAACGTCGCTACGAGACCTACGAGTAAGAGCTGCTAGCTATTATCGAGGCCTTTAAGCATTAGAGGCACTACCTCGATAGGGCTTAATATATAATACAGGTCTATATAGACTATAACAACCTCCGTAGTATTACTAAGGTTACTAGGGTTATAGGTCGATAGGCTAGATAGGCCGTCTACCTCGCCGGGTTCGATTTTAATATATTATACCGGCTAGGCGTAAGTAACCCTACCGATAGCCTATCGAGGCGACCTAATTACGATAGCGAGACCTAACACATTAATTCATTGTTTCTAACCCTATAGTATAAGATTGCTATAGCCCGTATTGTTAATAAGCAAACGTAGGATAAGCAGACCTCCGGACCCCGCGGCGGTAACAAATACTATAGCGGAGTTGTCGTTCTTCTAGTGCACGTTAAAAAGGACGTAGATCGCTCGAGCTATAACGACTCGATTAAAGATATTGCTATCTATAGCGACAGTACTATAGAAGAGGTTGTAGTTAATCTGGCTACTAGTACTATTAGATATATATAATACGTACCTCGTTTAATAGCGAGGGTGCTGTTAAATAACCTTATAAATAGGGATAGTCAATCGTTTATAGATAAGCTATTACGTACTTAGTAGAGGGACGCCTTTGCTATCGAGCGTATTAATAGGCTTGTAAGTAGACGGGCGACTCGATCTAGTAAGAGTAATAGTTAGTCGATCGACGATAAAGGTTACTTAAAGTTTAAGGGTAGATACTATATCCCCGCTAAACAATCGATTAGACAAGAGCTTCTTAAGCGACACTATAATACTAAGCTTGCCGGTTACTATAGTATAGAGAGGTCGTACGAGCTACTATCGCGTATATACTACTAGCTAAATAGTAAGCGGGATATAAAGGACTACGTAAATACGTATGCCGTATATCAACGAGTTAAAGCACTAAAGCACTTACTATTTAGCGAGTTGTCTTCACTCCCTATTCTAAAGAAGCCTTTTGTAGAGCTTATAATAGACTTTATTATAGGTCTTCCCCCTACTAAGCGAAGAGGAAGCAAAGACGTCTTTAACGCTATACTAGTCGTTATAGACCGATTTACTAAGGGTGCTCGCTATATTCCTACTCGGAAGGATTAGACGGCTATTAATATAGCTAAAGCACTATAGAACAATATCTTCTGCAGCTATTAGGGGACCCCTAAGGGGATAGTCTCCGATAGGGGCTCGATATTTATATCGCACTATTAGAGCGAATTATGCCTGTAGCTAAGACTAAAGCATCGGCTATTAATAGCCTTCTATCTATAGACTAACGGTCAAACAGAGAGGCAGAATGCTACGCTATAGCAGTACCTACGTAGCCGTATTAACAAGGACCCTAACAGATAGGTTAACCTCTTACAACTAGCTGAATTCGTATATAATAACAGTGTCTACTTATTAACTAAGGTTTCACTATATATAGCTATAATAGGTTAGAATGCTACTATACTACAAGACCCCCTATCGCTCGAGGCCGAGCGTAAGGAAAGGGAAGCGCGTTAAGTACCCGAAACACTAGCGGCTATTAAGAGGGTTTAGAAGATGCGAGAAATCTATACTAAGATAGCCGAGAAGTTAACAAAGGCTTAAGAGTACTAAAAGACCTACTACGATAAGCACTATACGCTAATAACCTTCAAACAAGGCGATATAGTTATACTAAGTACTAAGAACCTCCGCATCCGCAAACACCTATTACCTAATAGTAAAACAAGGCCCAAGCTCGCACTAAGATACATTAGCCTATTTCGTATCCGAGAACCGAAGGGCAATAGCTAGGCCTACTAGTTATAGCTTCTACCTTATTACACTATCTATAATACCTTCTATATCTCCCTCCTTAAACTATACTACTAGCGCGAAGGCGATAAAGCGCCTACTAAGTTAGAAGAAGTCTTGGCTAATAGTAAAGAGCTATAGTCTACAGAACGTATCCTAAAGTATCGGACTAGGCAGGGCAAGAAGGAGTACCTATTAAGATAGCAAGGCTATTTACCTAAATAGGACTTATAGGAGGCTAAAGACTCGTTTAAGAATATAACTAAGTTGTTAGATAAGTATTAGACTAGCGCGAAGAACACGAAGAAGGCTAAGAGCTTATAATGCCTATAATATTACTACTAAGCCTAGGAACAATGCTACCCCCGGGGTGCTATTAGCTAACTAATTAGAGGCAAGCAATTGTTAGCAACAAAGGACAATAAGACTATACTAGGCGCGCTACGACGCGTTAACTAATTGCCTGCTCTTTTAAGGACTCTACCTCTTTACTAACGCGCCCTATAGGTCCCCCTCTTATTCCCTTATTCTATCGAGGCCTCGAGGCCTAGGCGATCGGCGAGGACGGCGTCGCGCTTATAACGGCGCGGCCGGCGCGGCTATATTAGTAACAGTGTTGCGGAGTATACTACTATTTAAGGAAGGAAGGACATAGCTATGTTAGTAACGGTATTGCCGAGTTGTTATTAGTTAAAGAAGGAAATTAGAAGAAGGTAGAGTTAGCGCTAAGACGACTAGCGCCGCTATTGTTAATATTACTTAGTCGCTACTATTATTAACCTTACCTATATTAAAACTTTAAGGCCGAGTCAAAACTTTAAGCCGCCTAAAAGATTGAGCGACTAATAGACTAACTAAAAGCAAAACTATAGAGCTAAGCTAGCCGGGGTCGATTTTGCGGATAATAGGTTACTCCTCGATCTTTCCGACCCTTTAAGCGAGGCGAACCTCTACTACTACACTTATAATAGCCTTTACCTATAGAAACTAGAAGAACTAAGTTTTTTGAAAAGATATAATTAGTTGATACTTAAAGGCTGCTAAACCTAACTAATTAGGGCTAGTAAAACTACGATAGTAAATAATAGCCCTCGTAATGATAAGGACAACCCTCGGAACGGACAAACCCTCGGAAGCGGACATTTCTAGGTCTTTCAGAGTAGACGTAGAGAACTCGGAACGATATTACTTAGAACGGAGGCAGTACTATAATACCTCGTACGCCTACCTATTATAGTAGGGAAGGCGCGCTCGTATTGTAATTAGTCGATAGTCCTCAATTCTTATAGTTGTATATTACTTTATTATAGGCAAGGATAGCGCAGTTAGAGTTAGACATTGTACTAGAAGGTGAGGTTTAATAGAGTTATATAATCGGTAGTTGTACGTTTAATTTAGCGCGGACTAAGCGGCTTATTAGACCTACTAAGTTAGTAGCAACGGAGATTGAGATTGGAACAAAGACCGGCTACGAGGGCGCGGCCTTTAGAAGGGAAGCGTATATTAGGACTAAAGAGGTTACACGTAATTAGTATATAACCGGGCTCGAGTAAAGCTAGGGTCTCGATACCTTAGGTAGGGCTTAGCGCTTAGTAGTAGGCTAACTTGCCTACCTTCCTCCCTCTCCTCCTAGATCTCTATCGAATACTACTTGTACCTACTACTACCCTATCTACCTGCTAACATACCCTTCTTACAAAAGATAACTTTTCTTTATAATAGCCTTCGTCCGCCTACTCTTTTTAGCTTTCTCCTATCTACTTAAAGCCTTCTTATTTTTTAGTACTATTTTCCGAGGAACCTCTTTCCTTTATATATACTACGGAGAGTCTTACTTATCCGATATCTCGTTCTCGCTACGGTCTCCTTATACCTAGCTTACTTTACCCTTGCCTTTTAGGCTCTAAAGATATTTATCTATACGTTTAGGCGACGAGGGAAAAATTAATAAGCCTATAATCGTAAGGAGACATTTATACTTCTTACCTTCTAGAACAAATAGTCTTCTATTAAACCGCCTTAGTAGGTTATCGTTAGATTTATATAAAGGATAGTCGCTTAAGGAAGGGGAGGTAGCTAGCTTAGGAAGGCCCGAAGAGCTAAATCCTTAAAGTATATTTGTCTTTAAGAATATAGGGAAAGGGAAGAAGGAGAGGAAGAGCGAATAGAGAATTAGAAATAGTCTATAGGTAAGCTAGGTAGGTTACTATAGTAACTAGTCTATTTGGGTTCTAGGAATTCGGAATATATTAAAGATATATACCGGCTATATACGCTAGCTACGTTACCTTCTATATAAACGCTTCGTCTCTTTAAAGCTACTCTAAGCCTATATACGTTTCCGCTTCTCGACCTAGTATCGCCTTCTACTTCCGCCCTCCTCCTCTTTGTTATCGCTAATTAGGCTTTCGCTTAGACTAAATTTCGTATTCTCTTCGCGCTCCTAGGTTTCTTCGATCTTAAGGTTTTCTAATTCCTCGATTAAGTCCTTTAGTATAATCTTTAGTATCCTACCTTAGCGACTCTAGTAGAGGAAATAGTATCGGAATACTATAATAGACTCGAAGGTAGTAGGCGAGTATATTCGATTAAAGCGGCCCTAATAACGAGCGATACTAAAAGACCTCTTATAGCCTATACCTACGCTCGGTATAGCGAGGACGTTTTAAGCGACCGACGCTATCGTTAGAAACTTAGGCTCTAACCGCTACTATATAGCGGGAATATTGTCTCCGAATTCGTCTAGAAGACCGGTAAGATCTAGAGATTATTAGCCCTCTTTCCGAGCTTATAGGTTTAGTACGTACCCGCGCGCCGATAGAGATCGAACTCTTCTTTATTTACTTTAGTAGTTGCTTCCTCCTCTACCTCTACTTCCTACCTACGAAATAGGTATAATATCGGAGCCTTCTAAACCTTCTTTTTCTTTATAGGAGCGATATTTAGACTAGTTTCTTTCCGACGCTTATAGAATATCTTTTCTAGAATAGTCTAGTAATACTTAGGCTATTCCTCGTCGCCCTTCTATTCTAGCTTCTACTAGTATATATCCTTTTCTACTAGGTTAAGTAAGTACGTAACGCTATAGATATCCCCGAACGACTAAAAGGTAGTACTATAATATTTATATAACTTAGTATAGGTAGTATCTATAGCTTTCGTTATAGCTACTTTCTAGGGAACGCTCTTCTTAGCTAGCTTAGCGACGGTTTCGTTAAGCTCGTTAAAGAGCTAGTTATAGTACGTAAAGATAAGGTAGATCGTCGGTCCTCGGGTTCTTCTAATCGTAGTAGTAACCTTCGCGTAATACTTACTAATATCGACGAGATACTCTACTTAGCGCTATTCGGCGGTAGTAAGCGCGAGCTACTTAATACCCTCGGAACTCTAATAGATCTCGAGAGCGGTATATAAAGTATATCCCCTCGTAACTATATAGAAAGTCGAATCGAACTAGGTCTTAATGTCTTAGGTAAAACGGAGTAGGCGCTAAGGAGGCCGCTTTTACTATCGCTTATTTTATATAATATTCTAGGTATCGGTTTTAGGGCGCTTAATTAGGTTCTTTTAAATAGCCTCTAATCGGTTATATCTCTATACGCTCGAGTTTGTATATATTACTAGACGACGAAGCTAGAGAAAAAGAGTTAGAACTATACTAGGTTGCCGGCTATAGGTACCGGCTACGGATAAAAGTTATACCTTATATAAAACGAAAGCGAGGCTCTCTACTTTATCCCGTTTTATTACTATAACGAGTTTCTCGACTTCCGACTTTGCTTTATCCTTATCTAGGATCTTTTATTAGTCGTCGTTTAATAGTATAATTTTAAGCGTCTTAAAGAGGGCTCGGATCGCGATTTAAACTATATAAGCGAGGTAGGGAAACTTCTATAGGGATATAACTAGTAACGACGTCGGCTCCGATTTAATAGGGCTAAGGCTATTACTAGGCTCCTCTTTATTGTTATTATCGTACGTATTATCGTACGTATCTAGAATCGTAGCGAGCTTAATATTTAGAAGATTAAGCTAGATTATAGACCTTATAATCTCCTCTACGTACTCGACCCTATCGATATAATTAGTAATTTCAAAGATATATACGAGTGAATTATATATATAACGCCTTATATAATGTTCGATTATTACTAGCGTTATCCGTAGTAATCGAGATTAGTTTCCTTATTACGCTAACCCTATCTATTACCGTATAGATAAGCTTCGCTATATCCTTACTAGTATAGGAACCTAGACTTTTAGGGAATCCGATTATAAGTTCCTAGAGTTTCTAATCCGAATTATAAACGTATAGTATAATCGAGAGGAAGGAGGCTCTTATAGTCCGGCTTAACTAGCTATCGATAGTAATAGCTACTCGGCGAGTATTACGGAGGATCTCCCGAATATCGTCTAACGTAGCCTCTTTATTCTTTTCGAATATAATACGCTAGGTTGTCGCGCCGAGAAATAGGGGAGGGTAGTTTATAAGATATATATATATCTTCTATATAGACTCCCTTTTATAGAAGTCTTCTAAAAGACTATTTATAGCTAGAATTTCGTTTACTAGTTACTTAAAGTCTTCGGGGGAGCAATCGGTAGCCTTTAATCCTAGAGCTTCCTTAAGCGTAGCCTATAATAATTAGCTAGATCTCTACGGTTAATTAAAGTAGCCGGTAGCTATAGCTAGTATTTTAGAAGACGTACCTCTTTCTAGAACGCTATATCTATATTAACCCTCCTCTCTTCTTAAGATTCCTAATACCGTTTAGAAGAGAGATAGTTCGTAGGCGATAAGTTCCTATCCCCTAGTTTCGGGTATTTTAAGAGTAAACCGTAGAAGTTATAGACAATTACTAGTTATGTCAGGACTAAAGAGGTTATACGTAATTAGCATGTAACCGGACTCGAGTAAAGCTAGGGTCTCGATGCCTTAGGCAGGGCTTGGCGCTTAGTAGTAGGCTAACTAGCCTACCTTCCTTCTTCTCCTCCTAGTTCTCTATCGAATACTATACTGATTTACTACTACCCTATCTACCTACTAATATAACCCTTCTTATACAGTATTCGATCTACCCTTTAAGGGCAGTAGCTAGATAGTCCTTATTTTAAGCTTTTAGCGGTATAGCTACGAATAAGACTAATCTAACTATATTACGCCCGAAGAACGGGACCTATACGTACTATTCTATCGAAGCAACCGTACTAATCATTAAGCAAGGCCTTCTATACGACCCATTATACTAAGTTAATTACACTAGACTAATATCTACTAATTCCGCTACATCCGCATCTTAGGGGCTAATAATACATTATTAGTATTACCCCCTATTATAATAGCCGGCTTATTACGAAGCAACAACAACCGTGCTACCGCTAGTAGCGCTAGCAATAACAACGCTAGTAGCATAGTAACTACTAAAGTGCCTACTAAAGCACCTACTAAAGTGCTACCTACTAAAGAACCTGCTACTAGGCCTGCCGAAGAACCTATAGTTCTAGGTAACGACCTAGAGTTGCCTGTTAACGATATACTTAACAATATTGTCAATCGACGATATAGCTAGCTAGCCTTTAGCCTCTAGCTAGTAGCGAGACTTTAAGAAGCTACTTAAAACAGGCTTACTACCCTACGTTAAGAACAATAGCTAAAGGATAATCTCCTCGAGATTCGCCGCCTATAGGAAGCCCTAACAACTAACACTAAGCCGACAATAGGGCCTTCCTTACTATTAGTCCTAATTTAAAAGAAGGATGCTAAGCTTAAGGACTGTACCGTATTTAATAGCTCTAGCCGAAAGTAGTACAACGACTACATTCGTAACTGTAAGCTTAACTAGCGCAACGTACTAAGAGCGCTACTAGACGACTATTCCTTAGTCGTATACGCTATATAGTACATTAATAGCGACCTAAAGCGTATATAGGATAACTATTTTAATTCCCTTTACGACTAGACCGCTGTTTAATAGCAAGACTATAAGACCGTTATACTAAACACCCTTAGAAACCCTATACTAAGGCAACAATATACTTAGAACTAGTACCTTCGAGCTAAACAGAAGACTAATTAATCGGCTCGCTTATTTAAAGCCTATTTAAAGACCCTCGAAGATAACCTTCCGGCTAAAACCGACTCTATATAGATCTCCGAAATACGCCCTAAACTAAGGTAGGAGCTTGTCCTTAAATTAGACCGCCGCCGTGTGTTCGAATAGGCTAATCTTATACGTATATAATTTATAATTGAAGTAGAGACTACAGAGCGTATAGTACAGCTATAGCAACGGTTAGAATCTAAGATACGACTATCTACTAACCGTAGCCGCGGTAGAAACTAAGGAGGTACTCCCTAAACTAACGCTACTAATAATAGAAATAGTAACGACTAACGTAGAAGAGGCAGGGGCCGATACCTCGGTAGAAATCCCTAGCGAGGAAGAGGACAAGGAAGGGGCTTATTTCTATATGCCCCTAATCGTTCCTCTAATTCTAGCGCTAATCCGAGTAGATATAGCAACCTCCTAACCGGATTGAAGTGCTTCAACTACGATAGTACTAGCTACCTACTAGGCTAATGCGATAAACCTAAGGATTAGGCCCGAATCGACTATACTACCGCCGAGTACCGTAAGCACCTTTTAGCCGCTAATGCTACCCCTATCGGTTCTTCGAAAAAGGAATAAGCGCCGCACTAACTATTAGCCTTATACGGCGTAAGACTATCGACATTGTGCTAGCTATTATACGTACCTGTCTCGTATCGGACACGTATAGAACTAACTATAAGACTAAGGTTACACTAGATCTAGGAAATTCAGTTAGTGCCCTTATTAGCTATCGCCTAGCTAAGCAATTAGACCTTCGACAACTGCCTAGGACTAACCTACTAACCCTTGCTTAGTTTAATAACGCTCGGCACTTAACCTACGGAGCCTACTATGTCTATATAGCCCTAAGAGACGACCTCGGCAATAAGCGCCTACTAAACTTTACTGCCTACGTAGTAGACATAGACAGCCTCCTATCTAATATTGTTATTAGCAACCCTGTTCTTAAGTACTATGCTATAGTTATAGACTTAGGCAGTTAACAATAGCGATTTAGAATCGCTAGGAAAGAGGACATTAAATACATTAATGTTAGCGAGTGCCCTAATAATATTAGGGTCCTATTTATTAGTAACCCAACCCTAGCTAATCCGACGGCCGACCTACTCGGTAGTAATAACGATAAACTAGTGCCCCCTAAAGGCATAGATCCTAAACAACTTAAGCGTATACTAGAACCTATTCGAGAGACCTATATTAATATGTTCAAACACTACTTAGTATCGACATTGCCTATGTTTAAAGAGACGGATTATAAGATTGATATTATAGAGGGCAAGGAGGTTCCTTTTAGCCCCCTCTACAACCTTAGCGAACGAGAGCTTGCTGTATTACGTAAGTATCTCGAGGAAAACCTAGCTAATAGCCGGATACGGTATAGTAACAGCCCTGCTAGCGCCCCTATCCTATTCGTACTAAAGAAGGATAGTAGCCTACGCCTATATATCGATTATCGTAGGCTTAATACTGTTACTATTAAAGACCGCTGTCTACTTCCTCTTATTAATAAGACCCTCGATCGCCTTTCTAGTACCTACTACTATACTATATTAGACATTAAGGACGCCTATTACCGTATCTGTATTCGTAAGGGCGATAAATAGAAGACAGCCTTTCGCACTTATTATAGCTATTTCGAGTACTTAGGTATACTATTTAGGCTAGCTAACGCCCCTACAACATTCTAGTCCTATATCAATCGGGCCCTTTTAGGCCTATTAGACTACCTCTATATAGTTTACCTAGATAATATCCTAGTTTATATACACTCCCCTAATATTGCGGAGTACTAGGCTATAGTCCGTAAGGTACTCGATCGCCTACGGGCCTATAGCCTATATTACAAGCCTTCTAAATGTACCTTTGCTACTAAGGAGGTGTCCTTCCTTAGCTTCCTTATATTAACTAAGGGTATTAAGGCTAATCCTAATCGGATTAAAACCATTACTAAATAGCCTATTCCTAGGTCAATTAAGGAACTATAGTCGTTCCTCGGTTTTGCTAACTTCTATCGCCGATTTATTAAGGGCTATTCGAGGCATATAATGCTACTAACTAGGCTTGCTAAAACTATAGCTAACCCGACTAGAGAGTTCAAATAGACTAATAGAGCACAAGCCGCTTTTAACGGTCTAAAGCGACGCTTTACTAAAGTCCCCTTATTATACTATTTCGTGCTAAACAAGCAGATCCGAATTGAGACTAACGCTTTACAGTTCGCTATATCGGCTATTATATCCTAGCAATTAGATAATAACTATTGCTAGCACCCGATTACCTTCTTCTCGCGGAAGATAATTAATACTAAGCGTCGCTACGAGACCTACGAGCAAGAGCTCCTAGCTATTATCGAGGCCTTTAAGTACTAGAGGCACTACCTCGATAGGGCTTAATATATAATATAGGTCTATATAGACTATAACAACCTCCGTAGTATTACTAAGGTTACTAGGGTTATAGGTCGATAGGCTAGATAGGCCGTCTACCTCGCTAGGTTTGATTTTAATATATTATATCGGCTAGGCGTAAGCAACCCTACTAATAGCCTATCGAGGCGACCTAATTACGATAGCGAAACCTAACACATTAATTCTTTGTTTCTAACCCTGTAGCATAAGATTGCTATAGCCCGTATTGTTAATAAGCACGCGTAGGATAAGCGGCTTACCGGACTCCGCGACGGCTTAAAGCATATTAATACTCTTGCTATATTAATAGTGCGTATTAAGGCAAGGGCTAAGGACACAGATAGGAGAAGTTATAATAACTCCCTAGTCGATATCGCTATATATAGTAACAGCGATTAAAGCACTAATACAGTTAATCCGGCTACTAGTGCTATTAGATATATATAATGCGTACCTCGTTTAATAGCGAGGCACCTATTAATAACTTGCAAATAGGGATAGTTAATCGTTTATAGATAAGCTATTACGTGCTTAGCAGAGGGACGCCTTTGCTACTAAACGTATCGACAAGCTTATAAGTAGGCGAACGACTCGATCTAGTAAGAGTAACAATTAGTCGATCGATAACAAAGGTTATTTAAAGTTTAAGGGCAGATACTATATCCCCGCTAAATATTCGATCCGATAAGAACTTCTTAAGCGATACTATAATAGTAAGCTTGCCGGTTACTATAGTATAGAGAGGTCGCACGAGCTACTATCGCGTATATACTACTAGCTAAATAGTAAGCGGGATATAAAGGAATACGTTAACACGTATGCCGTATGCTAACGTATTAAGGCGCTAAAGCATTAGCCTTTTAGCGAGTTGTCCTCTTTACCAATCCCTTACAAGCTATTTGCAGAGCTTATAATAGACTTTATTATAGGCCTTCCGCCTACTAAGCGTAGGGGCAGTAAGGACGTGTATAATGCTATCCTTATTATAGTAGATCGATTTACTAAAGGCGCTCGATACATCCCGGCGCGCAAGGATTAGACTGCTATTAATATAGTAGAGGCGCTATAGACTAACATCTTCTACACCTATTAGGGAACCCCCGAGGGGATAGTCTCCGATAGGGGCTCGACATTTATATCGTACTATTAGAGCGAAATATGCCTATAGCTAAGACTAAAGCATCGGCTATTAATAGCCTTCTATCTATAGACTAACGGTCAAATAGAGAGACAGAATGCCACCCTATAGCAGTACCTACGTAGTTACATTAACGAGAACCCTAAGGATTAGGTCAATCTCCTATAGCCTATAGAATTCGTATACAACAATAGCGTACACTTATCTACTAAAGTTTTACTATACATAGCTGTAATAGGCTAAAACGCTGCCCTACTATAAGATCTATTTACCTCGCTCGAGGCCGAGCGTAAGGAAAGGGAAGCGCGTTAAGTACTAGAAACACTAGCGGCAATAGAACGTGTCTAGAAGATACGAGAAATCTATGCTAAGATAGCTAAGAAGCTAACAAGGGCTTAAGAGTACTAAAAGACCTACTACGATAAGCGCTATATACCAATAACCTTCAAACAAGGCGATATAGTTATACTAAGCACTAAGAACCTCCGTATCCGCAAACACCTATTACCTAATAGTAAAACAAGGCCTAAGCTCGCACTAAGATACATTGGCCTATTCCGTATTCGAGAGGCTAAGGGTACACAGGCCTATTAGTTGTAGCTTCTACCTTATTACACTATCTACGACACCTTCTATATATCCCTCCTTAAGCCGTACTACCTACGCGAGGGGGATAAAGCCCCTACTAAATACGAAGACATACTAGCGGATAGTGAAGAGCTGTAGTCTATAGAACGTATCCTGCGGCACCGGACTAGAAAAGGCAAGAAGGAGTACCTATTAAGATAGCAAGGCTACTTACCTAAATAGGACTCGTAGGAAGCTAAAGGTTCCTTTAAGGATATAACCGAGTTGTTAGATAAGTATTAGACTAGCGTAAAGAACAAGAAAAAGGCTAAAAGCTTACAATGTTACTATTAAGGCCTAGGACAATGCTACCCCCGGGGTGCTATTAGCTAACTAATTAGAGGCCGGCAAACTAGGACAATAAGACTATACTAGGCGCGCTACAACGCGTTAACTATTCGCTACTCTTTTAGGGAACTACCTCTTTATTAGCGCACCCTACAAGACCCTTCTCTTAGCACCCCCTTGTTCTATCGGGATCTCGAGGCCTAGGCGGTCGGCGGGGATAGCGCGCGCGGATAGTAATAATAATAATAACGACAGCGCGGCCGGCGCGGCTATATTAGTAATAGTATTGCGGAGTGTATTATCGGTTAAAGGAGAAGATTAGAAGCGAGGTAAAGTTGGCGCTAAGACGACTAGCGCCGCTATTATTAATATTACTTGCTATTATCGCTACGCCTATAGGCACAACCTTACCTATACTACGAGCCGGAGCGTACTATACCGGTTAAGTTAAAGGAATAGCTACGTTAAAGGTTTAATCAAAACTTTAAGGCTAAGTTAAAACTTTAAGCCGCTTAAAAGATTAAGTAGACTAATAGACTAACTAACTAAGGGCAAAAACTATAGAGCTAAGCTAGCCGGGGTCGATCTTGCGGACAATAGGTTACTCCTCGATCTTTCCGACCCTTTAAGCGAGGCGAACCTCTACTACTACACTTATAATAGCTTTTACCTATAGAAACTAGACGAGCTGTGTTTTTTGAAAGATAAGATAAGATTAACAATTAAAGGCTGCTAAACCTAACTAATTAGGGCTAGTGAAACTACGACAGTAAATAATAGCCCTCGTAATAATAAGAACAATCCCTCGTAATAATAAGAACAACCCTCGGAAGCGGACATTTCTAGGTCTTTTAAGAGTAGACGTAGAGAACTCGGTACGACATCACTTAGAACGGGGGCAGTGCTACAATACCCCGTATACCTACCTATTATAGTAGGGAAGGTGCGCTCGTATTATAATTCGTCGATAGTCCTCAATTCTTATAGTTATATATCACTTTATTATATACAAGGATAGCGTAGTTAGAGTTAGACATTATATTATATTAGAGGTAAGGTTTGATATAGTTATATAATCGGTAGTTATGCGTTTAATTTAGCGCGGACTAAGCGGCTTATTAGACCTACTAAGTTAGTAGCAATAAAGGTTGAGATTAGAATAAAGACCGGCTACGAGGGCGCGGCCTTTAGAAGGGAAGCGTATATTAGGACTAAAGAGGTTACACGTAATTAGTATATAACCGGACTCGAGTAAAGCTAGGGTCTCGATGCCTTAGGCAGGGCTTGGCGCTTAGTAGTAGGCTAACTAGCCTGCCTTCCTTCTTCTCCTCCTAGTTCTCTATCGAATACTACACTGATTTACTACCACCCTATCTACCTGCTAATATAACCCTTCTTACAAGTTAACCTTTAAGTCGAGAAGTTATATAACGGTATAATACCCCCTCTATAAAGAACTTCTAGAATATATCCGTTCGCTCCTTACTACCCTATCGTATCGAGTACTTCCGGAGTTTATACTCCTTCGAACGTAAGTATAAAGGGAACTATATCTTAGAGACCTATTAATTAAACTACTCGGTATACTCGGGGGTCTAAAGATACGCCTAGCTAGCCTTTTCGAAGATATCCGGATTAATACTCGATATTCTTATATCTCCGAATAACCTTCTACTTAGACTCTATAAAGATAAGGGCTAGGTAGTAGTACCCTATAATAAATTCCTACTACTAGGATTCGGAGAGGATAAATCTAGCCCTAATCGTCGTCTAGGACTCGATAGGCTCGAAGGTAAGTATACGACCTCCTCTCGACGTTGTCGTAATCTCGCTCGTATACTAGACTGTTTCGACTATCGTCTCGTTATTACCCTTCCTAGTATAGCGCCTAATATATATACAATGTCGGTTAGTATGTTTTAAGGTTTCGTACGGTAAGGTAAGGGCTTAGGAGTAGTAGATATATACTAGTAGCTATAGGGAAACACCCTTTCTTTTATAGTATCGTATCGTTAGGAATAGCTAGGTACTAAACAGCTAGCTACTTTTTTTTTGTTTCCTAGCTACCTAACTACTAGATTTTTTTCCTAGCTACCCTAGCTAGCCTAACTACTAGAATTTCTTTCCTAGCTACCCTAACTACCTGAATTTTGCCTTCTATACGGCGGCTCTCTCCTACTAACGGAACCGAGCTACTATACCTAACGAATCTAAGCTCGTTTTTAGTCTTAATCTATCCTCTTTCGGTATAAGACACTCGATAAGCAAATGCTTAGGCCGAGTCTAACTACGAAACCTAAGACTAACTAATAGCTCTATTAACTAATCCTAATCCTCGAACTCCTTCCGCTTCTTAGTAAAGACCTTAAAGAGCGCTCGAGCTTCTTCGAGTACCTACGGAGTAGTCGAGATAAAGCCGTATCGCTAAAATAGGTAATCCTTCGGAGGCTTATATAGAGATTTAGAGAATTCTAACGCTAACCTATCCTACTAGTAGCTTAGATTCCGGATATACGCCCTCTCTGCCTTAGTAAAGATTTTATATAGTAGTAGTACTCTGCCTTCGAGAAACGCTTTCTATTTAACTATTAGTATCTACCGGCTACGAACGCCGGCTATATATACCGAGTATAGAATAATTACCTATACCCCTTCCTCCTTTAGTAATACTTCTACCGTCCCTAGATACCTAGCCCCGATCGTATTAATCGTAAGCTACTTTGCCTTTATAGACGTAAAGGCTTCGCTCTAATACTAATAAAGAAACTTCTACTCTATATCGAGGATACAAAGACGACTAGTCTCGATTGTAATCCTTACTAGCTTCTCGTAGTAGCTTTAACTATAATTTTCTAAATTAATAGGACTTATACCTTAGCCCTTTACTAGTATCTCGTCTCTTTAACTATACTCGATCTACTCCTAGCGCTTATCTTCTATAGCGTTAGGCCCTAAGACTATACCTATTACTAGATCGACGTATAGTATCTCCTCGCTTTTTTTAGTTTCTTTATTCGTAGTATTAAGCTCTATCGCGGTATCCTAAACTCTAGTATTATTATTCTCGGCGATCTAAATATCTCCGTTACTATCGGTTATATCGATAGAGGTAGTAGCTATAGGTCTAAATACTATTAGTTAACGTCTTAAAGAAAAATATACCGGCTATAGCTGCCGGCTACGGCTGCTAGCTATAGCTGCTAGCTACGGCCGCTAGCTAGATTAACTTACGCTACTAGAACTTTATACTCGAAAACTAGGTATAATTCTTTCCTCCTCTTAGCCTTCTCTTAGGTTATCTTCTTATTCTAACCTTTACTTTTTTCTATAGGCGCTAGCTATCGATAGAATGCCTTATTCCGCGCCTTTCTTCTCTTATCTTTAGCTCTTTTATCCTTATCTATCTTCTCCTTTCTCTCGCGGTCTCGTACGGAATTCTTCTTCGTAGAGTACTCCTTTTTAGTCTTACGCTTTTTAGTTAGATACTTAGGTAAAATAAACTCGCGGTCTTTAGTTCTATCTTCTATTTAGCGCGCGGCGCGCTTCTCTCTTACTATTATAAGGAAAAGGGGCGGGGGCGTAGCGTATAGTAGTTGTTGTTAGTATAGGTATAGAGGAAGAATTTAAAAGGTATAAAAATATCGCGAAGCCCTAATTGTTGCCGCCTACGTAACGTTATATAGGTAAGCTTTCGTAACTACGGCAACTACGCCCCGGTAATAGTAACTACGCCCTAGTAACGGCAACTACGCCCTAGTAACGGTAATAGAGCGTAGTAAATACAACCTAGTAACTATTATAGCCGGCAATCGTACCCGGCAGTTCGAATAAGAGTGTCTTTATAGTAAACTACGCCCTAGTAACGGCAACTACGCCCTAGTAACGGTAAAAGAGCGTAGTAAATGTAATATAGTTACTATTATAGCCGGCAATCGTAGCCGGTAGTCGAATAAGAGTGTCCTTATAGTAAAACTAATATAGTCTCTAGTTTAAACTAGGAATCTATATAGTTCGAAAAAACTAAACCGGAACTAGGGAGCTAGTTCGCCGCTAAGAAACCAAACTATATACGTTTAGTAGTTTAGAAACCGAACTACTACGGGGTCTAGACCTAACTCGAAACCTCCTTCCGGACTACTACGACCCTTCCGTAAAACTATAATCGGTATACTACGGGTTAATAGAAATTAGTAGTAAGGAATGAAGGGGATTTAGAATAGATATAGCAGGTATAGTAGCCGGCTAGCTAGGAAACCTTCGCCTCCCCCCTTTATTCCCTATATATATAGGCTACTACCTACCCTCTTCTTACTTCGAAGATACGGACGCGATACGTACTATAAGATACGCTATAATATACTTACGTTCTTTACCCTAAAAACACCTAATAACCTATCTAATTTTATTAATACTATATCCTTTCTATCTCTTTTAATTATTTATCGTCTTCTATAAATCGTTTCTTCTATCGACGAAATAAGCTCTTAGGAGAATAGCAATAACCCTCCCCTAGTAGAGCCGCCTTTATAGGCTCCCTCGGATGCTACTACCTACCGAGACCTACCTCTAAATTTTGTTCGTAACTACCTCGATACTAACTCTAATACTAAGAGGACTACGGCCTCGGGAAGCGATAGAGATACTAGTATAGACAATTGTAAAGCGGCTTAAGGAGGTACTACCTAAGAAGGCGGTACTCGAGAAGTTTCCTAGTAGCTTACCTAAGTAGCCGGAGGGCTATCCCTCTAACTTCTCTAGGGTCTTCTTTAGGCCTTCCCGGACTTACCGTAAATGCCTCTCCTAGGGACCGTTAAGAACCCCCTCTTTACTAGAGAAAACGCTACTAACTTTATTAAAAGGTTCTATACTATCCTTAAGCGATACTACCCTAGGTATAAAACTACTACTACGGTAAAGCTCCTTATTGCTAATTATAGAACTAGTATCTGACCCCGAGTTATTCGGCTTCTAGGAACTAAGCCTCTTAAGTAGGGGACCTTTTTAAAAAAATTTAAGTGCGAGTTTACTAACTAGGATATCGTAGTTCGGTTAAACTCCCGCGAATACCTTACGTAGCTATATACTAGACAAACGACTAAGAGTAATACCCTTCGTTTTTGCTAGGACTTCTATAGTTTCGTAGAAGGGATACCGAGGAGACTTCTTAATAATATTACGAGGAGCCGTCTATTTCTAAAAGGCCTAGGAGGCTCTATACCTACTAGTATACCTCGTATCTACGAAAAATATAGTATTTACCCTTATAATAAGAAGTCCTATACTAACTTCGAATAGATTTATCGTACTAGGTACGATCTAGCTCGTAGCTTATAGGGCTTCTCGCTCCTTACTAGTAACGATAGCGGCTACTTGAAAGAGCTACGAGAGATAGAAAAGAATACTAAGTATACGGCCTACCCTAGATATCTAATAATAAGAGGTAGCCCTTAAGCCTATTACTAAGCCTAGTATCGACGACCTTATTAAACAATTCTAAGACCTAAAGCTTTACGTCCTCTCCCGAAATAATTAGAAGGGTCCTACTATAGGCCCGGTTAATACTAATGCCAATTCGTATACCTTATAGCGCCTTTATCCCTTCTAGAACAATAATACTCTTATAGTTTAGCTATATAGCAACTAGTTTATATAAGAGCCGACTATTAATGCTTTTACTTTTTAGTCTATCCCTAGTATAGAGAGTCGCTATTACTATTACGGAGCTAAAGGCTACCTTCGCCTAAACTATAGACTCTATCGGTATATATAGGACTAAGGGTTCTACTATATTCGAGACCGTACGTAGTACCTCGGACCCTTAGGTATACTATACGCTATACTATTCCGCTTCCGTAATAGCCCTACTCTCCTAAAGCTCGCTATTATACTTCTACTCCTCGAAGCCTATTACTAGTAGGAGATTGTCTTTCTACCTAAATTTAGGATAGAAGCCCTTCGAAAATAATTTAACTATCCTCCTTAGTAACTACGGCGAACTGTAGCTTCTAGTATCCTAGCTTAACTATCCCCTCGAGTTCCGACCCCTCGAGCCCTAGCTCTAATAATCCCTTCTATCCTACCCCCTCTATCTTTAAGGTCTCCGGGGAACCCTTATAGAGGGATCGCCTCGAACGATACTCGTAACGGCCTTTCTACCCCTACTACTACCCCTACTACTACTAAGCGAGTTATACTATACTAGAGGTCCTATAATCTAGATATTATCGAAGAGGCCGATAAAGAACTAGATTTTAGCGACTACGAGGCGGTAATAGTTATAGATACCCTTGCCTATACTCGTAGCTAGGATGCCCCGCTTAGGAATAGTCTTCCTATTACCGCTATTACCGACGTAACCCGAATTCGGAAGGCTACTACTAAGTAGAAGGGTACTACGAAGACTAAGGGTATTCGTAATATAGTTTAAGGACTTAGTATTCGTAAGATAGAGAAGCGAATTCGAAAATAAACCTAGACTCGGAGAGCTGCTTAAAGGTCCCCGAGCCTACTACCTCTAAGAGCTTAGTCTAAGAAAACGGTTAGTCGTAAGCCTCCTACTACTAGCCCTACTAGTACCTATAGGCAGCGTACGGCTAAATATTTAAATAGTAACGCTAGCCTACCTAAGAATAGTAACTTAGAAATAGATAACGTACTACCCCCTACTCCGAAACCTACCGCTAAAGAGCTATCGAAAGGGGTAAACCCTCCGAGCCGGTAGCGAGCTACGAGAAAGGAGGCTAAGACAACTAATATTATAAAGAATCTTTAGAAACATTATAAGGATCCCGACTTTTAGGTAAAGAAGTTCCTTAGTAGAAATAGTATATAGCTTAGTAATACTAAGGCCCTCGCCTATATTCCGGAATATTAGATGCTCGTTACCTATTAGCTAAACGATAACGCGCTTGCTTTAAGAGTTCGGGAGCTAGAAAAGGATAAAATCGATAAGATTCCCTACTAGATTATAGAGATAGTAGGTAGGGTAGCTACCTCAGCTACTAGGAGAACTAGACCTAGGCGACCTAAGGACTACCCTATTCTAGTCCTTACCTCTATACGGGAATTCTTTACTAGCCTTAATAAGGAAGAAGGTTATAAGAAGTACGAGGTCGCTAACGAAGAAGTTATCTAAGACCCTAATTCGATTAGCCGGAGGAATAGACTTAACTACTACGCGGTATAAGTTATTTCGTCCGGGGTAGATACCCTTTCTAACGAAATGCTCTATATCGACCCTAGCTAAATACGCCTTTTATTAGTTAACGACAACTTCGCCCTTATTCCTAGCCCGTATATTACTATTACTATTAATAGATGCCTTAAGATCCGCACTCTTATTAATAAGGGCTCCGAGAGAAATATATTAAATACGAAATTCCTATAACGAGCTAGCCTTACTCTTTTAAAAGGTCTTATTCTAAATATACGAGGAGCTAGAGGAAGGGCTAGATTTATCGGTATTAGTACTTCCGTTCCTGTCTCTACCTTTAATATCGAGTATAAAACCGACTTCCTAAATCCTTATTATACCCCTAGGATATAAGGACCTCCCTATTATCCTTAGTCGCCCGTAGGCTCGTAAGAACCGCCTTATCGCTCGAAATGTAGACGACGGCTCCTAGGAAGGGACTATTTCTACACGCGGGGGCCGCTCTACTACCTTTACTACCCTTACTAGCTCTAGGAATTATATCCTGCTTAAGGAGCTCCTTAGTCGTAATAATACCTAGTAGTAAAAAACTTAGGTAGCAGACGAGAAACTAGCGTCGAGTCCGCCCTAGTTTCGAAACTACTAGATAGAGGTATTATATATATATACCGTAGCGGCTTATTGTTTAATAAGAAATGTTAATACGGTGGTATACGGCAAAAAGGTAGGTAGCCGTATAGTATACTAGCTAGCTAGCTAGGGTATATTAATTAGTCCGGTAGCTAGCCTACCCCTACTCCCGCTACCTTTTCTAAGCTCGCTTAGACTAGCCCTAGCGTCTCCCGGTATTCCCGGTATCCCTGTATTCCTATAACTGCCCTCTAGTAATAATCTATATAAAGGCCGCCTAGCTAGTATCCCTATTAGAGAATAGGTATACGACGACGTACTAGTCCTAGCGGTATAGCGCTAGTCCTTTCTCGAAAATCTATCCTAGCTAAATCCGACGATTAGCCTTACCTAGCTTAGGCGTGTAGAGGCGATTCTCGAGCCTCTAATCCGAGACGATTAGGCGGCAATACTTTAATAGTCGGAAGCGAATAGATTTTGCAAATAGTATAAGCGGTACTATAGATTTTAGAGCTTTCGAAGGTTCCCTACCTAGCTACTATCTATTAAGAAAATACTTAAGGAAGATTCGGAGACTAGTAGGTACCGTACGGTCGGGGCTTGTAGAATATGTAAGAAGAAGGTAGACAAAGTAAGACCGGTCTTTAGACCGAAAGTAAGGCCCGATATAACGCTAGCGAACGAGAATACCTTGCTATACTTAAACTACTAAAGAAGTTTAAGAAGTATCTCGTTAGGTAGTACTTTCGGATCGAAATTAATACTACTACCCTTATCTACTAACTTAATAAGTCTACCTCGGATCTCCCTAATTTAGTAATAGCTCGTTAGGTAGCCTAGATCTAACTATTTAATTTCGAGGTTAAATATATCCCTAGGCGGAAACACTCTATAGCTAATAGGCTATCCCGTCGCAATACTACTAAAGAGGATATCGCCGAGCGAGATAACTAAATCGACGACGATAATATAATCGATAACGACTTTTTTTATAGTATTGTCTAAACCGAGCCTATAGACCCCCTAGCTAAGTCTAGCTTCCTTAACGAGGACGAATATTAGTCTCGAGAATCGCTTCTTATTAGATATTTTAAGTCGACCCTTTGTTTTCTATAGAATATCTCTCGTAGCGAAGCTCGAAGAGTTCGACGTACTACCTAGAAATATATTATTAAGGATCGGCTTCTATTCTATTAGCGATACCCGAATTCCCCCCTTTAACGAGTAATTAATAACGCGAAGGTTTAAGAAGAAATAATTTAATTACTTTATAAGGATTATAGCTATAAGGGCTAGGAAGCAGTATATATCTAGCCTTAAAAAGGTACTTCTAGTATAGTATATAGTCCTAAATCGCTACGTAGGTTCGGTCGTATTATATTTACTAGATACGAGAAGGATATAGGATTGCTAGAACGCTTTACCCTACCTATTTTCGGGTTGTTAGCTATTACTAGTTTGCTAATATACTTTATATCGACAATAAGGGGTCTATTGCTTTAGTACGCGAGGTTGTTAGCGGCTAGGTTAAGGGGAGGATATATAACTACGCGGGCAAATCGGTTACTATAAACTAAATAGCTAAGTTCCTATATAAGGAGGTCTACTACCGATATAGCTACTCGGATAAATTCGTTATAAATAATAGGTCTAAAAATCGAAAGGATACTAAAGAGTTACTTAAACGAATAGCTACGTACCGAGTCCGGATTTCCCTATACTACCTAAAGGCGAATAGTTAAATCGAAGTTAGGAACCGACCTATCCTTACTACCCTTTCTAAACTAATAAATAGTACTAGAAAAGGTTAGAGAAAACACCTCCTACCTATGCTATAGGCTAACCGAATAATATACTAACGAACGACTAGTAAAACGCTTATAGAGATTTTATATAAAGGAGCCGATATTATACTTCCTATTAAGAGTACCTACCGAACCTTCTAAATAGTCGACTAGGATACTATACGTAATACTGCCTCGCTACTTATATACCGTACCTAGTAGCTAGTATATATACCTAACGATAACGAAGAGGCGGCCCTCTAGCTAAAGAGGACCTACGATAAGAATACTCGCTAGTACGACGAGAAAGGAGTAGTATTAAACGCTCCCCTTAAGGTTAGCTCCCTTATACTTATTACTAGGAACGAGATCGAGGACTTAAGGTCTAGTAAGCTTGCTTTTTAATAGAAGGGTCCCTTTCGTATTAAGGGAATTACTACCTCTAGAACCTTATACTACCTTACCGAACTTAATAGGGCTAATCTAGCTATTACCTTTCTATACGATCAATTAAAGGAAGTACCTCCTTTCCGGCCTAACCGGCTCTCGGGGGAAAACGCTAGTATAACGGATAACGAACCTATTAATAAAGAAGTCGAAGCAGAGAGAGATAGCTAGTCTAAGTCCTCCGCGTCTAGGGACGATAGTAAGTCTAATACTAGTTCCGGTAAAGAAAGGGATATAGACGTCTATACTATTATATTCCTTCCTAGGGAGGAGTAAAGGCGAGCCTTTAAAGCCTATACTATAGCTATATACCGAGTCGACCCTAAAGTTAATACTATCTCTTAGATTAATAACCTAACGCGAGATCTTCTTAGTATACCCCTTATCGAAGACTATTCGAATAACTGTCTCTTCTTTAATAGCTCGGCCGAGCCTAATAGTTTTCTAGCTTTTAATTACCCTACCCTATTTACCTAGAGAGGGGTAACCTAGCCTTTAGCTTAGTACTACAGGTTCGGCTAGATAGCAATTCTATATAGAAAATAGGACCTATACGAATAAGCCTACTACGTTAGCGCTCTTCCGAGGCTTACCTAGGACCCTAGCTTTCGCCTAGTACTATAGTAAGACCCTACCTAGTAGGTAGCTTAGAGGGTCTAGGTCTACGACGAAATAAATATATTAAAATTCGAATACAACCTGTATCTCTTTAAGGCGCTAGTAGAAACTAGCCTTGCTACCCTAGTATATACTAATCTATATAGGCGACGAGGTATTAGGTTTCTCGCCTAAGAGGCTATAAATAACGTTGCAAACTAGGGAGACAACGAATATAGATTGTCCTTAATAAGGATACGAGATAGGCTTCGGCTTACCTAGATAGAATAGGAGGAACTCTACTATACTACTAACTCTAAGGGCCTAGATTCGAACCCCGGAGCTTGTAATAAACCCTTAGAAGCGGAGTAGGCTATAGAATGTAACGAAATAGGACTACTACTACCTTAGTAGAGCTACTAAACTACTAACTAGGGTCGTACTTGCCTACAACTACTCGCCTTTATCCTCCTTCTTACCTATATTTACTCGCTTTATATTAATTTCTTTTACTCGCTAGTACCCCTATTCGCGTATTTAAACGGATTATCGACGTATACTAGGATCGATTGTCCCTTTATATATTAGTAGCTAGATAGAGTACTACTTTTAGAGCCTTATCGTTACTTCTTTTTCCTTTATACTACTACCGCTAAGGGTAAGGGCTTTAGTAAGGAGCCCCCGTCCTTAATAATATCCCTAGACCTACTCCCCGGGGTAGTCTAAGTACTAGCTTATCCGAGGACCGAGTAAATAATTTTAACTCGGCGAAAATAGGCCTACTAGAAGCTCTACGTTACGCCTAGCTCTATAAACCGAAATCTACTCTACGGAGTAAATCTAGAAAAACCTTACCCCCCTTAAAGATTTCCTTTATTAAAAAACCTTTCTTTTATATTATTTTAATAGCCTATATCGGCCGATATCTCGAAGGTTCTAGGAATCCCGGGAGCTCCCGCTTATAGTAGCTAGCTAGCTAGGATATATTATAGCTACTACCGCTACCCTATACTACCTAGAGAAGCCCTTATAACTATGCCTTAGTATAGTAGGGATTAGAGCGGAGGGGTTAGTATATTATATAATATTAACTCCCTAGATCTAAATACTCTAGCCTTATACCCTCGAATCTCGTTACTGCGCGAATTACCTAGGCCTTTAGAAATGTTACCGCTACCTACTACGTACTCTTTACTTCCTTTAGGATACGTGCCTTACTTTCGAATTTATATGTAAACGCGCGTATACGCGTAAGGTAGGTGCCTCCCGTCTCCTCCTATATACCCGCGCTACTACTACGATAAAAAGGCGACCCTTCTTATATCTAACCTTCTATACAGACAAATATACCTATACTGCCCTTCTCTTAATAAAACGATAGGTACCTATAGCAAATACTACCCGCCTTAATTAGCTATTAAAGACCGTTAAGCCCTAATATCCTCTACGTAACCCGATTTATAAACCCCCTACTACCTCGTAGGAGCGTAATAGTAGAAGCCTCTAGCCGAGACCTTATTGTAAGCGTAGCCTATAGCGCTATTTCCTACCTTCCTACCGACTAGCGACTAAGTAATTATAATATCCCGCTCGAATAGGTATAGTATCTTTAATCCGCTAACCTATCCCGCTAAACTAAAGTAGATATAATCTACAATAACCTAGGGAGTATTAATAAGCTTATTAAAGGCACCGAGCTAACCTATTATCGGCTTAAAGAGGCGCTCTTTAAAGGGCTACCGAAAGAAATAGGAGATATTCTACGTACCCGAGGGTCTACGATAGTATAGGCTATCGAGTAGTATATAGATAACGAATTTACTATCCTATAAGCCGCTACTACTCGCGGGAAAGCTACTAAGGATCGCTATAAGAACGATATTGCTAATAGCCCTACGTTCTTTAGGAATTACCTAGACCTCTATAATGTCCGAGGTAATACTATAAAAGAGATAGCTCGAGTCTTTAGGCTATAGAGAGATAGAAACCTTAATAGCCTAGTAAACTTTAAAGGCGTTAGCTAGGTTACCGAACTTTAGCTAGTCCTTTATATCCTAAGCAATTATCTATACCGTCGAATACTTAGAGCAAGATAGGGACGGGCAGATATTAATACCGTTACTATTACCGCTAGGGATTACGTAGTAGATAAGAAAGACGATACTCGTAAGGGGGGTAAGAATAAGTTCTTTCCCTAGAAAACGGAGGCTAGTAAAGCTAAGCTCGAGGCTATCGGTATTCGAATTAGCTAGCGCGAAGGCCCTTCTATAATTGCTATTACTCCCGATAGGCGCCCTTTTCCGAGGCCGCTAGGTAGCTACGTTAAAGGCACCGCGTCTAAGACCCTAGGACTTAATATCTCTCGTTCCTATATAGGTATATACGAGCGTATTAGTATACCTATTAGATTACTAGTTATATATACCCCGGCTAGCGACCCTCTAGCTAGACTAAATAACTAGTAGCTATCCCTCGCTCGCCCTACTTAGCTTATTAGCTTACGATAAAATACGCCTCTATAACGCTATACGACTCGCCCTAATCTCTTAGTCGAAAACTCTATATTACTACCCGATCGAACCGGTAGTAGGAGTAGTAATAACAGCCTTACTCTAGGGGCTCCGCCTACTCGTCGAATATAGACTACTACGCCTATCCCCCCTCTAGGTAGGACCCGTAGATCGAATAGACTTAATAAGCCGAGTAGAGACCTTACCGTACCCCTTAAAGAGAACCTAATAGACGATCTCGATACTTTAGAACCTAAGCGAGGAGGTACTGTATACTATAAGGAGCTTACCTACGATAAAGACACTTAAATTAGAAACAACCTAGCCTACTATAGCTATAATAGATTTTCTAAAGCCGACCGTAGTACCTTAATATAGTACAATAGTAAATCTAATAACGCTACGTAGGGGAGAGCAATTACCCTTATTATAACTACCCCTTACCCGCCTTACTATACTTATACCTACTACCTATTTAGGACAGTAGTTAGGTTCCGAGGAAAGATTAGTCGGGATTAGATAATAGAAACCTTAAGCGGCCCTAGATATAAGTACCGGAACGACCTTCTCCGCCTTCGGAATAAGCGACCCGACCTATTTCGGAAAACTCGCCGCTCTCCTATCCCTAGCTACTACCTTAGACTATATCGGTTCTTCCCTAAGGCCTATAACTACGAGAGTAAGATATATAACCCTTTAACTATCGAACGCGTTACCCTAGCGATCGCTACTAAGATTCGTAAGGCCTTTTCCCGTATAGGAGCAATAACTAAGGCTAGCTAGGATGCCTAGGTAAGAGATAGTAGTATTACCTTAGATAGTATTATAAGCGATAAGGGCTCTACCGAGCTATATAGGGCGGCTATCTTTAGTTAGTACGATAATAGGAAAGTCGAAGTCGCCGCGGCCTCTTTACCTTTCGGAAAGATATCCTTATCTAACCAGTTTAAGCTAGAGGCTATAATATACTTATTGTACTAGCGTAAGGTTAATAGAGTTTCGAATAAGGGTTAGCTTCGAACCGCCTTCTCTTCTAGGTTCTAGTAGGTCTACCGAGGAGACCCCGTCTACTAGCTCCTCTATAGCCTTACTCGCCCTAACTACGCTCTTAACCTTATCTCCTACCTATACTACGCTAAGATAACTTAACCTAATAATAGCAGCTCGACCGAGTTTACCTATATTAACTAATACGCTCTCGATCTCTAGGACGGTATTACTATAAACTAAGTTTAAGGTTCCGTATCCTTCCTTCCTAAAGCTATAGAGACTACTACGAAGGTCTTCGCTAGGATCTACTAACTAGAGGTCTTTAGTAAGTAGTATAAGGAACTTAAGATCCTTCGCTAGGAGAAGGGCCCTATATACGCCCCTCGAGGTTATATTCTCTCTATTAACTATAATATATATTGCCTAAATACTAAGATAGAGAATACCCTTAATAGCTTAATTAAGAACGAGCTAAAAGGCAAGTATGAAATATAGGCTAGGAATAGTATCCGGTCGGTGCTTTTAGAGTACGATTAACCCTCCCCTATCTTCCGTACGGCGCTTAGGTATTACTAAAGAATACTAAGAGGATAACTATACTCCCCTAGTTCTATCGGTACGACTTAATAACGAGAAAGCTCGATTACGAAGCTAGAGGTATATTCTAGGAACTTGCCGCCGCCTACCGAGACCTTCTTCCTAGTCCTACCTCGCCCTCTAGTCTTATAAACAAGTATAGTGCCCCTCTATACGCGTTCCCGGCTATAGTACGCCTATATAATAACACTCTAATCTCGGAAGCCCTCGTCGGTTAGTTAAAGTAGGATAATACTATAGTATAGTAGTTTATTCGAAGACTCTTTCGTAACCTTAATAAAGAAGGCTCCTCTTATATACTTAAGAACTATTTAAAGTAGTATCGTAAGCATATAGAGTCGGCGTACTCTAAAATAATAAGTAAGGTTATTCGGCTCGAGTAGGAACGTTTCGGAGAAAAATTATTCTTTAAGGCTCTTATATAGATGGATAGATATTTTATTTGCCTATTATAGTGCCTTTCGGCCTATGCAGGTCTGTTTCTATGTATTGTTTTAGGTAGGAAACCAACTTAGTTAGTAAAAACCTCCCTCCTGTCCTATTTATAAGTGTTAATCTTCCTTGTTTCCTTGTTCTCCTTCCTCTAGGGTGTACTAGTGTTATAGTTGTTACCCTCTAACTACCTTGCCTGCTACCCTGCCCTTCTTTCCCCCTCTTCTTCCCTCCTTCTTATCTACTCCTTAGTTTCCCTTGCTAGTGCGAATTGTTGTACAAATCCCTATTTAATGATCTACTTTACTATCCTCTTTAGGTCTTCTTTACTCTAGATTAGTTTGTCGTATTCCCTTTCTATTGCTTTTAGTCTCTAATTACTTCTACCTTCTAACTATTGAGGGCAGACTAGCAGTATATGCTTAGGGTTCTAAGATTGGTAGCTATATTAGTAAGCCCTACTTTCAATTCCTAGGACGTTTCTTCTAAACAGGTAAGATCTAAATCTAATATGTTTAGATCTGATTTAGATAGCTAGGCTTGCCTCGGCCCTGTTTAGGTCCTTATAGAGCTAGTAGTTGTGTTAACTAAATTTGATTAGTGCCTTTAGGGTTCCTAGTCTAACTTGTGTTTTGTTCTATTCCTACTCCTATAGGTGTCTAGCAATTGATTCTACTAGGCTTTGTTTCTCTCCCTTTAGTTTGTCTTCCTTTAGCCTTATATTTAGTCCCTAAAGCTCTTTCTCTAGCATTTCTCTTATTAAGACTCTATATTGCTCTAGGTCTTTGACTTTCTAGAGAGTTATTTGTAGTCTATCTCGCCTCCTAGTCCTAATGCACTAGGCTTTTATCTTGTCTAGTGCCTTTTAGATAGTCTGTTAGGCTAGGTATTCTATTGTCTTTGCTACATATTAGTGTCTTAGTCCCTTGAAGTATTATTTAACTAGTAGGACCCCTAATTCTATTTCTACTACCCTTATTAGTGTAGTTTTGTATACTCCTAGGATTTTCTTTAGGCTTTGGGTTTAGGACCTACTAACTAGTTGTTCAATCCTCTTTAGTGTTTTCTCCTAGGCTGTCTATATCTATGCTCTATATAGCATTGCTAGCTTAACAATTGCTTTATATATAACTTTAGCTTTCTCGAATGTAGCCCCCTATATAGAGGCTGTAAGCCTATTAATAGATTGCATGTTAGTATCTGCCCTCTGCTTTGCCTTCTTTACTTGTAGTCCCTAATTTAGTTTTGGATCTAGCTAGATCCCTAGTACCCTAAGCTCTACTAATAGTTGGGTTTTAAAGCCTTAGATAGTGATTAATTGCTTTATATTGTAGGTTGATTTAGCCTTACTAAAGTAGATAAGCTAGTACTTTTCTAGGGCGAATTTTGCTCTATACCTCCTTGCCTATTTTTTATACTCCTAGTGCTTCTCTTCTAGGATCTTATAGTTGGTTTCTATTGTCTTAGACTAGGCTAGGATGTTCGTATTATCTATAAACCCTAATGCTAATATGTTTTTTGATTCTAGGAGTAGGAGTAGGTCTGCTATAAAGATAAGGAAGAGGATTAGGGAGAGTATTAATCCTTAGGGGATTCCCTTTTCAGTTAGTATTAGGTCTGATTTGAATTTGCCTAGAATGAGCTGTGTTAATCTTTCCTATAGGAAGGACTAGATAAATTAGACTATCTAGTTTGGTATAGCTTTCTGTTTAAGTATATATAGGAGCCTTTTATAGGAGACATTGTTAAAGGCTCCTAAGATATTAAGGGAGAGGAGGGTTGCTACCTGGTTTTAACTATAGTGCTAGATATACTTAATCTGCTCTATAATTAGTTCTATAGCTATTAGTGTTGACCTCTTCTTTCTTCCTCCTATCTAGCCTTTAGGAAGGATATTCCTTTCCTCGGCAAAGGTTGTTAGCCTTTTAGCGACAATTTTTTCTAGTACCTTGCCTATTGTATTAAGTAGGGCTATTAGTCTGTAGGCCTTGAGCTATGTATAGTCTTCCTTCTAGGGCTTCCTTAGCACTACTATTAGGGACTTCCTAAATAGTCTTAGGTAGTGTCCTAGTACTAGGCTTTATAAAAAGATATTGGCTAGTACTAGGGCTAGCCCCTTCCTATATGCTTTTAGAAGTTTGTTATAGATCTTGTCTTCTCCTAGTGCCTTGTTGCCTAGAATTTTCTTTAGGATCCTTTTAATAGTTTCGGGTTTGACCTAGGTGTCTCTTAGTATGCCTAGCAGTAGAGTCTCTTATTCTATCTCCCTTATGTCTAATAGGTCTGCTTGTACTTTTCTATAGAAGAAGTGTTAGCCTAGGGCTCTTGCTTTCCCTTCTATTGTAGTCTACATTTGTCCTTATTAGTCTATAATGTCCGGGAATTGTAGTAGCATATCCTTATCCTGTTTAGGTCTCCTTACCTATTTAGCTATCCTCTATATCTCCTCTAGTTTTTTTGTAATCATTCCTATTATAGATCTCTATTCTTGTATCTTATCTTTCTTAATCTAGATCTTCTTTTCCTAGCAGGCTTTGTTATAGATGTCCTATACTTCCTAGGTATAGGTTTGTATCTACTGCCTCCTAGCCTTCCTTGCTGCTTTAACCTTCCTTGTATACTTACTAGTCTAGTATAGTTGCTAGTACAGTGAATGTTTCTTTACTAGGGTATGCTTTCTAGCTACCTGTTTTAGGATTCCTATTAGTTCTTCTACTACTTTGTCAATGTCCTCTAGCCTTAGTAGGTGCTTTGTTAAGAGTTCCTCTAGTTTTAGGTCCCTTTCTAGTTCCTCCCTAATCCTGCCCTATTAGGTACCCTTCTAGTTAAGCTTCTCCTCTAGTTCCCTTTCCTAATTAGCTTAGACATTTAGCTCAATCTGTACCGGGAAGTAGTCTAATAATTCTTCTAGTTCCTAGTTAATCCTATATCTTATAATCCTATTCCTAATCTAATGTAATGCAAAGTATAGGTCTAGTGTACTACTGCTTCCTCTTGCCTCCTAAGTAATTAGTCCCTTTAGGGTAACAATTTCTATTTCTTCCCTCTCTAATATGTTAATCAGTCTTCCTACTAGGAAGTAGTAAGCTAGGGTAAAGTCTAAGCCCTAGAGGGGATAGTAGAGGTTGAAATCCCTAAGTAGGATTTAGTAGGTGTTCCCCTAGATAACTCTAGGTAGTCTTTCTAGGGTTTTTAGTTAGGTACTACTTCTTGAGTCTAGTAGTAGGTTGTATATATAGTGGACTTGGAGTGTACCTTAGGATGTCTCTACTTGAACTAATATTAGGTCCCTATCCTCCTATAGTAGAGCCTGCTAGGTTTCTGTATCTATCTCCTTGCTAATATAGATGTATATCCTTAGGGCTCCCTAGTTGTAGATAATTAGGTAGTATCTTAGGTCTTTAACTATTGCTAGTCTCTTTGTATATAGGTTAAGCTAGGGCTCTTAGATTGCAATAATGTAATGTTCTTTTAGGTTTAGTACTTGAAGGAAGCTCCTCTATACCTTGTCTTTGCTCTTATTGATATTGTTCTATATAATGTTTAGTAATGTTGCAATGTTTATTGGGTTTCATCTATATCATTTCCCTATAAGTTTTCCTTTAGTCTTCCCTTACTTTAGACTAACATTTGACTAAGCTTTGTCTGCCCTGCTTCCTTTCCTACAATATTAAGGTATCTTAGTCTCCCTAGTTGCTAGTGACTCTCTTGTACTAGTGAGGCCCTAAATGTGAACCTATTATCTTGTCTAGATCTCTTTTGTAGCACTTAGCTAGGTTGCTTCTATACCTAGCTGCCCTAGCTTATTGTATATCTTTTTAGTATATTGATTCTAGCTTCCTTTACCTTCCTCGCTGCCTGTATTCTTACTAGGCATTCCTTCGCCTAAGAGGGGTATCTTTTAGTGCAGTATATATATCTTGCTTCTCCCTTGTATGCTTTGCATTCTTTAACCTAGTAATCCCCTATATAATAGGAGCAGGTGTTGGTTGTCTTTATATACTTAGCTGCTAAGTGTCTATAGTATTGATATTTAAAGCACTGCATTATCCTGTAGTTGCTTCTATATATCTCTGTTTCTAATCTCTTATAGTCCTAGAACAACCCCTAGTCTAGCACTATATTAGCTTGCTCTACACTCCCTACCTAGATAATTAGGGAAGACTGCTTCTTAGTCTCCTCGATTTTCCTTTTAATCTATGCCACTTTTGTAATCTTTAGGCCTAGGTATGTGGCTTAGTTTTGTCTCTATAGGCTCTTAATATCCTATTCTTCCTTAAAGCTTCTTATTATACTATAGGCTATAATTATGAATTGCTATTAGGAGACCTTTGCTGTTTTCCCTATCTTAGTTGTCTATTCTTTTTGTGTTTCTAGCGTCTTTTTATCCTGCTCTTATGCTATAAACAGCTTAATTACCCCTTTTCCTTCGTTCTTAGCCCTAATTACCTCTTTAACTGCAATTCTTTCTATAATCTCTTTCCCTATAAGTCCTTAGATTTCCTTTTGCTCCTATAGGTCCGTAATATAGACTCTAACTACTGTCCTCGGGGGTTTTAGCGCCTCCTAACTAGCTACTGCTACCTAGGTGCGGTAGTTTAGGCTTGTTTCCTATTGTTTCTTCGTAATCTTTGCTGCGACTGTATTAGCTACCTTTGTAATTACGTAGCTTGCCTAGTTGTAGATTGCTTTTAGTCCTCTAAGGAGTTCTAAGATTATTATCCTATATGCCCTCTTAGGGGTTCTTCTATCTTCCGCCTTTAGCACCTCCTCTGCCCTAGTATATAGTGCTTTCTATTCGTCCTCCCTTCCTTCTTAACTGTCTTCCCTTCGTCTCTAATTGTTCGCTACTATCCCGCTTCTAGAGGTTTTTCCCTACGACTTATATAGCGGAGCGTTTAATACTTAATATAATAAAGGTAATCTCGATAAGGCTCTTATATAGTCTTTAAAAGATTAGAGCTATATTCTAAACAACGGCGAAGATCGGTATATACGCCTAAACTAGGATAACTTCTACAGATACTAGCCTACGCCTAACTCTAGGGAGGAGTTTATCTAGGGAGGATAGGGATTTATATACTAGTAGGAGCCTAGTAAGGCGGACCTTCCTCCTAACTAGTAGCAATCTAGCGCTCTCTTAGCAAAGCCTACTATATACGCTTCGAAGGTCTCTACTCCTAGTAGAGTGCTCCCGAACGTTAACCCCTAATAGCTTAGTACTCCTAAGAGGTAGCCTCCTTAGCTACCCTCGTTAAAGTAGCCTATAGCCCCTATAGCTAATCCGAATAAGCGATAGACTCGCTAGGATATACGAGCTAAGGCTACGCGGACCTAGGCTCTTATCGATTAGTTTACCTAGTAAGGGCGTAGCGGCAAATATAGCGGCTAAGGTCGTAGAGGAAACTATAGTAGACTAACGACTCGCGGTAGGAAGAAATAAGTAAGAGGGCCTATAGTAGCTAGCTAGCTAGGATACCTTCGTAGAATAATTAATTTGGTTTCTTTATATATTTAAGGTTTCTTAGTCCTAGAGGTAAGGAAAGCGTTAGTCTAAGGGCAGACTTCTTAGTCCGGGAGGGAAAATATAGTAGGGAAACCCGGCTTAGTATAGGTATATACCTTTGTATCTTTTCTTTCCCTTAGAGTATCTTTAAGAGATATATATATACGGATAAACAGAGAGATGAACAGCTACGATAATGCTTAGAAAGGCAGATATAAGAACTGTATCTTATCCCGCTATAATATAGCCCTCTCTACGATTATTCCCTTCTTATTAATATTTATAATGCCTTATCTTAGAGGTATATAATGCTACGCCGACCCCTCGTAGATACCTAAGAGGCATTAAATACTAGGCCTATAGTATATAGTTCCCTATATACGTACCTCTACCTACGCTCTACTCGTCCCGCCTATACTACTTAGCTTCTAACCCTTATATTACAAACTACTTTAAAAACGCCTCCGCTACGATAGATACTCCTAATAAGTAGATTTAAAATATAAGACCTTACGCCGTACCCGATTTTTTAAGCTTAGTATAGATAGAGATCCCCGCTATATACGAGTAACTAGATTACGCCTATACTACTAACCTAGAACTACTCGCTAGCCTACTTAAAGCCTATAAAGACGCTACCTACTTCCTCTCGGTCTCTCGTACTAGCCTTAGTACTACTCTTAACGACGCGAATACCTCTATTATAGAAAAAGAAGACGATATAGGCCGCCTTTAGTTATAGCTCGCCTCTACTCGCTTAGGCGCCGTAGTACCTATCTCGTATCTATTTACGCCTACTTCTAATAAAAGTAAGAAACTTAGCGACCTAGAACGCTTTACCGGTAAGCGTAAAGTATACGAAGAATTTAAGATATAAGTTAAAATCCGCTTCTTCGCTAATACCGACTACTACCTAACTAAAGCTTTAAAGACTAGATTTATATTCTCCTTACTCGGCGGCTCTACCCTCAATTCCTACTATAGCCTATTAGAAGACGTAGAAAACACTACTACGACTAGTATCTAGAAGGCCCTTAACGCTAGCTTCGGCGGCCTAGACCGTAAGCAAACTACGCGTTTAAACTTAGACAAACTTAAGTATATAAACAAGACCTACTAAGAATACTATACTACTTTCTAGTACGAGATTAGATATATAGAGTACCCCCCGGACGTTACTAAGTAGATCTTAGTATACGGTCTTAGCGAGGAAATAATATTACAAGTCCGCGATAAGGATACGGAGACTCTAAACATTACCGAACTATACGCCTTACTAATACGTATCGATAATACGACTCGAAACTTCGCGACAATTATCGCTAACTATAGAGGCGCCTATATAAACGCTAGCTGCTTTATATTACCGTTTGCTACGCTACCGTCGAAACTATTATTAGCTAGTAACCGGCCCTACACCTATAGGCTAAGTTTGAGCCTATATAAGAGGCCTCCTTCGGCATAGTAGACAAATCACTAACCTCGTATAGCATATTGTTTATGTCACACTTCTACAATGCCTATATTGCAGGGCTCTAGTCATTAGCCTAAGCAACCGTCTTGTCATCCTATTATGCTAAACATAGCTGCCTATATTGCTATAGGTTATATTACCCTCGGTGGCCTATACTATTACTGCTAGTAGTGGTAGTAGTGTTGGTTTCCGTCCTTCACTATATCTATCTTAGACGCCGGCTTTAGTACTAGCTCCCGCTATAGCCCTAATACTGCTAGGTACCTAGCCTACTACTATACTAATAGACTTAAGCGCTGCCTCGCGCGGTACCCGCCTACGAGCGCCCCTAGTAAACGGGAAGCTTTTAGAAGAATAGAAGTAGCGCTATCGTACTATAGGAGAATATATCTACTATAGTATAAAAGAATATATTACTTGCCTTTACCTATCTCTCGTCGGCCGGCTAAATACGCTAACGATAGAGCGAGTCGCCGCCGTAAATATTACGACTCTAGATACGCCTTTACCGGCTAGCGCTACTCTAAGCGGCTAGGGAAAGGCTTAAACTTTATATATAGTCGCTTATAAGGTTTATTCGTTCCGAAAGTAAGAGTATCTACTACTACCTTTCCTTTCTCTAGCTTAGCTATAGAGAAAGAGTTAGTTTACTAGCCTTTCGTAGTATAAACGCTAATAGGAAGTTAAAAGAAATTATTAAAAACTATAGCTTTTATTAATAACGGCGTATACTCGTTTATAGATTACGACTATACGAAAGAGCTTAGCTTAACGTTCTAAGACCTTACGTATACTCGGGAGTTAGAGATATTTAATAGTATAACCGCGGCCGCTAGTAAGGTAACCTAAATCTACTACTTATCTATTACTATCGGCCTATATACCGAATATACTATATTTTTCCTTATAAAACTTCCGTAGACTTACCCTATTATTCTTAGTCTCTAGACTCCCTTAGCTTAACAAATATAACCCGGTTATTAACTAGGCCTCCTAATCTCTATCCTTTACGAGTAAGTACTATATAGAGAACTACTTTAGCGAATTTAGTTCTATTCCCGAAACTTCCCGAGATCGTACTATATTCGCTATTATCGCGGCTATCTTCTCGCGTCTTACCGGCGATAAACGTACTTAGATCTTTGCTATAATAATATAGGATATCGAGAAGGCTATCCGAAAGTTCGATAAAGAACCGATAGATCTAAAAACGAAGCTACTAAAGAAGTATTAGTACTAACTCTACTAGTTTTCGAAAAAGAACGCTAATATTCTCCCGCTATACTAGCTAGGCGTCGACTCTAAAATCGAATTAATCGACGGTAAGCCGCCGCCGTACGGCCCTCTCTACTCTATATCTTAAGACGAGCTCTTCGTACTAAAGAAATACCTAGAAGATAACTTATAAAAAGGCTTTGTTCGTCTTAGTTCCTCTAAAGCCGCTATACTAGTTATATTTGCCTAAAAACCTAGCGGAGGTCTCTCTACGTAGACTACTAGGGCCTTAACGCCTTAACGAAAAAGAACTATAACCTAATTCCTCTCGTAAATAAAACGCTCGAACGCCTTACGAAAGCTCGCTAGTTTACTAAGCTCGAGGTAATCGCTACCTTTAACGCGATCCGTATTACTAAGGGAAACGAATAGCTAATAGCTTTCCGAACCCGTTATAGCCTTTTTAAATACCTAGTCTTACTATTCGGACTCTATAACGGGCCTAGTACGTTCTAATCTAATATTAACGATACGTTTAAAGAATTCTTAGACGCCTTCTTCTTAGTATATATAGACGATATCTTAATCTATAGTAAAACGAAAGCCGAGTACTACGAATATATCGAAAAGGTACTTTAGAGACTCGAAGAAGCTAGACTATATATCGATATTAATAAATACGCCTTTTATAAGTAAGAGGTAAGGTTCCTCGGCTTTATTAGCTCTTTAGAAGATATCCGAATAGATCCTAGTAAAATCAAAGCCGTTCTAAACTAGAGAGTACTACGAAACGTAAAAGAAGTCTAAGGTTTTCTCGCTTTTACTAACTTCTATTAGAGATTTAGATAGAATTTTAGCGGAATCGTACGTCCTCTTATAGTAGTTACGTAGAAGGACGTTAAATTCGAGTAGTCTCCGGCCTATTAAGAAGCGTTCGACTAGCTACGATAAAGTTTTACGACTATACCGATTCTATAATACTTTAACTTCGATAAGGAAACGCGTCTAGAGATAATACTTCTAATAGTACAACTAGCGCCGTTCTCCTTTAGAAAGCGACCCTAGAAGATACGTAGCTACCTATAGCCTACCTTTCTAAGAAAATACCCTCTACGGAATATAGTTACGATATCTAGAATAAGCAACACCTCGTACTCGTTAATACCTTTAAATAATAGCGCCCGGAGCTCGAAGGTTCCGAATCGCCGATCTAGATTAGCTTAGATTATAAGAACCTCGTCTACTTTCTAAAAAGCAAGATCGTTAGCTATAGGTAAGTACGCTAGAGTAAGTTTCTTTCCCTATTTAGAATCGTAATTTAGTATATACCCGGTAAAGCGAATTTAGAGGCCGACGTACTTATAAGACGTAACGGAGACTCGCCTTTAGATCGAGGCCTATAGCGCGAAGAATAGTCTATCCTTAAAGAGTATAATCTTAGCTAAGACCTATACGAGCTCCTCGGAGACGACTTTACTAGCCTAGAGCCTCTTATAGTATCCTTCGTACTAATAGCCGCTCCCGCCCTTCTCGGAGATAATAATAGCTTAGAAGACGAAGATACGAGCTAAGAAAGCTTAGATAGCGACTAGAAAAGCGAGGAAGAATTATAAGACCTCCTTAAACCTACCTAACTAGAGTAGTAGCTCGTAACGGCGTACGCCGAAAATGCTTCTACTAAAGGCCTAATTTGTACTCTATAGAACGAAGAACGGCTATATAAAAATGTTTTGCTCTCGGAGTATAAGCTCGATAGAACTCTACCCTAAGCGCCCTATATAACGTTTAAATATACCCTCTACGTCCCGGACTTCGAAGATCGACGCGATTAGATTATACGTTTAGCTTACGACCCTCTTAGAATAGTATATCCCGGCCGAGCTTAGATACTATCTTAGCTTCGGAAGTAATACTACTAGCCTAATCTATACTAAGATATCGACTGATCTATTAAGAACTACGTAGTATACTATAGAGCGAAAGTAGATATACGTAAGCCGTAAGTACTACTAAAGCCTCGTAAAATTCCTCTACGACCCTAGTAGTATACTTTAATAAATTTTTTATAGGCCTACCGAAAGGTTCCGACTTTAACGGCTTCTAGTTTTAGAGTATACTAGTCGTAGTTTGCCGCCTTACTAGACGTAAGAAGGCATTAAATACCTATAGCCTAACGGCAAAGAATATAGCTTAAGTCTTCTACCGCGATATATATAAAAATATAGGCCTACCTAAATTAATTGTATCTAATCGTAGCCCGGATTTCGTTGCCCGCTTTTAGAAACGCCTCTACGAGCGACTTAAAATTTAAGTACGCCTTTTAACGGCTTACTATCCGTAGACTAATAGGCAAACAGAACGGGCTAACGCTTAGATTAAACAAATTATTAGGTACTTCTATAATTACTATTAAAATAACTAGCTAAGATTAACGCCTTCTATTAAATTTACTATTAATAATTAGAAATTAGCTACGATATAAACTACGCCCTTCTACGCTTCGACTAGTTTTTAGTCCTAAACCGGTATTAACCTAGTAAAAATCGAACTAGAGCCTCTAGTAAATAATCTAGAAAGAGACGCCGATACCTTCGCTCTTTAGATAGCTTAGACCTATTAAGAGCTCTAAGACGAGATAAGGTACGCCTAAGAAGTATACGAGTACTACGCTAATTAGCGTAGACGCGCCGCGCTAGATTACTAAGTCGGAGATTACGTCTACCTCGACTTACGGTATATTAAAACTAACCGACCTTCGAAAAAGCTCGACTAGAAAAACCTAGGACCCTTTCGGATTATAAAGAAAATCGGTACGTACGTATACGAGCTAGATCTCCCTAAGAATCCTAATATTTACCTAGTTAAATACTTTATTAACCTTAGAACCGCCGGAGAAATTACGGACCTTAAAGACATTCCGCCGGCGCCGATTCCGGAAGCTACTAAGGCTACTAATTAGGCCGAAGATAAGCCGGGGTCTACCTTAGGTATAGTATAGGCAATTATCGGATAGAGCTTCGGTAATACGAACTTCGGTAATCTTAACCCTCTCGGACCGTAGAGAGAGGTATAGTAAGAGGGGTACTTAGACGAAGATACTACCTAGGAACCTTTACGCTATTACGAAATAATCGAAGAATTCCTACGAGATTATACCGACTATATAATTATAGAAGGAGCTATTCCGAAATACTTCCTCTAAGAAGTATACGAATAGAATTTAGAATAAGGTTACTATCCTAAACTAGGATAAGAATACTAGTACCTATCATTAGACCCCGTAGTAGTTCGGGTTAGTTTAGTTTAGTTTGCTAAGCTAAAGATCTAGTTTAGTTTAGGTTAGTCTACTAAGTAACTATAGGAGTAGCTAGTTCGAACTATAGAATTTATCGGTTTCTAAGAAGTATAAGAATATATACGTAACTCGAAGTAAGCCCTTTATAAGACACGAGAGTATAGCCGGTAGCGTAGCCGGCATTTTTTAGTTATAGGAAGGTACTTATATAACCCTAAATCTATAGACAATTAGCTAAGGGCACTAACTAATTAAAAGTATATATATATATATATATAAGCTATTATAGTTTAGTTTAGAAACTGGACTTATTAGGTATAAATTTCATCCTTTCGCTCGCTATTTAATTCCCTAACTACTCGGTAGAATATTATTATCTAGATCTAGGTAGAACTTATCGATTTCCCTAGAAGCCCTTCTTACGAAGTTCTAATACTTTCCTACTAAACTATTCTCTAATATTAAGTACTAGGATAGCTCCTCCCTTAGTATCGGTATAGTATATCAAAGAGCTATAAAGCAGCTCTATACTACGTTCTACTAGTTACTCGCTATACTAAGGCCGAATGCTAGTTCGTTCCCTAGAACTCTTAGTTATTTAGTAGATATAAAGGGTAGGGTAGGTAGTAACTTCGTATTATATAGGAAGGTAGAGGCTACTATAGAGGAGTCCTTTAAACTATATAAGATAGTAAAAGATATAGAGGTAGCTATAGGTCTAGGTACCTAGTTAAATTTCTAGTAGGTAGAGTATAAGGATTTTTAGAGGGAGTATTAGGTAGAGTTGCGAAGGCAGGTATATAATATAGTCTAGAACATAGGGATAATGCCTATAACTATAAGTATTAGGCTCTTTAACCTTCGTCCTTTTTTCCTGTTTTCTTTTTATAAAAATCTAAACTAATATAAATTAACTAGAATATCTATTTTCTTTTAGTTCTTTAAAAGACCTAGTAGCGTAACTAGTAGCGTAGCTAGTAGCGTAGCCGGCCTTTTTAGTCCTTAGTACTAACGGGATTTTCGAAGACTTCTATTCTATACGGCTAATAAAGTATACTATACTATATATATATACTTAGAGAGTATTTAGAGCGCGGTATATAGGGCCGTATAATAGCGGCTTATTTCGTATATAGAAAAGCTTATAGATAATACTAAGAACATCCTTCCTACTAGAATATCTATCCTACCTAGCACTATCTTAAATATAGACATTCTAGCCTTTTAGAATCTAATCGAGGGCTTTAAAATCCTTATCTATAATCGTAATACGCTTCGCGTAGATAGCTATAAAGTTAACCGCTAAAATAGTGTTAGTATAGTTCGAAAAGAGATATAAGAGAATTATATATTCGAAGATACTAACTAGGTAGGCTTCTATAGCCTCTTAAAGGGCGTCTAGTATAGAGACTTAGAAGCGAAGGTCTAGTATATAATACTAGGTAATTTCGCGAATAAGTCGACGGAAAGGAGCTTTACGGAGTAGGAGACTAGAGTCCTTCTAATACTTCCGAATCTTACGAAGGGCTACGGCTAATAAAGGAATAGTAAAAAGATAGTAAGAATGCCGGCTACGCTACCGGCTACGCTACCGGCTATAAATAGGACTTACTTCCTAGGCGCTATCGACGCTTCGTACGATTATTACTACTAGTAGTAGAAGCGCTAGTCGTCGTCTTACGCGGAGCCTTATCTACCGTCGTCTTACGCGGACCCTTACTCGCGACGCCCTTTCTAGTACTAGAGCTAGCGGTAGTAGTAGTAGCCTTCGTCCGTTAATATAGTATACTCCTTCTACTACTTCCGGTCTTATTATAACCCGTAGAAGTAGTAGGTCCCTTCTTACGAGTCGTCGTAACTTAGTTAAGTAGACTCGGTCTTATAAAAGTCGTCGAATTAATAAAAAAAAGTATATTACGAAGATATACGTAGGCGCGCGCGGAGCGAGGGTATTATAGAGGTAGTAGATATAGAGCGTAGAGGTATAGGTATCGATACGAAGGTTAAATATAGCGAGAGAGGTAGTATCGCGGTATCGCTAGGCAATAGAGTAAGCTTCGCGTAAGCCTGTATTATAGTTACGTTAGAGTAAGGAAAGAAGATAGATACGGCTAAAAAAGGCAGATACGGCAAACTTTAAAATATAGCCGGTATATATAGCCGGTATAGTAATAGGCGAACGCCTTCTTTTAATAAATAGTCGGCGTAATAATAGTATACTACTATAGTATAGATATTCTCTAGTAATTCCCTTACTAGCTATAGTAGTCTTATAAGTAACCTAGGCCTATTACTAGAAAATATAAGAAATATTAGGTAGGCTATATTAAATAAGTTAGTTATCTAGTAGGAAAGGGCCTACTACCGTCTCTATATATCGGCTACGAGTGCCGGCTATCGCTCTAATCTTAACTCCGCCCTATCTCGGAGACTAAGGTACTAAGCGGAAACCCTATAGCTTATATTTGCTTAGTTATCGCGGAGGGCTTATAGGTAAGGTATTAGAAAAGAGTATAAAAAGTACGAGAAGAGTATCCTAGGATATAGGTCGTAAGTAAATAAGAGCAGCACGCCTAGTTATTTATATAGTACTACGTTACTCTATACGACTAAGAGCCTATATTATCTCGTACTTCGCCTAGAAGACCTCGACTCTACTAATCTACTATCGATCTCCTCCTCGGTCGCTATCTTAATTCTTCTTCGAGTTGCCGGACTTAGTACGTATCTATTGCTATATATTAGCGCTACGTATTATAGAGAATCTCTCGTTAAAGTTTCTCTCTCGTAGGCTTACTATCTGCCTCGTAGTATAGAGGATTAAAGTACTAATACTAAAGAATCTCCTTATAGTTAGGATACTAGGGCTCCCTAGGACCTTTATATTTTACGTCTAAATAGAGACGTTACGACGTATTATAAACGTTCTATAGCCCTTTCGCTTACTACCCGCTAGGTCGCGATATACGAAGAAACTAATCTAGTTATAGCTCGTCTCTATAATAGCCGAGTAAATATAGAGCGCTAGGTTTCTACTTCGTACCTTAGATTTAGGGACGGCGCGGAGATAAAATCAAAAATATAGCCGGTACCTATAGCCGGTAAAAGGATACGAAAATTAGCCTTATCCTAGGTAAATCTAACGACTAAATTCAAATTCTAACTAATTCGCTATAAACCGACGCCGAATTTTAGATAGAAGCTATATATCTTTATTTTAAAGAGTAACCCGCTTTATATAGATAGTAAGGAGGTTTAAGAGCTTAAACTCGGTTACGAGAAATGCCTCCGTAGCTTCCTAAAGAGTACTAATCGCCTTAGCCGTAAATCGTATACTAGACCGAAAATCTAATATAATTTCTCAGTCGAGTCGCTAGAAAGGAGTCTTAGGGATTAAAAGCTCGGTCCCTCTTTTATCTTAGAATAGCCGGATCTAGCGAAGGGTAATAGTACCTAGTTTAAAGCGCCGCTTCTTTATTACTAAGTCCTACCTTATACTCTTTTTTAAGAGAAAGATAACTTTTCTTTACGATAGCCTTCGTCCGCCTACTCTTTTTAGCCTTCTCCTATCTACCTAAAGCGTTCTTATTTTTTAGTACTATTTTCCGAGGAACCCCCTTTATTCGTATATACTACGGAGAGTCTTACTCTTCCGATATCTCGTTCTCGCTATAGTCTCCCTATACTTAGCTTGCTTTACCCTTGCCCTTTAGGCTCTAAAGGTATCTTTATATACGTTTAGGCGACGAGGGTATATCGCTAGGACCTAGAAGATTAATAAGCCTATAATCGTAAGCGGACATTTATACTTCTTACCTTCCGAATTAAATAGTCTTCTATTAAACCGTCTTAGTAGGTCCTCGTTAGATTCCTATAAAGGATAGTAGCTAAAGGAAGGGGAGGCGGCTAGCTTAGAAAGGCCCGAAAAGCCGAATCCTTAAGGTATATTTATCTTTAAGGATATAGGGAAAGGGAAGAAGGAGAAGAAGAGCGAATAGAGAATTAGAAATAGTTAGTAGGTAAGCGGGGTAGGTTGCTATAGCAACTAGTCTATTTAGGAATTCGGAATATATTAGGGATATATACTAGCTATATACGCCGGCTATATTACCTTCTATATAAGCGCTTTACTACTATAGTAAGTAGTCTGTTTAGCAATTCGAAATATATTAGGGATATACGCCGGCTAACTACGCCGGCTATATATACCGGCTATATTACCTTCTACGTAAACGCTTCGTCTCCTTAAAGCTACTCTAAGCCTATATACGTTTCCGCTTCTCGACCTAGTATTGCCTTCTACCTCCGCCTCCTTCTATCCGTTATCGCTAATAAAGTACCGTATAGGTAGGTACTACCTAAGGGTTGCCGAGCGAAGCGAGACCTAAGCGGAATAACCGTTAGAAGTCGTTACTATATCCCTATAGGACTATATCGCAATATATATCGTAGCGGTATATCGTAATAGGGTACCGTAGTATTATTATCGCAATATCGTTATCGCTATAGCGTTATATTGTCGTAGTTAGTAGTAGGCAAGGTAGTAAGGTAGAAGTTATATAGGAGGGATATTTTAATTTCTTCTAATTAGAGGCCGACCCTGAATTTGTAGTAGCGGTTCTTTAGATTAAACCCCTAGCGAATACCTTATACGTAACGCAACTACTTCTAACTACTATTCCGCTTAGCTCGTAAATAGAAAATACCTCCCTATGCTCGTTATAAGCTCCTCGAATACTTCGGCTTATACCTATTTACTTCGCTTCGCTCGGATAAGGGTTTCGCTTAGACTAAATTTCGTATTCTCTTCGTACTCCTAGGTTTCTTCGATCTTAAGGTTTTCTAATTCCTCGATTAAGTCCTTTAGTATAATCTTTAGTATCCTACCTTACCGACTCTACTAGAGGAGATAGTATTGGAATACTATAATAGATTCGAAGGTAGTAGGCGAGTATATTCGATTAAAGTAGCCCTAGTAACGAGCGATACTAAAAGACCTCTTATAGCCTATATCTACGCTCGGTATAGCGAGGACGTCCCGAGCGACCGACGCTATCGTTAGTAACTTAGGCTCTAACCGCTACTATATAGCGAGAATACCGTCTCCGAATTCGTCTAGAAGACCGGTAAGATCTAGAGATTATTAGCCTTCTATCCGAGCCTACGGGTTTAGTACTTACTTACGCGCTAATAGAGATCGAACTCTTCTTTCTTTACTTTACTAGTTACTTCCTCTTCTACCTCTACTTTCTACCTACGAAATAGATATAATATCGGAGCCTTTTAAACCTTCTTTTTCTTTATAGGAGCTATATTTAGACTAGTTTCTTTCCGACGTTTATACTTTATAGAATATCTTTTCTAGAATAGTCTAGTAATACTTGGGCTATTCTTCGTCCCCTTTCTATTCTAGTTTCTACTAGTATATATCCTTTTCTACTAAGTTAAGTAAGTACGTAACGCTATAGATATTCCCGAACGACTAAAAGGTAGTACTATAATATTTATATAACCTAGTATAGTAGGTATCTATAGCTTTCGTTATAGCTAATTTCTCGGGAACGCTCTTCTTAGCTAGCTTAGCTACGGTTTCGTAGAGCTTATTAAAGACCTAGTTATAGTACGTAAAGATAAGGTAGATCGTCGGTCCTTAGGTTCTTCTAATCGTAGTAGTAACCTTCGCGTAATACTTACTAATATCGACGAGATACTCTACTTAGCGCTATTCGGCGGCGGTAAGCGCGAGCTACTTAATACCCTCGGAACTCTAATAGATCTCGAGAGCGGTATATAAAGTATATCCCTTCGTAACTATATAGAAAGTCGAATTAAACCGGGTCTTAACGTCTTAGGTAAAACGGAGTAGGCGCTAAGGAGGCCGCTTTTACTATCGCTTATTTTATATAATATTCTAGGTATCGGTTTTAGGGCGCTCGATTAGGTTCTTTTAAATAGCCTCGAATCGGTTATATCTCTATACGCTCGAGTTTATATATATTACTAGACGAATATAGTTTAAATCGCGATCCGAGCCCTCTTTAAGACGCTTAAAATTGCACTATTAAACGACGACTAAAAGAAGATCCTAGATAAGGATAAAGCAAAGTCGAAAGTTAAGAAACTCGTTATAGTAATAAGATAGGATAAGGTAGAGAGCCTCGCTCTCGTTTTAAATAAGGTATAACTTTTATCCGGAGCTAGTACCTATAGCTAGTAACCTAGTATAGTTCTAACTGTTTTTCTCTAGCCTCGTCGTTTAGTAATATATATAAACTAGAGCTTATAGAGATATAACCGATTCGAGGCTATTTAAAAGAACCTAATCGAGCGCTATAAAACCGATATCTAGAATATCGTATAGAATAAGCGATAGTAAAAGCGGCCTCTTTAGCGCCTACTCTATTTTACCTAAGACGTTAAGACCCGGTTCGATTCGACTTTCTATATAGTTACGAGGGGGTATACTTTATATACCGCTCTCGAGATCTATTAGAGTTCCGAAGATATTAAGTAGCTAGGACTTACCGCCGCCGAATAGCGCTAAGTAGAGTATCTCGTCGATATTAGTAAGTATTACGCAAAGGTTACTACTAGGATTAGAAGAACCCGAGGACCGACGATCTACCTTATCTTTATATACTATAATTAGCTCTTTAATAAGCTCGACGAAACCGTAGCTAAGCTAGCTAAAAAGAGCGTTTCCTAGAAAGTAGCTATAACGAAAGCTATAGATACCTCCTATACTACGTTATATAAATATTATAGTACTACTTTTTAGTCGTTCGGGGATATCTATAGCGTTACGTACTTACTTAACCTAGTAGAAAAGGATATATACTAGTAGAAGCTAGAACAGAAGAGGGACGAGGAATAGCCTAAGTATTACTAGACTATTCTAGAAAAGATATTCTATGAGCGTCGGAAAGAAACTAGTCTAAATATAGCTCCTATAAAGAAAAAGAAGGTTTAGAAGGCTCGGATATTATACCTATTTCGTAGGTAGGAAGTAGAGGTAGAGGAGGAAGCAACTACTAAAGTAAATAAAGAAGAGTTCGATCTCTATCGGCGCGCGGGTACGTACTAAACCTATAAGCTCGGAAAGAGGGCTAATAATCTCTAGATCTTACCGGTCTTCTAGACGAATTCGGAGACAATATTCCCGCTATATAGTAGCGGTTAGAGCCTAAGTTTCTAACGATAGCGTCGGTCGCTTAAAACGTCCTCGCTATACCGAGCGTAGGTATAGGCTATAAGAGGTCTTTTAGTATCGCTCGTTATTAGGGCCGCTTTAATCGAATATACTCGCCTACTACCTTCGAGTCTATTATAGTATTCCGATACTATTTCCTCTACTAGAGTCGCTAAGGTAGGATACTAAAGATTATACTAAAGGACTTAATCGAGGAATTAGAAAACCTTAAGATCGAAGAAACCTAGGAGCGCGAAGAGAATACGAAATTTAGTCTAAGCGAAAGCCTAATTAGCGATAACAAAGAGGAGGAGGGCGGAGGTAGAAGGC
>NW_006921542.1:1509264-1596053 GCF_000340215.1 Pseudocercospora fijiensis CIRAD86
AGGTCGAGAAGCGGAAACGTATATAGGCTTAGAGTAGCTTTAAAGAGACGAAGCGTTTATATAGAAGGTAACGTAGCTAGCGTATATAGCCGGTATATATCTTTAATATATTCCGAATTCCTAGAACCCAAATAGACTAGTTACTATAGTAACCTACCTAGCTTACCTATAGACTATTTCTAATTCTCTATTCGCTCTTCCTCTCCTTCTTCCCTTTCCCTATATTCTTAAAAACAAATATACTTTAAGGATTTAGCTCTTCGGGCTATCCTAAGCCGGCTACCTCCCCTTCCTTAAGCGACTATCCTTTATACGAATCTAACGATAACCTACTAAGGCGGTTTAATAGAAGACTATTTGTTCTAAAAGGTAAGAAGTATAAATGTCTCCTTACGATTATAGGCTTATTAATTTTCTAGGTCCTACCGATATACCCTCGTCGCCTAAACGTATAGATAAATATCTTTAGAGCCTAAAAGGCAAGAGTAAAGTAAGCTAGGTATAAGGAGACCGTAGCGAAAACGAGATATCGGAAGAGTAAGACTCTCCGTAGTATATATAAAAGAAAGGGGTTCCTCGAAAAATAGTACCGAAAAATAAGAAGGCTTTAGGTAAATAGGAGAAAGCTAAAAGGAGTAGGCGGACGAAGGCTATTACGAAGAAAAGGTATCTTTCTAATAAAAAAAAGGGAATAAGGTAGGACTCGACGATAAGAAAGCGGCGCTTTAAACTAGATACTATTACCCTTCGCTAGATCCGGCTTTTCTAAAATAAAAGAGGGACCGAGCTTTTAATCCCTAAGACTCCCTTCTAGCGACTTATCTAAGAAATTATTCTAGATTTTCGGTCTAGTATACGATTTACGGCTAAAGCGATTAGCACTCTTTAGGAAGCTATAGAGGCATTTCTCGTAACCGAGCTTAAGCTTTTAAACCTACTTGCTATCTATACGAAGCGGGTTACTCTTTAAAATAAAGATATATAGCTTCTAGCTAGAACTCGGCGTCGGTTTATAGCGGATTAGTTAGAAATTATATTTAGTCGTTAGATTAACCTAGGAGGAGGCCTATTTTCGTATCCTTTTACCGGCTATAGATACCGGCTATATTTCTAATTTTATCTCCGCGCTGTCCCTAAATCTAAGGTACGAAGTAGAAACCTAGCGCTCTATATTTACCTAGCTCTTATAGAGACGAGCTATATTTAGGTTAGTTTCTTCGTATATTACGACCTAGCGGATAGTAAGCGAAAGGGCGATAGAACGTTTATAATACGTCTCTATTTAGACCTAAAATATAAAGGTCCTAAGGAGCCCTAGTATCCTTACTATAAGGAGATTCTTTAGTATTAGTACTTTAATCCTCTATACTACGAGGTAGATAGTAAGCCTACGAGAGAGAAACTTTAACGAGAAATTCTCTATAATACGTAGCGCTATTATATAGCTATAGATACGTACTAAGTCCGGTAACTCGAAGAAGAATTAAGATAGCGTATTAGCGACCGAGGAGGAGATCGATAGTATACTAGTAGAGTCGAGGTCTTATAAGCGAAGTTATAGATAATATAGGCTCCTAGTTATTTAGAGTAACGTACTATATAAATAACTAGGCGTACTACTCTTATTTACTTACGACCTATATCTTAGGATACTCTTCTCGTACTTTTTATACTCTTTTCTAATACTTTACCTATAATCGCTCCGCGATAACCGAGTAAATATAAGCTATAGGATTTCCGCTCGGTACCTTAGCCTTCGAGATACGGCGGAGTTAATTCTCTATAATACGTAGCGCTATTATATAGCGATAGATACGTACTAAGTCCGGCAACTCGAAGAAGAATTAAGATAGCGACCGAGTAGGAGATTAATAGTATATTAGTAGAGTCGAGGTCTTATAAGCGAAGTACGAGATAATATAGGCTCTTAGTCGTATAGAGTAACGTACTATATAAATAACTAGGCGTACTACTCTTATTTACTTACGACCTATATCCTAGGTATAAGGGTCGGAGGCTAAGTAGTAAGAATATATACGAAACTTTAAACTAAACTAAAGGGAATACTAAATTGATATAGCTGCTATCTATATAAGACGAACTACAAAGAAAGGAAGAAGGGTACCTTAGAGGGAGAGCCCCTTCCTTAGTATTCCGCCCTACGGCCGTCTAGCGCGTCCGACGCGTAAGCGTAAGTACGTATATCCTACTTGCTAACTTCTTAGCAAACTTCTACTTTTAGGTCCTTCTCTACGCGCTAAGTACGCGCGCGCGTATCCCGCTTATCCGCTATCTCGTAGCGCCTTTATCTCCTAGCTAACTTGCGTAGCGCGTATATACGAACTCGTTTAACCGCTCTTAAGTAAATATATTTCTCCTAGCTCTTCCCTACCTTCCGGTTCCTTCCTACTACTCGGATCTATTCTATAACTCTATATATCTCGCTTACTATCGTCCGTATACGCGTACGCGTAGTTTAGTATAGTCCCGTCGTTCGTATATTAATATATAACGTATTGTTCTGCTATATACGGCCTCCGCGGCAGTCCCTAAGATGTTACGTTATACGGCTAAATAGGCGGCTAACTAGGCGACCTACTTCGCTAAGGGCCCCTACTACTAAGGTAACTTAAATCTAATATTACTTTATAGTATAGCGGCTAGCTTATAGAACTTGTTAGTGCTTTCTAGGCAGCTACTATAATAGTAGCCCCTCCCCCCTCGTTCTACGCGGAGTTCCTACGACACTAAAGGAGGTCTGTATATAATAGATACTAGTATTCTTACCCTAGTTCGGGTCGGAGACCTTAATCTAAATTCTATTCGTACGCTTCTCGGAGAAAATGTTCCGGGATAGCTCCTTCTATTATCGTATAGTCGGTATAATCTCGTAGGAATTCCTCTATTACTTCGCGGGCGAAGATAATATAGCGTAGAGGTTCCTAGGTCGTATCTTCGTCTAAGTACCCCTCCTACTATACCTCTCCCTACGGCCCGGGAGGGTTAAGATTTCCGAAGTTTATATTACTAAAGCTCTATCCGATAATCGCCCGTACTATACCTAAGGTAGATTCCGGCTCGTCTTCGGTCTAATCGGTAGCCTCGGTAGCTTCCGGTATCGGCGGAATGTCTTCGGAGTCCGCGATTTCTCCGGCGGTTCTTAGGTTAATAACGTATTTAACCGGGTAAATATTAAGATTTTTGGGGAGATCTAGTTCGTATACGTATATACCGACTTTCTTTATAATTCGGAAGGGTCCTAGATTTTTCTAGTCGAGCTTTTTCGAAGGTCGGTTAGTTCTAATATATCGTAAGTCGAGGTAAACGTAATCTCCGACCTAGTAATCTAGCGCGGCGCGTCTACGCTAATTAGCGTAGTACTCGTATACTTCCTAGGCGTATCTTATGATCTCGTCCTAGAGCTCTTAGTAGGTCTAGGCTATTTAAAGAGCGAAGGTATCGGTGTCTCTTTTTAGATCGTTTACCGGAGGCTCTAGTTTGATTTCTACTAGTTTTATACCGGTTCGGGGGTAAAATCTAGTCGAAGCGTAGAAGGGCGTAGTCTAGGTTATAGCCGATTCCTAATTATTAATAGCAAATTTAATAGAAGGCGTTAATCTTAGCTAGTTATTTTAGTAGTAATTATAGAAGTACCTAATAATTTGCTCGATCTACGCGTTAGCTCGTTTAGTTTACCCGTCGGTCTACAGGTAGTAAGCCGTTAAAAGGCGCGCTTGAATTTTTAGTCGCTCGTAGAGGCGCTTCTAGAAACGGGTAACGAAATTCGGGCCGCGATTAGATACAATTAATTTAGGTAGGCCTATATCTTTCTATATATCCCGGTAGAAGACCTAAGCCGTATTCTTTACGGTTAGGCTACGGGTATTTAATAGCTTCTTACGGTTAGTAAGGCGGCAAACTACGACTAGTATATTTTAAAACTAGAGGCTATTAAAGTCGGATCCTTTCGGTAGGCCTATAATAAAATCTATTAAAATGTATTACTATAGTCGTAGAGGGACTTTAAGAGGTTTTAGCAGCCCTTACGGCTTACGCGTATCTACTTTCGCTCTACGGTATACTACGTAGCTCTTAACGAATCGGTCGATATCTCGGTATAGATTAGGCTAGTAGTACTACTTCCGGAGCTAAGATAATATCTTAGCTCGACCGGGATATACTATTCCGAGAGGGTTGTAAGCGGAACGTATAATCTAGTCGCGCAAATCCTCGAAATCCGGGACGTAGAGGGCATTTCTAGATATTATATAGGGTGCTTAGGGTAGAGTTCTACGGAGCTTGTACTCCGAGAGAGAAACATTCTCGTATAACTATTCTTCGTTCTATAAAGCGTAAATTAGACCTTTAGTAAAAGCGTCCTTAGCGTATACTATCGTAAGCTACTATTCGAGCTAGGTAGGTTCGAGGAGGTTCTATACTTCTTCTTCGCTTTCCTAGTCGCTATCTAAGCTTTCTAAACTCGTATCTTCGTCGTCCGAGCTATCGTTATCTCTAAGAAAGGTAGGAGCGGCTATTAGTACGAAGGATACTACGAGAGGCTCTAGGCCGGTAAAGTCGTCTCCGAGGAGCTTATATAGTTCCTAGCTAAGGTTATACTCTTTAAGGATAGACTACTCTTTACGCTACGGACCTCGATCTAAAGGCGAGTCTCCGTTACGCCTCGTAAGTACGTCGGCCTATAAGTTTACTTTACCGGGCGTATACTAAATAACGAAGTTAAACCGGGAAAGAAACTTACTCTAGCGTACCTACCTACGGCTAAGGATTTTGCTCTTAAGAAAGTAGATAAGGTTCTTATAATCTAAGCTAACCTAGATCGGTAACTTAGAACCTTCGAGTTCTAGACGCTACTCTTCGAAAGCCTTAACGATTACGAGGAGCTCCTTATCGTAGATATCGTAATTATATTCTATAGAGGACATTTTCTTAGAAAGGCAGGCTATAGGCAGCTACGTATCTTCTAGGGTCGTTCGTTAAAGGAGAACGGCGCTAGTTATACCGTCGGAAGTATCGGTTTCTAGGCGCGTTTCTTTATTAAAGTCGAAGTACTATAGGATCGGTACGGTCGTAAAACTTTACCGTAACTAGTCGAAGGCTTCTTAATAGGCCGGAGACTATTCAAATTTAACGTCTTTCCGCGTAAGTACTATAAGTAGACGGGCGATTCCGCTAAAATTCCGTATAAATCTCTAGTAGAAGTTAGCGAAACCGAGGAAGCCCTAGACTTCTTTTACGTTTCGTAGTACTCCCTAGTTTAGAACGGCTTCGATCTTACCGGGATCTATTCGAATACCTTCTAAAGAGATAATAAGGCCGAGGAATTTTACCTCTTACTTATAGAATTCGTACTTATCGATATCGATATATCGTCTAGCTTCTACGAGTTTCTAAAGTACCTTTTCGATATATTCGTAGTATTCCGCTTTCGTTTTACTATAAATTAGGATATCGTCTATATATACCGAGACGAAGGCGTCTAGGAATTCTTTAAGCGTATTATTAATATATAATTAGAACGTACTAGGTCCGTTATAGAGCCCGAACGGTAAGACTAGGTATTTAAAAAGGCCGTAACGGGTTCGGAAGGCTATTAACTATTCGTCTCCTTCGGTAATACGGATTGCGTTAAAGGCGGCGATTACGTCGAGCTTAGTAAACTAGCGAGCTTTCGAAAGACGTTCGAGCGTTTCGTTTAAGAAAGGAATTAGGTAGTAGCTCTTTTTCGTTAACGCGTTAAGGCCCCGGTAGTCTACGTAGAAGCGGAGACCTCCGCTAGGTTTCCGGGCAAATATAACTAGTACAGCCGCTTCGGAGGAACTAGGGCGGATAGAGCCCTTTTATAAGTTGTCTTCTAGGTATTTCTTTAGTACGAGGAGCTTATCTCGAGATATCGAGTAGAAAGGACCGTACGGCGGCCGCTTACCGTCGATTAGCTCGATTTTATAGTCGATACCTAGCCGGTACGATAGTAGAATATCGGCGTTCTTCTTCGAAAACTAGTAGAGTCGGTACTAATACTCCTTCGGTAGTTTCGTTCTTAGATCCGTTAGTTCTTCGTCGAACTTTCGGATAGCCTTCTCGATATCCTATATTATTATAGCGAAAATCTAAGTACGTTTATCGCGAGTAAGACGCGAGAAGGTAGCCGCGCTAATAGCGAATACGGTACGATCTTAGGGAGTATCGGAGGTAGAACTAGATTCGTTAAAGCAGTATTTAGCGTAATGCTTACTCGTAAAGGAAAGAGATTTAAAGGCCTAGTCGATAACCGGGTTATACTTTTTAAGCTAAGGAAGACTAAGAATAACGGGGTAAGTCTTCGGGAGTTTCGTAAGGAAAAATATAATATATTCGGTATATAGGCCGATAGTAATAGATAAGTAGCAGATCTAGGTTGTTTTACCGGCGGCCGCGGTCGTACTATTAAATATTTCTAACTCCCGAGCGTATATAAGGTCTTAGAACGTTAAGCCGAGCTCTCTCGTATAGTCGTAATCTATAAACGAGTAGCTAGTTACGCCGTTATTAATAAGAGCTATAGTTTTTAATAATTTCTTTTAATTTCCTATTAACGTTTCTACTACGAAAGGCTAGTAGACTAACTCTTTCTCTATAGCCGAGCTAGAGAAAGGGAAGGTAGTAATAGATACTCTTAGTTTTAGAACGAATAAACCCTATAAGCGACTATACATAAGGTTTAAGCTTTTCCCTAGCCGCTCGGAGCAGCGCTAGCCGGTAAAGGCGTATCTAGAGTCGTAATATTCGCGGCGGCGACTCGCTATATCGTTAGCGTATTAAGCCGGCCGACGAGAGATAGGTAGAGGCGAGTAATATATCCTTTTACTCCGTAGTAGATACATTCTCCTACTATACGGCGACGCTGCTTCTCTTCTTCTAAAAGCTTACTATTTACTAGGGGCGCGCGTAGATAGGCGCCGAGCGAGGTAGCGCTTAAATCTATCGGTTCGGCGGTAGGCTAGGCGCCTAGCGGTATTAGGGCTATAGTAGTAGCTAGTACTAAAGCCGGTATCTAAGCTATCTATAACTTCGACGGTAGTATAGCGAACGGCGACGTAAAGCGGCTAGTATTCGTACGGGCGCCTCCGCGGTTAGCGATAATTTTCGCGAAGTTTCGAGTTGTATTATCGATACGCGTAAGTAAGGCATATCGTTCGGTAATATTTAGATTCTCCGTATCCTTATTGCGGACTTATAGTATTATTTCTTTACTAAGACCGCGTACTAAGATCTACTTAGCGACGTCCGAAGGGTATTCGGCGTACCTAATCTCGTATTAGAAGGCAGTATAGTATTCTTAGTAGGTCTTATTTGCTTGCTTAAGTTTATCTAAGTTTAGGTACGTAGTTTGCTTATAGTCGGGGTCGCCGAAACTAGCGTCGAGGGCCTTCTAGATAGTAGCCGTCGTAGTAGTTTCTATATTTTCTAAGAGGCTATAGTAGGAATCGAGGGTAGAGCTACTAAGTAGAGAAAACATAAATCCGGTTTTTAAAGCTTTAGTCGGGTAGTAGTCGGCGTTAGCGAGAAAGCGGATCTTAACCTATATCTTAAATTCCTCGTATACTTTACGCTTACCGGTAAAGCGTTCGGGGTCGCTAAGCTTCTTACTCTTATTCGAAGTAGGTATAAATAGGTAAGAAGCGGGTACCGTAGCGTCTAGGCGAGTAAAGGCGAGCTACGACTAGAGGCGGCCTACCTCGTCTTCTTTTTCTACGATAGAAGTATTCGCGTCGTTAAGAGCCGTACTAAGGCTAGTACGGGAGACCGAGAGGAAACGAGTAGTATCTTTATAAGCCTTAAGTAGGTTAGCGAGTAGTTCTAGGTCGGTAGCGTAGGCGTAATCTAGCTACTCGCGCGTAGCGGGGATTTTATTCTATACTAAGCTTAAAAAATCGGGTACTTCGTTAGCTCTTGTATTTTAAATATATTCGTCGGGCGTATCTATCTTAATAGAGGCGTTTTTTTAAGGCAGTTTGTAATATAAGGGTCGGAGGCTAAGTAGTAAGAATATATACGAAACTTTAAACTAAACTAAAGGGAATACTAAATTAATATAGCTGCTATCTATATAAGACGAACTACGAAGAAAGGAAGAAGGGTACCTTAGAGGGAGAGCCCCTTCCTTAGTATTCCGCCCTACGGCCGTCTAGCGCGTCCGACGCGTAAGCGTAAGTACGTATATCCTACTTGCTAACTTCTTAGCAAACTTCTACTTTTAGGTCCTTCTCTACGCGCTAAGTACGCGCGCGCGTATCCCGCTTATCCGCTATCTCGTAGCGCCTTTATCTCCTAGCTAACTTGCGTAGCGCGTATATACGAACTCGTTTAACCGCTCTTAAGTAAATATATTTCTCCTAGCTCTTCCCCACTTTCCGGTTCCTTCCTACTACTCGGATCTGTCCTACGACTCTATATATCTCGCTTACTATCGTCCGTATACGCGTACGCGTAGTTTAGTATAGTCCCGTCGTTTGTATATTAATATATAACGTATTGTTATACTATATATAGCCTCCGCGGGAGTCCCTAAGATGTTACGTTATACGGCTAAATAGGCGGCTAACTAGGCGACCTGCTTTACTAGGGGCCCCTACTACTAAGGCAACTTAAATCCGATATTACTTTATAGTATAGCGGCTAGCTTATAGGACTTGTCGGTGCTTTCTAGGCAGCTACTATAATACTAGGATACTCTTCTCGTACTTTTTATACTCTTTTCTAATACCTTACCTATAAGCGCTCCGCGATAACCGAGTAAATATAAGCTATAGGGTTTCCGCTCGGTACCTTAGCCTCCGAGATAGGGCAGAGTTAAATTTAGAGCGATAGCTGGCACTCGTAGCTAGTATATAGAGACGATAGTAGGCCTTTCCCTACTAAATAACTAGCTTGTTTAGTATAGCCTACCTAATATTTCTTATATTTACTAGTAATAGGCCTAGGTTACTTATGAGATTACTATAGCTAGTAAAGGCATTACTAAAGAATATCTATACTATAGTAGGATACTATTATTACGCCGGCTATTTATTAAAAGGAGGCTTTCGCCTATTACTATACTAGCTATATATACCGGCTATATTTCAAACTTTGCCGTACCTGCCTTTTTTAGCCGTACCTACCTTCTTTCCTTACTCTAGTATTACTATAGTATAGGCTTACGCGACGCTTACTCTATTACCTAGCGATATCCCGATACTACCTCTCTCGCTATATTTAACCTTCCTATCGATACCTATATCTCTACGCTCTATATCTACTACCTCCGTAATACCCTCGCTCCGCGCGCGCCTTTATATACCTTTATAACGCACTTTTTTTCTTAATTCGACGACTTTTATAATACTAAGTCTACTTAACTAAGTTACGACGCCTCGTAAGAAGAGACCTACTACTTCTACGGGTCGTAATAAGACCGGAAATAGTAGAACGAGTATAGTACATTAACGTAAGAAGGCTACTACTACTACTAGCTCCCGTACTAGAAAGGGCGTCGCGAGTAAGGCTCCGCGTAAGACAACGGCGGGTAAGGCTCTACGTAAGACGATAACTAGCGCTTCTGCTACTAGTAGTAACAATCGTACGAAGCGTCGATAGCGTCTAGGAAGTAAGTCCTATTTATAGCCGGTAGCGTAGCCGGTAGCGTAGCCGGCATTCTTACTATCTTTTTACTATTCCTTTATTAGCCGTAGCCCTCCGTAAGATTCGGAATCATTAGAAGAGTTCTAATCTCCTAATTCGTAAAGCTCCTTTCTAACGACTTGTTCGCGAAATTGCTTAGGAGTATAGAACGGACCTTCGCTTCTAAGCCTCCGCGATAGGCGCCCTTTAAGAGGCTATAGAAGCCTACCTAGTTCCTATCTTCGAATGTATATTTCTATTCTACCTCTTTTCGGACTATACTAATACTATTATAGCGGTTAACCTTATAGCTATCTACGCGAAGCGTATAACGATTATAGATAAGGATTTTAAAGCACTCGATTAGATTCTAAAAGGCTAGAATATCTATATTCGAGATAGACCTAGATAGGATAGATATTCTAGTAGAAAGGATATTCGTAGTATCGTCTATAAGCTTTTCTATATACGAAATAGACCGCTATTATACGGCGCTATATACCGCGCTCTAAATACTCTCTAAGTATATATATATATAGTATAGTATACTTTATTAGCCGTACGGAATAGAAGTCTTCGAAAATACCGTTAGTACTGAGGACTAAAAAGGCCGGCTACGCTACCGGCTACGCTACCGGCTACGCTACTAGGTTTTTTAAAGAACTAAAAGAAGATATATATTCCGGTTGATTTATATTAGTTTAGATTTTTATAAAAAGAAAATAGGGAAAAATAAGGAAGGTTAAAGAGCCTAATGCTTATAGTTATAGGCATTATCCCTGTTTTTTAGACTATATTATATACCTGCCTTCGTAACTCTACCTAATACTCTCCCTAAATATCCTTATACTCTATCTACTAGAAATTTAACTAGGTACCTAGACCTGTAGCTACCTCTATATCTTTTACTATCTTCTCTAGGTTAAAGGACTCCTCTATAGTAGCCTCTACCTCCTTATATAATATAAAGTTACTACCTACCCTATCCTTAATATCTCCTAAAAAACTAAGAGTTCTAAGGAACGAACTAGCATTCGGCCTTAGTATAGCGAGTAACTAGTAGAACGTTCTATAGAGCTACCTTATAGCTCTTTTATATACTATACCGATACCGAGGGAGGAGCTATCCTAGTACTTAATATTAGAGAATAGTTTAGTTAGAAAGTATTAGAACTTCTTAAGGAGGGCTTCTAGGGAAATCGATAAGTTCTACCTAGATCTAGATAATAATATTCTACCGAGCAGTTAGGGAATTAAATAGCGAGCGAAAGGATAAAAATTCATACCTAATAAGTACAGTTTCTAAACTAAACTATAATAGCTTATATATATATATATATATATGCTTTTAATTAGTTAGTGCCCTTAGCTAATTGTCTATAGATTTAGGGTTATATAAGTACCTTCCTACAACTAAAAAATGCCGGCTACGCTACCGGCTACACTCTCGTATCTTATAAAGGGCTTGCTTCGAGTTACGTAGACATTCTTACACTTCTTAGAAACCGATAAATTCTATAGTTCGAACTAGCTAATCCCACAGTTACTTAGCAAACCAACCTAAACCAAACTAGATCTTCGGCTTAGTAAACTAAACTAAACTAACCCGAACTACTACGGGGTCTATCGCGAAGTTTCGAGTTATATTATCGATATATATTAGTAAAGCGTATAGTTTAGTAATGTTTAGAGTCTCCGTATCTTTATCGTATACTTATAATATTAGTAATTACTTCCTCGCTAAGACCGCGTACTAAGATCTACTTAGCGACGTCCGGGAGGTACTCTACGTACCTAATCTCGTATTAGAAGGTAGCGTAGTATTCTTAGTAGGTCTTGTTTACTTGCTTAAGTTTATCTAAGTTTAGACGCGTAGTTTGCTTATAGTCTAGGTCGCCAAAGCTAGCGTCGAGAGCCTTCTAGATACTAGTCGTAGTAGTGTTTTCTATATCTTCTATTAGGCTACGGTAGTAATCGAGGGTAGGGCCGCCGAGTAGAGAGAATATAAATCCGGTCTATAAAGCTTTAGTTAGGTAGTAGTCGGCGTTAGCGAGGAAGCGGATTTAAACTTATATCTTAAATTCTTCGTATACTTTACGCTTGCTAGTAAAGTGTTATAGATCGCTAAGTTTCTTACTCTTATTATATATAGGCGTAAGAAGGTACGAGGTAGGTACCGCGGCGCTTAAGTAAGTAGAGGCGAGCTATAACTAAAGGCGGCCTACTTTGTCTTCTTTTTCTATAATAGAGGTATTCGCGTCGTTAAGAGTAGTACTAAGGCTAGTATAAGAGACCGAGAGGAAACGAATAGCGTCTTTATAGGCTTTAAGTAGGTTAGCGAGTAGTTCTAAGTCTATAGTATAGGCGTAATCTACTTACTCGCGCGTAGTAGGGATCTTCTTTTATACTAGGCTTAAAAAATCGGGTACGTCGTTAGGTATCTTATTTTAAATCTACTCGTTAGGAGTATCTATCGTAGCGGAGGCGTTTTTGGGGCAGTTCGCAATATAATAGTTAGAGGCTAAGTAGTAAGAATATACGCCAAACTTTAAACGGAACTAAAGGGAATACTAAATTATTATAGCTACTATCTATATAAGACAAACTATAAACAAAAGAAAGAAGGAGGGCCTTAGAAGGAGAGCCCCTTCCTAAGTATCCTACTATATAGGCGCTAGACGCGTCCGTCGCGTAAGCGTAGGTATATATATCTTACTTACTTACTCCTAAGTAAACCTCTATCTTTAGATCCTTCCCTACGCGGTAAGCGCGAGCGCGCGCGCGAATTCGTTTAACCGTTCTTAGGCAAATATATTTATCCTAGCTCTTCTATATCCTCCGGCTCCTTCCTACTACTCGAATCTATTCTATAGCTTTATATATCTTACTTGCCGTCGTTTATATACGCGTATACGTCGTTCGGTATAGTCCCGTCGTTTGTATATTAAGGTATAACGTATTAATCTACTATATGCGGCCTCCGCGGGAGTCCCTAAGATATTACGTTATACGGCTAAATAGGCGGCTAACTAGGCGACCTACTTCGCTAGAGGCCCCTACCGCTAAGGCAACTTAAATCCGATATTACTCTATAGTATAGTAGCTAGCTTATAGGACTTATTAATACGTTCTAGGTAGCTACTATAATAAAACCGATTTTAGCGGCACTCGTATAATAATTATTACCTACGCTATAAGAAAGGATAAGATACGGCCGGTACTACGAAATATTACTAGTTATACTTTCTACGTACTATCCTAAAGAGGGCTAAGGTTTCTAATCGCTATAACTATAAGTTCTTTATATATGTTACCGAGTATTATAATTAGAACCTTAATTACTTTAATCCCCTTTTAATAATATCCTATAGAGCGAATTCTAATCTTACTCTATATACCGATATTAAGCTAGTACTATAATATATTTTCAAGTACTATTTAAAAGCTAGGGTTGCTATAAAGCCCTATTTAGAACTTATACGGGATAGGATATCCCGTATCTCTAATAGGAGGCTCTTAGTCTCGTTTGCCGCTAAGCTACTTAATAACCTAGTTTCTAAAAGAGATTAGTCTATATAAGAGGTTTCGTTTATTCTACTAGGTTATAATTTAGTAGATTATACGTAGTAGTCCGTTAACCTCGACTATAGACCGTAGGTAGAGCAATAGGTACTATTTAGGCTAAACGACCTTAGCGAGGGGCACCCCTAGCAGACTGCGCGTAGGACGACCTATAAAGGGCTACGCCCTAGGTAGAAAGCGCTAGCCTTAGGCATTCGGCCTACGCGACGCTAACCTACTAGTTAGCGCTTAGCGTACTATATAAAACTATTCGGATTTACGTAGATAGACTTAGCTCTTTATCGAACCTATTAAGTCTTATATCTAGTATCTACGTACGCGTTACTTACCCGTAATATTAGGTTCGATCTTTATTATAGGAAACGCTAAGGTTTATTAGGAATCCGAGTAAGATAGCTAGGGGAACGCTACGCCTACTATACCTAAGATAACTAGGGATAAGATTTATCGTACCTTCGAGAGTCTCTATACTAGGTAATAAATAATAGAAGCCTAGCTATAAGCTACGCGCTCCGCGCTCTAATACGCGGAAGTATCTCGCTAGGCCGGGTCCACTAAAGCTAGTATATTACGAGACTAGTCTATAAACGAGATCCTAAATAGACTCCTAGAAACCCTCTCGGCTACTAGCTAAAACGTAACGGCGTTACGCGAATAGAAGCTACTATTATAGGACGGAAAGGCTAAGACGTTCCGGGACTATATACTACGACTAAGAAGTTCGTACCGAGTTCGTTTCGGGCTAAACCCGAAGCTCTCCGAAGATTACTACTAGGATATTATTTACGATACCCTACTAGTAAAGGAACGCGCTAGGATACGCTACTTCTAGGAAAGAGGAAGCCTTACGAAAGGAAAGAACCCCGAGGCTTTCTTCTAGTAACTCGAGGACGTCTTCGCGGATAGTAATAAAGCTATAAAGGCGCTAGAGCAACTCTAAGCTCTAAGGCACTCTTAGGGACAACCTTAGTACGACTACTAGCTAGAATTCGACGGCCTCCTACTAAGTATAGGTAGAGACCGTTAGACCGACGATACGAAAATCGGGTACTTAAAGAATACCTTCTCGAACGCGGCTAAGACCTATACTACCGCTATACTAAAGATTAAGGATTACTACCTCTATATAGAGGAAGTCGAGCGGATTATAGCGAACCTCGAGACGACGGACTAGTTTAAATAAGCTACGAAACGCTAGTAAGAAAGGAAGAAAGAGGCCGCGAGCCCTACGGTCGTTATCCTACCTTATATAGCTCCTACGGCAAACTCGAAGGTCGACTCCGACGGAGATATAGTTATAAACCCCGCTTAAACGAACGCTTTCTATAGAAAGAACCGCGGAGGCTAATAAGGAATAGTAGGGAAGCCTATAGCTAAATAGGTCGACTCTATAGAGAGAGAGAAACGTAAGGAGAAAAGGCTCTACTTCCGCTATAGAGCGAGCGGACTCTATATTTATAACTACCTATATATACCGTAGGTTTAGCCTACTAAGATTAGCGTTACCTCCGTATAACCTATTCTAGAAGATATAGAATAATAGTTAGACTTAAGTAGTTCCGACTCGGGAAAAGAGTAACTCTCGCTTATAGTTAGGAGTCGAGAGTAGATAGAGTATAAGTAAAGAAATAGGAAGAAGTTAAAAAGGATATAAATAGGAACCTTATATATACCGATATAGTCCTCGAAAATAACGTCGGAACTTCTACTCTTATCGACGAAGGATACTAGTACTACGCTACGATTAATACGGGCCTAGCTAAAGGCCTCGGGCTTAGCTATATTAGCCGTAAGTCCCGGGAAGTAAAAGGAGCGTCGTCTACGATATAAGACGCGAAAATTGTTAGAGTCGTAGCCTTGTAGATAGAAATTAATAGGTTCCGATAGACAGTATACGCTTATATCGTACCGGGATTAGCTTCCTCTCTTATCCTAGGGAACCTATAGAAGGTATATAATAAGGTTAGGACCGCGCCCGAGAAGCGATAGTACTACTACGGGAGGGCTCGGTATTAGGTTAAAAAAGGGCGCTATTACCGTAAATTCGATATAAGCGGGAATATCGCTACGATCGACGCTATAAGAAGCCTACTTACGGCGATAATCGCCGAGGATATTAAGAAGGCCCTAAAAACGAAGGAATACCTAACGATTAAGGAGCTAAAGAAGAAACTACCTCTAGAGGTTCGCGATATAGTCGCGCTATTTTACAAAAGGCAAGCCGATAAGTTAGCGCCCTATCGTCCTAGTATCGATTATATAATAGAACTCTAAAAAAAACTAGACAGATCCTAGCTATAGCTCCCCTAGGGCCCGCTCTATAGTATATCGAAATAAGAGGTCTTAGTCTTATAAAAGTCGCTTAACGAACTCTTAAAGATAGAGTTTATAAGACCTATAAACTCTAAAGCGGCGGCGCCTATACTATTCGTTAAGAGACCTAGGGGAGGACTCCGGTTCTACTACGACTATAGGGCGCTAAACGCTCTTACGAAGTAAGATAGATATCCCTTTCTACTAATCCTAGATACTATAAGGAACCTAACGGAGGCCCGATAGTTAACTAAGGTTAACGTAGTCTCGGCCTTTTATAAGATAAGAATAGTAAAGGGATACGAGTATTAAATAGCCTTCTATACTAGGCTAGGCTCGTTCGAGTAGCTAGTATACCCGTTCGGTTTATCCGGAGCCCCGGCTACGTTTTAACGGTATATTAATACTCTCCTATAGGAGTATCTAGACAATTTCGCGTTAGTATATATAGACGACGTAGTTATCTACTCGAGTAGGATAAGAGAAGACTATTTCCGTAAGGTAAGGACCGTTCTTAAGAAGCTTTAGGACGGAGGCCTTTACCTTAATTTAAAAAAGAGCGAATTCGCCTAGAAAAAGATTAAGTACCTAGGATTTATCGTCTATACCGATAGAGTAGGAGTATTAGCCGATCCCGAAAAGGTAGAAGCCGTATAAAAGTAGGTAGTATCTAAGACCTAAAAGGAAGTTCGTCGTTTCTTAGGATTTACGAACTATTACCGTATATTCGTACCGAACTATTCTAAGATCTCCGTACTATTAACCGCGCTTACTAGTAAGAGAACCCCGTTCTCCTAGAAGGAAAGAATAGGATAAAGCGTTTAAGACGCTAAAGGATAAATTCTACCGTACCCTAGTACTTACCTAGTAGGACCCGTCCCTTCCTACCTTCTTCGAAATAGATTATAGCGGATTCGCAATTAGGGGCGCCCTTATCTAAGAAAAGGCCGGGATCCGACGACCGGTAGGTTTCTTTTCGAAGAAACTAAATAAGGCGGACATTAACTACGATATCTATAATAAGGAGATACTTATAGTCGTATCTAGTCTTAAGTTTTAGGATTCCGAGCTAAAGTCGTATAGTTTCTTTATAATTTAGACGGACTATAAGAACCTAGAATACTTTATAGTAAAGCGCTAACTATCCGAGAGACAAATCCGATAGTAGGAAGAACTAGCTAAATCCTAGTTTACTCTAGTACTACTAGCCGGAAGTCGAGGCTATTCTACTAGATACCTTATTAAGGAGAGAATAGAATACGTTAGGCTAAGACGACAAGCTTTCGAGGTTCCGAAGATTTCTAGAACCGGACCTCTCTCTAAACTAGCTAGAAAACGTTTTAATTTCTAGTACTACGATTCGTAACTTCCTACGTATATCCGAGGCGAGCCTATTATCCTTACTCGCAAACGAGATAGAGCCTACGTAGCCCCCGGCGGAAGGCGCTAAACTATTCTAGGACCTAGAAATAAACGATATATAGAAGGGGATTATCGAGAAAGATATAGTATACTAGATAGTATTACGGAAAGTCCGTAAGGGATCTAGGATATTATAGCCGGAAATTAAGGTAAAGATTTAGATCGGGAATTATACGACAGACCCTAAGGGGTTTCTATACTACTACGGCAAGCTCTAGGTTCTAGGAGCCCTAGCTACGATAGAAGCCGAATATAAAGATATAGAGGCTAAAGAACTATAGTAGGATATACTACGTACGAAGATTATCTAGTCGATCTACGACTTACCGCTCTATAGTTACCTAGGCCGGGATTCTACTACTTCTATACTAGGTCGCGACTTCTACTAGCCGCTATAGTTAAAACAGGTACGACAATTCCTACGGAATTATAACTATTAAAAATATAGAGAGAATATAAATACGGCCTCCTAAAACTACTACTAGTACCCGACCGTTTCTTCTAGGAAATCTCGATCGACTTTATAACTAACCTATCGGAGTCTAATAGGAACCGATATCTTTAGGTTATTAAGGACCGCCTTAGTTAATAGATTGCCCTTATCGGTACTCCCTTTATAAAAGTCGAGGAATACGCGGTTTTATTCCTAATATACTAGATTAGGTATTACGGACTACCTCGAGCTATTACTAGCGATAGAGGTACGAATTAGATAAGTAATTTCTAGAGGGAGATATATCGACTACTTAGCGTAAAGCAAAGGTTAAGCTCCGCTTAGTACCTATAAACCGACGGAGCTCCGGAGCGCGTAAATTAAGATATATAGGCTTACCTTCGGAACTATATTAACTAAATATAGTCCGACTAGAACTAATAGCTTCCTACGGCGGAACTAGTATTTAACGGGAGATACTAAGCGGGATTAGGAATAAGCTGTTTCTTCGCAACTTAAGGTTACGAGTCTACTTCCCTTATTACGCTAGAAGAGGACCTAGCTATCGATAGGCGGTTAACTACGGCGAAACGAGCGGAGGAATTTATAGACAAGATTAAGAAGATCTTAGATCTATACTAAGTATAGATCGCGGAGGTAGCGTAGAAATAGGAGGATAGCGCGAACAAAACTAGGATAGCGGCGCTAGTATATCGTATCGGAGATAAGGTCTAGCTCGACCTAAGGAATTACTAAACCGATAGACTAAAGAAAAGCCTCGACTCGAGATATACTAAGTATACGGTCGAAGAGGTATTATTACCTATATTAGTACGACTCTCTAGAATACCTAGTAATATTTACCCGGTATTCTATACCGACCTTCTAAGACTAGCGAGTAAAGACCCCCTACTAGGGTAGGAAATCGACGACGAATAGCCGGACCCTATTTTATTCGAGACGTATAAAGAATAGTAGGTCGAAGAAATCCTATATACCGAGAAAAAGGAATAGAGTAGAGGACGAGAAGCGCTAGTAAAGAAGAGCGGCTACTATAAACCTATATAGGAACCCCTAGATTATATCGCAGATACTTTAGCGCTAGACGACTTCTAAGCGAAATATAGACAAATCGAGACAAACGATAGACCTTTAAGAGACTAGGAGAAGAGAGGACAGCGGAGGAAATAAGGTAGTAACCTAGAGTTTTCCTATAGAATAACGATTATTAATTTATAGGTTTTACGGATTTTTACTAATCTTTAGAGTTTTTACTAACTTATTAGTTTTGTTTACGGAGTATTTTAGTTTACTTAAGAGACTAGAGAAGGGAAACATAATTGAAGATAGAGAAAAGATTTTATTTAGGTATTAATAAGTAAGTATCGGGTCTCTATCCGAAATTAAGAGGTCCTCTTAGGATAGGAAAAAAAATAATAATACCTCCGGAACTACCTAGAGCCTACTAGAAAACCTACGGGAATCCTTATTAACTAGCCGCCTACTCCGCCGGACCTTAAGGATTATTACCGAGCCGGAGAGCGGTAGGAACCCCCCTAAAAAAGAGATTAGCGAGAGAAAATCGATAGATAGGAAAGGAACTTACGTCTAAGTCTATTAAGCTACGACATTAGCGACGGTATTCGTTACCTCCGAGGCTATAGCGCTAAATAAAAAGGTTAGCGAGGGTTTTATCGTAGGAAATAGGAAAACTTACCTAGATAATAAACCCTACGGCTAGAGAGACTTTAAAGCTTTCTATACCTTAAGAACCTTAAGAAGATCGGAATGCTTCTCGGCGATAGTACTACGGGTCGCGTAGGTATAGCTAGCGTAAGCTACGTAGGCTATTTAAGGACTAAATAGTTAGCGAGGGTTTTAGTACGGGAATCGTAAAAACTTATAGTAAAGCGTAAGCGATTCTCTTACGAGCGCAATTAGTATAAGCCCTTAAGCTAGCGGGCTTAGGAAAAGTTAGCGAATCCTACGATAAATAAGGCAGATATCTTATAGGTTAATCGGCGTAGTCCTCGCTAGAATCGTAGCAACTAATGTGGTAGATTCGACGAGCTATCTAGGATAAGTTAATTTTACGAAGGAAATCGCGGAAGAGAGGGAGGGACTTGCTATAGTAGTAGTAGTAGTAGGAGGGATATATATAAAGAAAAGAAGAAGGAGAGGAAGAAGAGAGAAAGATTAATACTCCTAAAAAGCGACGCGGAAGTAAAAGCCGTAAAAGTAGTAGAAGGCGCGAATATAAGTAAAGCGTTTAAAAGGGTAGTTACGGCGCGTTTTAGAAAGCGGTAAGTAGGTAAAGGAGCGCGGTTTAGTAGTCGCAAAGAAAGATTTACTCCTTAAAACCTAGGATACGGTGATCCCGACCGGAAAGTAGTAGAAACCCTAATCGTAAAGGAGGAAACTACGAGCGCGTTACTTTAGAAAAGCTTGGATAGGTATAGATCTAACGGATAAAGTAATAACGCTATAAACTACGAGGGGCTTTCTATTACCGCTAAGGAAGGAGAGGAGGACGGGTTTAATATAAAGGGCTACGCGCTAGGTAGAAAGCGCTAGCCTTAGGCATTCGGCCTACGCGACTCTAATCTACTGCTTAGCGCTTAGCTTACCGTATAAAACTATTCGGATTTACGTAGATAGACTTAGCTCTTTGTCGAACCTATTAAGTCTTATATCTAGTATCTACGTACGCGTTACTTACCCGTAATACGACCTATATAAAGTATAGCAATAGATAGGAAGTATACGCTACTATTTCGCTCTTCGAGTTCGCTACTAGATTTAATCTACCCTAGAATCCGCCTACGAGGTTAGCGGATAGAAATTCCGACCGGATTCTTCGCTATATTCCGCTATATCCTAGCGACACTAGCGATCTTAAGTACGCGTAGTACTATTAGTTTAAGGTTGTACTATACGTCCCTTAGATAGTATATCCGGTACTACTCTTCCGATTCCTAAACTCGCCTATTTCTTATAATACGTAGCCGGCTACCTACCGGGAATTAGAGCGCTAGGAGTCGTAGTATCCTATACTTATAAGGGTCTATTATAGCCGTCTAGCCGCGGAGTACGAGGATTTAAGGGACGATATCTAGGAGGAATATCCTATTACCGAGAATAAGGAGGCTATCTTTAACGAACTTAGAAACGAGTATCCTAGCGATAATAATCGGATTCGCGAGGAGCTCGAGTTAGGATAGCGGGGTATTAACATTTCTACTAACTAGAGTCTCTACTATAGCCGTTTTAAGGATACTATACCCGAGGTTTACGAACCGCTAGCTCGGAATAACTATTAGCGGCGGTTAAAGGAAAGTTCGACCTTAAATTTAGATATCGAATCTTAGGTATCTAACGCCTATCTATTACTAAATCTACGGCAAGCGATAGTATATAGTGTCTTTATTAAGAACTACAAATTGTTTATCTAAAACTTTCTACTCGATACCCGCTTAGGGGCGCCTACTAACTCTATAGGCGCCCTATAGCTATTAATTAATCTAGACGGCGAGGTAGGTACTAGAAAGTCCTATATAATCGAGCTACTCTCGGCTCGGCTATAGGCTCTTACGCGGCGTACTAAAGGTAGTACTCTAAGCTCTATTATTAGACTTGCCTCTACTAGGGTTGCGGCGTTTAATATCGATAGCTATACTATTTATTCCTTTTTTAATCTACCTATTTAAGACGATTCTATCTTAGACAAACTTAGAGACGAGGCTAGAAATGTCTGCCGCCGACGGTTAGAAGGAGTGCGTTTTATAGTAATTAACGAGAAATCTATACTTAGTATTAGTCTACTAGGTTAGGTTAATTTGCGCCTATTCGAGATCTTCTTAAAACTAAGGCCTTTACTAACTTGTTTATCGGAGTTAGTATTCTACTAGCCGGGGACTTCTATTAGCTTTTACCCGTCGCGGCTACCGCTCTTTTTACTACTAAGCGTTTATATAACGCTATAGATACCTCGGGTCGTAATTACTACCGAGCCTTTAAGTATACGCTATATTTATTATAGGTTGTCCGGCAGTCTAGATAGGATAAGACTACCCTATAATTTAAGAATACCCTATAAGCCGTCCGAGTTAATAAGGTAGAAGATAGGTACTATAATTTTCTTAGATAGCGTACGTTTACGCCCTTCGGGAAAGTAATATAGAGAGACTTTAAGTCTACTATCCGGCTTTACTCTTATCGTACTACGGTAGAGTAGTTTAATTGTATATAACTCTTAGCTAGCGAATATCCGATACTTCGTATTAGCGCTAAGTACGACTCTATTTCGAGTAGTCGGCTTAACGAGAAAGAGTTTTAAGGACTCTATTCCGAGCTATACTTAGTTATTAGATATCTAGTACTTCTATATTAGAATATCTAGATAGAGATAGGCTTAGTTAATATTAGCCGCGGCTAACTATATAGTATTCTCTAGGACGAGGACGTAGAGAGTCCCCGGGATACTATACCTCGCTATCTACTCGTTTATTTTCCCGAGTTTCGTAGGGTTAGACTAAACGAGTAGGTCGAAGCTCGGAGGATAGGGAGGGAGGTCGGAAGGGTATAGTTATACCTATCTTTCCTATACGGAGGGCACGCGGTACTTACGGTACTATAGAGATATAATAGGGCGAGCAATTCCTTAGAGTAACCTACTATACGATTACGATTTATAAGTCGTAAGGTATAACTTTAGATTAGGTTATCGTAGATCTTAGGAAGAAGCAAGTATCTCCTAGAGTATTCTACGTAGCCTTATCGAGGGTTAGGGCCTATAAGGACCTCGCTATCGAATAAGACTTTATTAAGTCGGATATTACTTTTAGTATCTCTACTATTACGAAGGATAGGGATCTAGATTAGCTAGAACGGACGAAGTAACTCCTATTTATTACAATTACTAGCCCTACTACTACGCTACGTAGTATACGTATATAAAGTCTAGTCTTTAGTTCGCTAAGGTCTATTCCTTTAGTCTTAACTAGGAAAATATCTTCTACTCTCTATAGGAGTATCGATCCTTCGCTAGTTTAGATTCTACCTATCCTCTAGCTATCTTTAAGGGATACTAGGTAGAGGAGTCCGTTACGGTATAGAACTACGTAGGAGGGATTATAGGGTAGCTCGTTATCGCCGGATTTATTACCTAGCCCGGCGGATCCTAGCCCTATATTACTACCAAGGCAAAGAGCGCCTACTAGACCCTATCCGGAGGTAGGCCCGGAGGACTATCTAATAGCTAGTAGGATAGGAGGTAGTAGTCCTATACCTAAGTTAGGTTTCTAGGAGGAGGAGTACTTTATATACTAATCTACTATATATAGTTTTATACTTAGGTAGCGTTTAGAATAGACTATAACTACTAGAAGGAAGTTCTATTATTTAGCTTCTATCTAACTAACTTAATAAGGTACTTAACGATTATACTAACTCGCGCGGTTCTAGTTCTATAGTTTTAGTAAATGTATATATTTCTTTAATTCTCGAATATATCTAGGTTATATACTAGACTAAGTTATCCGGTAATAACGGTATAGTTTCTACTAATATTAGCTTAGTATTTACTAAGACGTTTAAACAGATATATAACGCCTACCTACGAGATATAAACAAATAAGTATTTAATAACAATATAGGACTCTATCTAGCCTAATAGTCTTATAATATATATAAGTGTTATAAATGTATATCTATAAATAGTATATTTACTTTCAATAAACTAGCCTGCTATCCGCGCTGCCGGCGCGGACGTTCGCCTACCGACGGAATTAAATTAGTAGTAAGGCGTATATATTAAATAGAAGTATTAAACGTATTCTTAGTAATACTCGCTATAAGCGTTCTATATAGTACTCGCTAATGGCTATTAGCGTTCTAGATTAGAATTGCTATAAACGTTTTAGATAAGACTTAGTATAGGCGTTCTAAATAGGATTCGCTATAAGTATTCTAACTAAGATTCGCTATAAGCGTCCTAGATAAGACTCGCTATAGGCGTTCTAGATAAGACTCGCTATTAGCGTATTAGATTAGAAGTACTACAGGCGTTCTGGGTAATACTCGCTATAGGCGTTCTAAATAAGACTTACTATAAGCGTTCCGGATAAAACTCGCTATTAGCGTACTAACTAAGATTCGCTATAAACGTCCTAGATAAGACGTACTATAGGCGTTTCGGGAATCGGATAAGTCCCGCTATAAACGTTCCGGATAAGACTTACTATAGGCGTTCTAGATAAGATTCGCTATTAGTATATTAACTAAGATTCGCTATAAGCGTTCTAGATAGGACTCGCTATAAGCGGTTTAGATAGGGCTCGCTATAGGCGTCCGGATAGTACTCGCTATTAGTTTATTAACTAAGATTCGCTATAAGCGTCCCGGATAAGACTCGCTATAAGCGTTTTAGATAGAACTCGCTATAGGCGTTCCGGATAGTACTCGGTATTAGCGTATTAGATAAGACTCGCTATAAGCGTTCCGGATAGGACTCGCTATAGGCGTTCTAGATAAGATTCGCTATAGGCGTTATAAATAAGTCTCGCTATAAGCGTTTCGGATAAGACTTATTATAGGCGTTTCGGATAAAACTCGCTATAAGCGTTCCGAATAAGTCTCGCTAGAAGCGTTTTAGATAAGATTCACTATTAGCGTATTAACTAAGATTCGCTATTAGCGTATTAGATTAGAATTACTATAAGCGTTCTAGATAAGACTTATTATAGGCGTTTCGGATAAGACTCGCTATAGACGTTCTAGATAAGTCTCGTTATAGGCCTTTCAGATAAGACCCGCTATACGCGTTCTAGATAAGTCTCGCTATAAGCGTTCCAGATAAGTCTCGCTATAAGCGTTCTAGGTAAGATTTACTATAGGCGTCTTAGATAGGACTCGCTATAAGCGTTTCGGATAGGACTTATTATAAGCGTTTTAGGTAGGTCTCGCTATAAGCGTTCTAGATAAGAATACTACTACTTATAAAAGTTAAAGTACTATAAACATTCTAGATTAGAATTAGTATAGGCCGGCTGTAGTAAGTATAGTAATAATTTAATAGTAGTTACGCTAATTAGAAGTATTATATATATTCTACACTAGAGTTACTATATATATATCGCATTAGTAAGCGTTTTATATATAGTAATAACTTAATAGTAGCTATAGTAATTAGAAGTATTATATACATTCTAAATTAGAATTACTATATATATATCGGATTAGTAAGCGTTTTATATATAACTATACTATATATAGCTATTACTATAGTACGGCGACAACTCGACGGCGGCTACGCGCGCGGATTTCGAGTAAATTTCGCGCGTTCTAAAGGGTAGGCGAAAGGCGACGATAGGCGAAGAGCGATAGCGAGTTTCGAAGGGCTTCCGCGCGCGGATTTCGAGCGGATTTCGAGCGAATTTCGCGCGTTCCGAAGGGTAGGCGAAGGGCGATAGTAGGCGAAGGCTCGATAGGCTTCGAAGGCCGGGGTCTACGCGTTCTAGATAGCGGGAGCAACCGCGAATTTTAAAGTTCCTTACGTAAGCTATACGTCCGCCTAATCGGGCGATAGCTTCGAAGGCTAGGGCCCGCGCGTTCCGGATCGCGGAAGCGACCGCGAATTTTAAAGTTCCTTATATAAGCTATACGTCCGCCTAATTAGGCGAATCCTACGACTTTTTTTTTCGTTAAATTCCCTTATATTAGATACGTTTATATATACTCTTTACTATATATACTATTTTATATAAAGATAAAGGCTTAGAAAAAAAAACTTAACCTTTTCCTAAAAAGAAAAAAAAGGGAGCCGAATGATTCGAGAAACACTCGGCTTAATACCTTAAACTATACTATTATTATAGCGACGTCTAAAGTATTAATTAGTTTTCCGTCGGAGGATTAAAACGCCACATAGTAGCCGGATATCCCTACTCTTAGAACTTTTAGGTCCTTAATAAAGCGTACGAGTATACTTATTAGATAGCAAACTAATTTAAGTAATTAGATATAGGGTTAGAATTTTAGTTCGGAGATAGAGTATATACTATAGCTAGGAAATCCGGGATAGCCTAGGTTAGAGAATTACTTACTACCGGCTTTTTTAAGTAACGCTAAGCCGAAATTTTTCGAACGTAGATAACCTCTACGCTACTACTCTAAGAACGTGCCCGCGGTTTATAATACTTCCTAGTATCCCTATAGAAGTTTCCGCTTATATAGATTAAATCGCGATCTAAGCCCTCTTTAAGACGCTTAAAATTATACCACCTAATAACGACTAATAGAAGATCCTAGATAAGGATAAAGCAAAGTCGAAAGTTAAGAAACTCGTTATAGTAATAAGACGAGATAAGGTATAGAGCCTCGCTCTCGTTTTCTCTAAGGTATAACTTTTATCCTTAGCCGGTACCTATAGCCGGCACCTATAGCTAGTAATCTAGTATAGTTCTAACTCTTTTTCTCTAGCTTCGTCGTCTAGTAATATATAGGAACTCGAACTTATAGAGATAAACCCGATTTAAGGCTATTTAAAAGAATCTTATCGAGCGCCCTAAAACCGATACCTAGAATATTATATAGAATAAGCGATAGCAAAAGCGGCCTCCTTAGCGCCTACTCTGTTTTACCTAAAACGTAAAGATCTAATTCGACTCGACTTTCTATATTGTTACGAAGGGATATACTTTGCGTACCGCTCTTAAGATCTATTAGAATTCCGAGGATATTAAGTAGCTCGGGCTTACTACCGCTGAAAAGCGCTAAGTAGAGTATCTCGTAGATATTAGCAAGTATTACGCGAAGGTTACTACTACGATTAGAAGAATCTAAGGACCGACGATCTACCTTATCTTTACGTACTATAACTAGCTCTTTAATAAGGTTAACGAAACCGTAGCTAAGCTAGCTAAGAAGAGCATCTCCTAGAAAGTAGCTATAACGAAAGCTATAGATACGTCCTATAATAAGTTATAGAAAAATTATAATACTACCTTTTAGTTCTTCGGGGATCTCTATAGTATTACGTACTTACTAAACCTAGTATAAAAGGATATGTACTAGTAGAAGCCGGAATAGAAGAGGGACGAGTAATAGCGTAGGTATAACTTAACTATTCTAGAAAAGATGTTCTATAAGTATCGGAAAGAAACTAGTCTAAATATAGCTTCTATAAAGAAAAAGAAGGCTAAGAAGGCTTCGATATTCTAACTGTTTATAAAGAGGAAGTAGAGGCAGAAGAGGAAGCAACTACTAAAGTAAATAAAGAAGAGTTCGATCTCTATCGGCGCGTAAGTAAGTACTAAACCGGTAGGCTCGGAAAGAGAGCTAATAATCTCTAGATCTTACTAGTCTTCTAGACGAATTCGGAGACGATATTCTCGCTCTATAGTAGCGGTTAGAGCTAACGTTTCTAACGATAGCGTCGGTCGCTTAGGAAGTCCTCGCTATACTAAGCGTAGATATAGGCTATAAGAGGTCTTTCAGTATCGCTCGTTACTAGGGCCGCTTTAATCGAATATACTCGCCTACTTCCTTCGAATCTATTATAGTATTCCGATACTATCTCCTCTATTAGAGTTACTAAGGTAGGACACTTAAGATTATACTAAAGGACTTAATCGAGGAATTAGAAAACCTTAAGATCGAACAAACCTAGTAGCGGGAAGAGAATATAAAATTTAGTCTAAGCGAAACCCTTATTAGTAATAATAAAGAGGAGGAGGGCAGAGATAGAAGGCGATACTAGCTTAAGAAGCGGAAGCGCATATAGGCTTAGAGTAGCTTTAAGGAGACGAAGCGTTTATATAGAAGGTAATAAAGCTAGTATATATAGCCGGTAGATATCTCTAATATGTTTCGAATTCCTAAGTAGCCTAGTTACTATAGTAACGAAGCGCTTATATAGAAGGTAATATAGCCGGCGTAGATAGCCGGTATATATCCTTAATATATTTCGAATTCCTAAATAGACTAGTTACTATAGTAACCTATACCGCTTGCCTACTAACTATTTCTAAATCTCTATTCGCTTTTCCTTATTTTCTTCCCTCTCCCTAGATTCTAAAAGGTAAATATACCTTAAGGATTTCGCTCTTCGGGCCTTACTAAGTCGGCCGCCTCCCCTTCCTTTAGCGACTATTCTAATTACGAATCTAACGAGGACGTCCTAAGAAGCTTTAATAGAAGACTATTTAATCTAGAAGGTAAGAATTATAAATATCTCTTTACGATTATAGGCTTATTAATTTTCTAGATCTTAGCGATATATCCTCGTTACCCGAATATATATAAAGATACCTTTAGGGCCTAGAATAGGGCGAGGGTAAAGCAAGCTAAGTATAGGAAGACTATAGCGAGAACGGGATATCGGAAGAGTAAGACTATCCGTAGTATATATAAAGGAAGGGGATTCCTCGGAAAATAGTACCGAGAGATAAGAAGGCTTTAAGTAGATAGGAGAAGGCTAAAGCGGCTAAAAAGAGTAGTCGGATAAAGATTATTATAAAGAAAAGTTATTTTTCTATAAAACAAAGGGTATAAGATAGGTCTCGAGGATAAATAAGTAGCGCTTTAAACTAGGTACTATTACCCTTCGCTAGATCCGGCTATTCTAAAACAAAAGACGGACTAAGCTTTTAACCCCTAAGACTCCCTTTTAGGGACTCTTCCGAGAAATTATATTAGATTTTTAGTCTAGTATACGATTTACGGCTAAAGCGATTAGTACTCTTTAGAAAGCTACGGAGGTATTTCTCGTAACCGAGTTTAACTATTTAAGCTTTCTAACCTCCTTACTATCTATACTAAGCGGGTTACTCTTTAATATAAAGATATATAGCGTCTAGGTAAAATTCGGCGTCGGTTTATAGCGAATTAATTAGAATTTGTATCTAGTCGTTAGATTAACCTAGGAGGAGGCCTATTTTCGTATCCTTTTACCGGCTATAGGTATAATAGGGGTTATATTAGTAGGTAGATAGGGTAGTAGTAGGTATAGTAGTATTCGATAGAGATCTAGGAGGAGAAGGAGGAAGGCAGGCTAGTTAGCCTAACGCTAAGCGCTAAGCCCTACCCAAGGTATCGAGACCCTAGCTTTACTCGGCCTAGTTATATACTAATTACGTATAGCCCTTTTAGCCCTAATATACGCTTCCCTTTTAAAGGCCGCGCCCTCGTAGCCTGTCTATATTCTGATCTCGACCTCTATTACTACTAACTTAGCAAATCTAATAAGCTGCTTAGCCGCGCTAAATTAAACACTTAACTACCTAATTATATAACTATATTAAACCTTACCTTCTAAACGCAACACTATACTTAACTCTAACTACGCTATCCTTATATATAATAAAGTAATATATATCTATAAGATTAAGGGCTATCGACTAATTATAATATAGGCGCGTCTTCCCTACTATAATAGGTAGGCGTACGAGGTATTATAGCACTGCCTCCGTTCTAAGTAATATTATTCGAGTTCTTTGCGTCTACTCTTAAAAGACCTAGCAATATTCGCTTCCGAGGGATTATTCTTATTATTACGAGGGCTATTATTGTTCGTAGTTTCGCTAGCCCTAATTAGTTAGGTTTAGTAGCCTTTAATTATTAATTAATCTTATCTTCTTAAAAACGCAGTTCGTCTAGTTTCTATAGGTAAAGGCTATTATAAGTGTAATAGTTAAGGTTTGCCTCGCTTAAAGGGTAGGAAAGATCGAGGAGTAACCTATTATCTATAAGATCGACCCTAGCTAGCTTAGCTCTATATTTTTGCCCTTAGTTAGTCTATTAATCGCTTAACCTTTTTAGTTCCTAAGCCCTTTAAATAGCTTAACCTTTTAACCTAGTTAGTATAGTACGTTTTAGCCTTAGGCTATAGTATAGGTAGGATTATTCTTATAGGTATAGTAACGATAATAAGTAAGGTTAACAATAGTAGCGAGTAGGTAACGTTAACAATAGCGGCGCTAGCCGCCTTAGCTCTAACTTTACCTTATTCTCCCTTTCCTTCTTTAACTAGCAACAATATACTTAGTAACACCGTTACTAATATAGCTACGCCGCCTTTCGGTATACTACTAACTTATACTACGGCGCTATTATTATTATTGCTAGCACTATTTGCCTATACGCGCGCCGCCTCCGCCGACCGTCTAAGCCTCGATAGGACGTAGAAACAAGAGAGAGCGTTAAGAGAAGGGTCTTATAGGGTGCGCTAGTAAAGAGGTAGACTCCTTAAGAGTAGGTAATCGGTTGTTAATTATAGCGCGCTCGTTAACACTCGGTACGCGTTCGCTATTGCGGTATAGTCGCGTTATCCTTTGCTAACAATTGCTTACCTCTAATTAGTTAGCTTAATAGCACCCTAGGGGTAGCATTAATCCTAGGCCTTTCCAGTAATGTTGTAGGCCCTTAGCCTTCTTCTTATTCTTTATACTAGTATAGTAGGGAAACCCGGCTTAGTACAGGGGTGTACACTTGTACCCTCTCTCTCTTATTTTGTACCCCCGAATATATACAACTACCTTTATAATTAGACACACGCACACACGATACAAGGAGACACAGCTACGACAACATATAGCAAGAAAGACATAGGAAATATACCTAATCTAGCTGCAATATAGCCCTCCCTACGTCTGTTCTCTTCTTTTTAATATTTACAACGCCTTCCCTTCGAAGTATATAATGCTACGCCGACCCCTCGCAGTTACCTAAGAGACACTAAGTACAAGGCCTATAGTATACAGTTCCCTATATATGTACCTCTACCTACGACCTACTTATCCCGCCTATATTTTCTAGAGCCGAAGGTAGGGCTATCTTTATTCATTTAAAGGTGCAGGTATGTATATAGTTAAGAAGAAACGTTTATAGCCTTCGCCTAGAGCGAGGACTACACTACTAATGCAATACTACCGCTAAAAAGACCTTAGTAGTATCGAGACGTCCTACTACTAGTGAACCGTTACCGACTTAAAGCAAAAGGAATACCGTTACCGACTTAAAGCAAAAGGAAATACTGTTTACGAATGTTACGACTCCCTACTTGTCTGTAGCAGGCGGGACCTTATAAGAAACGACCTACACAGAAAGAAACTTAAGAGCCCGCTATAAGAAACTAGAGATAGGGATACGAAGAACCCCGAAAAGTCGATAGCCCCCTATCCCTTCCGCTAATTAGCGCGAGCCTAACTTAAAACCTCCTTCCGGGCTATTACGACCCTTCCGCGGTACCGTAATCGGCATACTGCGAGTTAATAGAAATTAATAAGAGAGGAACAAAGGGGGCCTAGAACGGGTATAGCGGGTATACTAGCTAGCTAGCTAGGTAACATTCGCCGCCCCCTTTATTCTATATATATACGGACTACCGCCTACCCTCCTTTTACTTCGAGGATATAGACGCGATACGTACTATAAAGTACGCTATAGGCCGTCTACGCTCCCTCCTTACCTTAAGTATACCTAGTAACCTGTCTAATTTTATCGATACTATATCCCTCCTATTTATTCTAATCGTTTATCGTCTTCTACAAATTGTTTGTTCTATCGACGAAATAAGCTCCTAAGAAAACAATAATAACCCTACCCCGGCGGAGCCGCCTTTATAGGCCCCCTCTAATGCCGGTACCTACCGAGACCTACCTCTAAACTTTATTCGCAACTACCTCGATACTAACTCGGATGCCGAGAGGACTACGGCCTCGGGAAGCGATAAGGATACTAGTATAGAAAATAGAGAAGCGGCTTAAGGAGGCACTACCTAGGAAGGCGGTACTCGAGAAGTTCCCTAGTAGCTTATCTAGGCAACCGGAGGGCTATCCCCTTAACTTCTCTAAGGTCTTCTTTAGGCCTTCTCGGACTTGAAGCCGCAGATACCCCTCCTAGGGACCGTTAAGAACCCCCTCTTTACTAGAGAAAACGCTACTAACTTTGTTAAAAGGTTTTCTACTATCCTTAAGCGATACTATCTAAGGGCTAAAACGGCTACTACGGTAAAGCTCCTTATAGCTAATTGTAAAACTAGTATCCGACCTCGAGTTGCTCGGCTCCTAGGTAGTAAGCCTCTTACGTAGGAAGCCTTCTTAAAGAAGTTTAAGCGCGAGTTTGCTAACTAGGATATCGCGGTTCGGCTAAACTCCCGCGAATACCTTAAACAGCTATACATTAGACAAACGGCTAAGAGTAATACCCTTCGCTTTTGCTAGGACTTCTATAGTATCGCTAAAGGGATACCGAGGAGGCTTCTTAACAATGTTGCGAGGAGCCGTCTGTTTCTAAAGGGCTTAGGAGGTTCTATGCCTACTATTATACCTCGGATCTACGAAAAATGTAGTATCTACCCTTACGATAAGGAATCCTATACCGACTTCGAACAGATTTATCGTACTAGGTACGACCTAGCTCGTAGCCGATAGGGCTTCTCGCTCCTTGCTAGTAGCGATAGTAGCTGTTTAAAAGAGCTACGAGAGATAGTTAAGAAAAGAATGCTAAGTATACGCCCTACCCTAGATGTCTAGCGATAGAGGGTAGCCCTTAAGCTAGTTACGGACCCCGGTATCGACGACCTTATTAGGCAGTTCTAGGACCTAGAACTTTACGTCCTCTCCCGAGACAATTAGAAGGGCCCTACTATAGGTCCGGTTAATACTAATGCCGATTCGTATACCCTATAGCGCCTCTATCCCCTCTAGAGCGACAATACCCTTATAACTTAGATATATAACAACTAGTTTATATAAGGGCTAACTATCGATGCCTTTGCCTTTTAATCTATCCCTAGTATAGAGGGTCGCTATTACTATTGCGGAGCTAAGGGCTACCTTCGTCTAAACTATAGGCCCTATCGGTATATATAAGACTAAGGATTCTGCTATATTCGAGACCGAGCGTAGTATTTCGGGCCCCTAGGTACACTATACGCTACCCCTTTCCGCTTCCGTAATAGCCCTACCCTCCTAAAGCTCGCTATTATACTTCCTCTCCTCGAGGCCTATTATTAGTAGGAGATTGTCTTCCTACCTAAATTTAGAATAGAGGCCCTTCGAAAGCAATTTAACTACCCTCCTTAGCAACTAAGGCGGGCTGCAGCTCCTAGTGCTATAGCTTAACTAGGCCCTCGAGCCCCGATCCCTCGAGCCCCGGTTCCGATAATTCCGTCTACTCTTCCCCCTCTACCTTTAAGGTCTCCGGGAAATCCCTATAGAGGGACCGCCTCGAACGATGCTCGAAACGGCCTGCCTGCCCCTACTACTGCCCCTACTACTACTAGGCGAGTTATACTATACTAGAGGCCCTACGATCTAGGAGTTGTCGAGGAGGCCGACGAAGAACTAGATTTTAGCGATTACGAGGCGGCTATAGTCGTAGATACCCTTGCCTATACTCGTAGCTAGGACGCTCCGCTTAGGAATAGTCTTCCCGTTACCGCTATCGCCGATACGAATCGAATTCGGAAGGCTGCTACTAAGTAGAGGGGTGCTACAAAGACTAAGGGCATTCGTAACGTAGTTTAAGGGCTTAGTGTTCGTAAAGCAGAGGAGGCAATTCGAAAACAAACCTAGCCTCGAAGAGCTACTTAAAGGTCCTCGAGCCTACTACCTCTAAGGGCAAGAACCTAGTCTAAGGAAACGGTTAGCCGTAACCCCCCTACTACTAGCCCTTCTAGTACCTATAGGCAACCTACGGCTAAATCCTTAAATAGTAACGCTAGCCTACCTAAGGATAGTAATTAGGAAATAGATAACGTACTACCGCCTATCCCGAAGCCTACCGCTAAAGAACTATCGAAGGGGGTAAACCCTCCGAGCCGGTAGAGAGCTACGCGGAAAGAGCCTAAGATAACCAATATTATAAAGAATCTTTAGAAACACTATAAGGACCCCGACTTTTAGGTAAAGAAATTCCTTAGTAGGAACGGTATATAGCTTAGCAATACTAAGGCCCTCGCCTATATTCCGGAGTGTTAAAAGCTCGTTATACGCTAGCTAAACGATAACGCGCTTGCTATAAGAATTCGGGAGCTAGAAAAGGATGAAACCGATAAGATCCCCTACTAGATTATAGAAATAGCAGGTAGGGTAGCTACCTTAGCTACTAGGAAAGGTAGACCTAGGCGGCCTAAAGACTACCCTATTCTAGTCCTTACCTCCGCCCGGGAGTTCTTTACTAGCCTTAACGAGGAAGAAAGCTACGAGGAATACGAGGCCGCTAACGAAGAGGTTATCCGGGACCCTAATTCGATTAGCCGGAGAAACAGACTTAATTGCTATATAGTATAGGTTATTTTATCCGGGGTAGACGCCCTTCCTAACGAGATGCTCTATATCGACCCTAGCTAGATTCGCCTCTTATTAGTCGACGATAACTTCGCCCTTATTCCTAGCCCGTATATTACTATTACTATTAACAGGTGCCTTAAAATCCGCGCTCTTATTAATAAAGGCTCCGAGGGGAATATACTAAACGCGAAGTTCCTATAGCGAGCTAGCCTTGCCCTTTTAAAAGCTCTTATTCTAAAGATACGAGGAGCTAGAGGAAGGGCTAAATTTATCGGTATTAGCACTTCCGTTCCTATCTCTACCTTTAATATCGAGTATGAAACCGACTTCCTTATTATACCCCTAGGGGATAACGACCTCCCTATTATTCTTAGTCGCCCGTAGGCTCGTAAGAACCGCCTTATTGCTCGAAATATAGACGACGGCTCCTAGGAAGGAACTATTTCTACGCGCGGGGGCCGCTCTACTACCTTTACTACCCTTGCTAGCTCTAAGAATTGTGTCCTACTTAAGGAGCTCCTTAGTCGTAATAATACCTAGTAGTTAAAAAACTAGGTAGCGGACGAGAAACTAGCGTCGAGTCCGCCCCTTTTTCGAAACCGCTAGGTAGGGATATTATACGTACCGTTACGACCTATTATTTAATAAGAAATGTTATTATAGGGTTATATAGCAAAAAGGATAGTAACCCTAGGGTATACTAGCTAGCTAGCTAGGGTATATTAATTAGTTCGGTAGTCGGCCCGCCTCCGCTCCCGCTATCTTTTCCGACCTCGCTTAGACTAGCCCCGGCTTATCCCGGCATTCCCGGCGGCCTCGGTATTCCCGCGTCCCCGTAATTGCCCTCTAGTAGCATCCTATAGAAAAGCCGCCTAGCTAGGTACTATATCTAGGAGCAGGTATACGACGACGTACCGGTCCTAGCTATATAGCGCTAGTCCTTCCTCGAAGATCCTTCCTAGCTATACCCGACGATTAGCCTTACCCGGCTCGGGCGTACGGAGGCGATTCTCGAGCCTATAACTCGTAACGACTAGGCGACAATCCTTTAGTAGTCGGAAGCGAATAGGTTTTATAACTAGTATAAGCGGCACTATAGGTTTTAGAGCTTTCGAAGGTTCCCTACCTAGCTACTATCTATTAAGAAAATGCTTAAGGAAGATTCGGATACTAGCCGTATAGTCGGAGTTTATAGTATATACAAGAAAAAGGCAGACAAAGTAAGGCCTATAGAAGCTAGCACTACGATAACCGGGAGTGTAACGACCGGTAGTAACCCTTACTAGAAAAAGAAACGGCTTGCTCGAGAAGCGTTACTTCCGCCTAGAACCGGGCTATATAACTAGAAGTACCTAATTAAGAAGTTCTTAGATATACTACGCGGCTCGCGCCTAACTAAGGAAAGGAAAGCAAAGCTTCTTATTAGAATAGAACTTCTTCCTAAGGAGCTAGATCTGTTCTACGAAATGCTTTATAATAGGGAGAAAGCCCTTACCTAGAGCTTTGCCGAAATTAGAAGGGTCGACGCGGATATAGTACCTCCCTAACGGATCCGAACAATTCCTTATAAACCCTAGAGAAAACTAACCTTCCGCCTCTAGCCTAGCCTAGTAAACATTATAGAAGAAATAGTCCGAGAGCGAATTGCGAATAGGGTACTTAAAGTTAGCGAAGGAGTATACCGGAACCTATAGTTCTTAGTCTAGAAGAAAGGAACTAAGAAATATCGCCTAATTAACGCTACTATAGAGCTAAACCGTTATATAATATAGGACGGAAACCTTCCTCCTAATACTAATAGCTTTACCGAGGATTTTACTAACTATACTATCTCGTCCCTAATCGATTTCTTTTCTAGATACGACTAAGTCCCGCTTTACGAGGCCGATCGAGATATAACTGCCTTTAATACCCCGCTTAGCCTTATACGAATAACTACCCTTCCGTAAGGAGCGACAAACTCCGTTGCCTAGTTTGTCCGAATAGTAATAAGAATCCTTTTTAACTATATTTCCTACTATACGAGGCCGTTTGTCGACGACATTAGTGTTAAGGGCCCGAAGACCCGATATAATAATAAAGAGGTCGAACCTAGCCTAAGAAGGTTCGTTACTAAGTACATTTAATAGATAGATAGTGTTCTTGCAGACATTAAGCGTACTAGGTATGCTATTTTAAGCTTGAAATCTCAGTTCCTCTATAAAAAGCTAAAATGTATCGGCTACGTTATTAATATTTCCGGAAGATACCCTAATATAGAGAAAGTTGCAAAGATTGTCGTATAGCTAGTACCTAAGAACTACTCTAGCGTACGGGCCTGCCTTAGGGTTTGTGTCTACTACCGTATCTAGATCGAGGGCTTCGTAATAATAGTAAGACTACTCTTCTACCTCCTAAAGGCCGATGTCGAATTCTTATAGGGACCGGATTAGCAAGTCGCTATAGATACCTTAAAGGCTATACTAACTACTACCCCTGCTCTTATCTCGATCGATTATACTAAGGGTACTAGGTTGATTGTCCTTCTATTAGACGCGAGTAGATCCGGATATAGTAGTAGCCTAAACTAGTACGAAAGAGACAATATAAAGAAGCGTTACCCTATTCGATACGAAAGCGGTCTTTAGACCGAAAGTAAAGCCCGATATAATACTAGCAAACGAGAGTGCCTTACCGTACTTAAACTGCTAAAGAAATTTAAGAAGTATCTCGTTAGGTAGTACTTTCGAATCGAAATCGATACTACTACCCTTATCTACTAGCTTAACAAATCCGCCTCGGACCTCCCTAACTCGGCAATAGCTCGCTAGGTAGCCTAGATCCGACTATTCGACTTCGAAGTTAAGTATATCCCCGGGCGGAAGCACTCTACGGCTAATAGTCTATCCCGTCGTAACCCTACTAAAGAAGATATCGCCGAACGAGATAACTAAATCGACGACGATAATATAATCGACAACGACTTCTTTTGCGGTATAGTATAGACTAAGCCTATCGATCCCTTAGCTAAGTCTAGCTTCCTTAACGAGGACGAATATTAGTCTCGAGAATCGCTTCTTATCGGATACTTTAAGTCGACCCTTCGCTTTCTATAAGGCATCTCTCGAAGCGAAGCCCGAAGGGTTCGACGTACTGCCTAGAAGTATATTATTAAGGATCGGCTCCTTTTCTACTAGCGTTATCCGAATTGTCCCCTTTAACGAGTAATTAATAGCGAGAAGGCTAGGGAGGAAATTATCTAATCACTTTACGAGGATTATAGCTATAAAGGCCGGGAGGCAGTGTACTATCTAGCCTCGAAAAGGTACTTCTAGTATAGGATATAGTCCTAAATCGCTATATAGGTTCGGTCCTATCGTATATACCGGATACGAGAGGGATATAAGATTGCCGGGACGCTTTATCCTACCTATATTCGAGTTGTTAGCCGTCGCTAGGTTGCCGATATACTTTATATCGACAATAAGGGGTCTATTGCCTTAGCGCGTAAGGTTGTTAGCGGCTAGGTAGAGGGGAGGATATTTAACTACTCGGGCAAGTCGGTTAGTATATACTAAATAGCTAAGTTCCTATACGAAGAGGTCTATTGCCGATATAGCTATCCGGATAAATTCGTTATAGATAACGGATCTAAGAATCGGAAGGACACTAAGGAGTTGCTTAAGCGAATAGCTACGTACCGAGTACGGATTTCCCTATACTACCCGAAGGCAAATAGTTAAATCGAAGTTAGAAACCGACCTATCCTAGCTACCCTTTCTAAACTAACGAACGGCACTATAAAAGGTTAGAGAAAACACGTCCTACCTGTCCTATAGGCCGACCGAACGACATACCGACGAACGACTAGAAAGACGCCTATGCAAGTTATATATAGAGGGGCCGACGTTATCCTTCCTATCGAGAATACCTACCGAACCTTCTAAAAAGTCGACTAGGATGCTATACGCGACACTACCTCGTTACTTGTATACCGTACTTAGCAACTAGTATATATACCTAACGATAACGAAGAAGCGGCCCTTCGGCTAAAGAGGACTCGCGAGGAGAATACTCGCTAGTACGACGAAAAGGGAGTAGTATCTAACGCTCCCCTTAAGATTAGATCCCTTATACTTGTTACTAGGAACGAAATCGAGCACTCGAGGTCTAGTAAGCTTGCCTTTCGCTAGAAGGGCCCCTTTCGTATTACGGGGATTACTACCTCTAGGACCTCGTACTACCTTACGGAACTTAATAGGGCTAATCTAGCTATTACCTTTCTACGCGATCGACTAAAGGAAGTACCTCTATTCCGACCTAATCGGATCTCGGGTAAAAACGCTACTACGACGGACAACGAACCTATTAATAAAGAAGTCGAGGTAGATAGAGATAGCTAGTCTAAGTCCTCCGAGTCTAGGGACGATAGCTAGTCTAATGCTAAGTCCGGTAAAGAAAGGGATATAGACGTCTATACGATTATATCCCTTCCTAGGGAGGAGTAAAGGCGAGCCTTTTAAGCCTATACTATAGCTATATACCGAGTCGACCCTAAAATTAATCCTATCTCTTAGATTAATAACCTAATACGAGACCTTCTTAGCGTACCCCTTATAGAAGATTATTCGAATAACTATCTCTTCTTTAATAGCTCGACCGAACCTAATAGTTTTCTAGCTTTTAATTACCTAGCCCTATTTACCTAGGGAGGGGTAACCTAGCCTTTAGCTTAATACTATAGATTCGGCTAGATAGCAATTCTATATAGAAGGTAGGACCTATACGAACAAGCCTACTACGTTAGCGCTCTTCCGAGGCTTACCTAGGACCCTAGCTTTCGGCTAGTACTATAGCGAGACCCTAGCTAGTAGACGACCTAGAGAGTCTAGGTCTACGACGAGATAAATATATTAAAGTTCGAGTACAACCTATATCTCCTTAAGGCCCTAGTAGAGACTAGCCTTGCTGCCCTAGTATATACTAACCTATATAGGCGGCGAGGTATTAGATTTCTCGCCTAGGAGGCTATAGACAACGTTGCGAACTAGGGAGATAACGAATATAGGCTATCCTTAATAAGAATACGAGATAGGCTTCGGCTTACCTAGATCGAATAAGAGGAGCTCCGCTATACCGCTAGCTCTAAGGGCCTAGGCTTAAACCCCGGAGCTTTTAACGAACCCTTAGAAGCGGAGTAGGCTATAGAATGCAACGAAAATAGACTACTACTACCTTAGTAGGCCCGATAAACCTACAACTACTCGCGTGTAGCCTCCCTTTTGCTCCTATTTACTCGCCTTATACTGAATTTTTTCACTCGCTAGTACCCTTATTCGCGTATTTAAACGGATTATCGACGTATACTAGGATCGATTGTCCCTTTGTATATTAGCAGCCGGATAGAGTACTACTACTAGAGCCTTATCGTTGCTTCTTTTCCTTTATACTACTACCGACGAGGGTAGGGGCTTTAGTAAGGAGCCCCTATCCTTAATAATATCCCTAGACCTGCTCCCCGGGGTAGTCTAAGTACTAGCCTATCCGCGGAGCGAGTGAATAATTTTAACTCGGTAAAAGGGGACCTGCTAGAAGCTCTACGTTACGCCTAGCTTACTAAAACCGAAGCCTACCCTACGGAGTAAGCCTAGGAAAACCTTACCTAACCTTAAAGATTTCCTTTGTTTAAAAAAACCTTTCCTTTATATTATTTCTATAGCCTACGCCGGCCGACATGTCGAGATTTCTAAGAATCCCGGGAGCTCCCGCCTATAGTAGCTAGCTAGCTAGGATATATTGCGACTACTACTACTACCCCTATACTGCCCGGAGGAGCCCTTATAACTGTGCCTTAATGCGGTAGGGGTTAAAGCGGAGGGGTTAGTGCGTTATATAATGCCTAACTCCCTAGATCTAAGTGCTCTAGTCCTACGCCCTCGACTGTCGCTACTACGCAAATTACCTAGGCCTCTAGAAATGTCGCCGCTGCCTACTACTAACCCTTTACTTCCTTTAGAACACGTGCCTTACTTTCGGATTTATATACAAACGCGCGTATACGCGTAAGATAGGTGCCTCCCGTCCCTTCCCGCGTACCCGCGCTATTACTACGACAAAAAGGCGATCTTTCTCGCGCCTAAACTTCTTTATAAACAAACACACCTATATCGCCCTTCCTTCGATAAAGCGATAGGCGCTTATAGCAAATACTACCCTCCTTAATTAACTATTAAAGACCGACAAACCCCTACCTCCTCTATGCGACCCGATACGTAAAACCCCCTCTACCGCCTCGTAAGCGCGTAATAGTAGAAGCCTCTAGTCGAGACCTTATTACGAGCGTAGCCTATAGCGGCATTTCCTATCTTCCTTCCGACTAGCGACTAAGCAATTACAATACCCTACTCGAATAGGTATAATATCTTCAATCTGCTAACCTATCCCGCTAAACTAAAGTAGATATAATCTACGACAACCTAGGGAGTGTTAGCAACTTTATTAAAGGCACCGAGTTGACCTATTATCGGCTTAAGGAGGCGCTCTTTAAAGGACTGCCGAAAGAAATAGGAGATGTTCTTCGTACCCGAGGATCTACTATAGTATAGGCCCTCGAGTAGTATATAGGTAACGAATTTGCTACCCTATAAGCCGCCGCTACTCGTAGAAAGGCTACGGAAGATCGCCGTAAAAACGATATTACTAACAGTCCTATATTCTTTAGGAACTACCTAGACCTCTATAATGTCCGGGGTAACACCGTAAAGGAAATAGCTCGAGTCTTTAGGCTATAGAAGGATAGAAAGCTTAACAACTACGCAAACTTTAAGGACGCTAGCTAGGTTTCCGAAACTTAGCTTGTTCTTCGTATCCTAAGCAATTACCTATACTACCGAACGCTTAGGGCGAGATAGGGACGGGCAGATATTAATACCGTTACTATTACTACTAAGGACTACGTAGTAGATAAGGAGGACGACACTCGTAAGGAGGGTAAGAATAAATTCTTCTCCTAGAGAACGGAGGGTAGTAAGGCGAAGCTTAAGGCTATCGGTATTCGAATTAGCTAATACGAAGGCCCTCCTATAATTGCTATTACTCCCGACGGGCGCCCTTTTTCGAGACCGCTAGGTAGCTATATTAAAGGCACTGCTTCTAGGACCCTAGGGCTTAATGTCCCTCGATCCCGTATAGGTATATATAAGCGAATTAGTATACCTATTAGATTACTAGTTATATACAACCCGGCTAGCGACCCTCTAGCTAGATAGGACAACTAGTAGCTATTACCCGCTCGCCCTACTTAGCCTATCGGCTCTCGCTAAAATACGCCTCTATAACGTAATACGACTCGCCCTAATCTCCTAGTCGAAAACTCTACTTTACTACCCGATCGGACTAGTAGTAGGAGTAGTAATAACAGCCTTGCTCTAGGGGCTCCGCCTACTCGTTAAATTCGGACTACTACGCCTATCCCCCCTCTAGGAAGGACCCGTAGATCGAAATAAGCCGAGTAGAGATCTTACCGCACCCCTCGAGGAGAACCTAACCGACGACCTTAATACCTTAGGACCTAAGCGGGGAGGCACTATATACTATAAGGAGCTAACCCCCGATAAGGACACTCAAATTAGAAACAGCCTAGCCTACTATAGCTATAATAGATTCTCGGAAGCCGACCGTAGTGCTTTAATGTAGTACGATAGTAAATCTAATAACGCTACGTAGGGAAGAGCAATTGCCCTTACTATAACTGCCCCTTACCCGCCTTGCTATACTTATACCTGCTACCTGTTTAGGATAGTAGTTAGGTTTCGAGGAAAGGTTAGTTGAGAGCAGATAATAGAAACCTTAAGTAGCCCTAGATATAAGTACCGGAACGACCTTCTCCGCCTTCGAAATAAGAGACCTAACCTGTTTCGGAAGACTCGCCGTCCTCCTATCCCTAGCGACTACCTTAGACTATATCGCTATTTCCCTAAGGCCTATAGTTACGAGACTAAGACATACAACCCTTTAACTATTAAACGCGTTACCCTAGCGATTGCTACTAAGATTCGTAAGGCCTTCTCCCGTATAGGAGTAATAACAAAGGCTAGCTAGGATGCCTAGGTAAGAGATAGTACTATTACCTTAGATAGCATTACGAGCGATAAAGGCTCTACTAAACTATATAGAGCGGCCGTCTTTAGTTAGTATAATAATAAGAAAGTCGAAGTCGCCGCGGCCCCTCTACCCTTCGGAAAGATGTCCCTATCTAACTAGTTTAAGCTAGAGGCTGTAATATACCTTTAGTATTAGCGTATAGTTAACGGAGTTTCGAATAAGGGTTGGCTTCGAACCGCCTTCTATTCTAGGTTCTAGCAAATCTGCCGAGGAGACCCTGTCTACTAGCTCCTCTACGGCCTTACCCGCCCTAACTACGCTCTTAACCTAATCTCCTACCCGTACTACGCTAAGATAACTCAACCTAGTAACGGCGGTTCGACCGAGTTTGCCTATATTAACTAGTACCCTCTCGATCTCTAAGAAGGCATTGCTACAAACTAAGTTTAAGGCTCCGTATCCTTCCTTCCTAAAACGGCAGAGACTACTACGAAGGTCTTCGCTAGGATCTACTAACTAGAAGTCTTTAACAAATAGTATAAGGAGCTCGAGACCCTTCGCTAGGAAAAGGGCCCTACGTACGCCCCTCGGGGTTATATTCTCTCTATTAACTATAATACACATTGCCTAAATACTAAGATAGAGAATACCCTTAATAACTTTATTAAGGACGAGCTAAAAGGCAAGTATCGAAATATAGGCTAGGAGCAGTACCCGGTCGGTGCCCTTAGAGTACGCCTAACCCTTCCCTACCTTCTATACGGCGCTTAGGCATTACCGAAGAACACTAAGAGGATAACTATACTCCCCTAGTTCTGCCGATACGACTTAGTAACTAGAAAGCTCGATTGCGAAGCTAGAGGTACGTTTTAGGAACTCGCCGCTACCTATAGAGACCTTCTTCCTAGCCCTACCTCGCCCTCTAGTCTTGCAAACAAGTACGGTGCCCCTCCGTACGCGTTCCCGGCTATAGTACGCCTACGCAACAATAACCTAATCTCGGAAGCCCTCGTCGGTCGATTAAAGTAGGACGATACTATAGTATAGCAATATATTCGAAGACTCTTTCGCAACCTTAACTAAGAAGGCTCCTTATATATACTCGAGAACTATTTAAAGCAGTATCGTAAGGATATAGCGTCGGCATACTCTAAGATATTAAGTAAGGTTATTCGGCTCGAGTAGGAACGTTTCGGGGAGAAATCATTCTTTAAGGCTCTTATATAGTCTTTAAAAGACTAGAGTTATATCCTAAATAATAGCGAAGATCGGTATATATGCCTAAACTAGGATAATTTCTACCGATATTAGCCTGCGCCTAACACTAGGGAGGAGTTTAATTAGGGAGGCTAGGGATTTATATACTAATAGGAGCCTAGTAAGGCAGACCTTCCTACTAACTAGCGGTAGTCTAGCGCCCCTTTAGCGAAACCTGCTACCTACGCTTCGAAAGTCTCTACTCCTAGTAGAGTACTCCCGAACGTTAACTCCTAGCAGCTTATTACCCCTAAGAAACAGCCTCCTTAGCTATCTTCTTCGAAGCAGCCTACGAACCCTATAGCTAATCCGAATAAGCGACAGACCCGCTAGGATATACGGGCTAAGGCGACGCGGACCTAGGCTCTTATCGACTAATTTAACTAGTAAGGGCGAGGAGGCAATTATAGCGGCTAGGGCCGTAGAGGTAACTATAGTAGACTAGCGACTCGTAGTAGAAAGAAATAAGTAATAGGGTATAGTAGCTAGCTAGCTAGGATACCGTTATAGAATAGTTGGTTTGGTTTTCTTTTGCGTATTTAAGGTTTTTCAGTCCGGGAGGTAAAGAAGCGTTAGTCTAAGGGCAGACTTCTTAGTCCGGGAGGGAAAATGTAGTAGGGAAACCCGGCTTAGTATAGGGGTACACACTTGTACCCTCTCTCTCTTATTTTGTACCCCCGAACATATACAACTACCTTCATAATTAGATATACGTATACACGATATAAGGAGACACAGCTACGACAATATATAGCAAGAAAGACACAGGAAATATACCTAATCTAGCTACAATGTAGCCCTCCCTACGTCCGTTCTCTTCTTTTTAATATTTATAACGCCTTCCCTTCGAAGTATATAATACTACGCCGACCCCTCGTAGTTACCTAAGAGACACTAAGTACAAGGCCTATAGCATACAGTTCCCTATATATATACCTCTACCTACGACCTACTTATCCCGCCTATACTAGTCTAATACTCGTCTAACAACTTAGCTATATCCTTAAAGGAGCCTTTAGCTTCTTACGAGTCCTATTTAGGTAAATAGCCTTGCTATCTTAATAGGTACTCCTTCTCGCCTTATCTAGTCCGATGCTTTAGTATTCGTTCGACCGACTATAGCTCTTAACTATTAGCTAAGACTTCTTCTAACTTAGTAGGCGCTTTATCGCCTTTGCGCTAGTAATATAGCTTAAGGAGGGATACGTAGAAGGTGTTATAGATAGTATAATAAGGAGGAAGCTATAACTAATAGGCCTATACGGAGGAGCCCTTAACTTCTCGAATACGGAATAGGCTAATATACCTCGGTGCGAGCTTAGGCCTTGTTTTACTATTAGGTAATAGGTGTTTGCGGATACGGAGGTTCTTTATACTAAGTATAACTATATCGCCTTGTTTAAAAGTTATTAGTATATAGCGCTTATTATAGTAGGTCTTTTAGTACTCTTAAGCCTTTGTTAGCTTCTAAGCTATCTTAGCGTAGATTTCTCGTATCTTCTAGACACGTTCTATTGCCGCTAGTGTTTCTAGTACTTAACGCGCTTCCCTTTCCTTACGCTCGGCCTCGAGCGTTAGTAGGTCTTATAGTAAAGTAGCGTTTTAGCCTATTATAGCTATATATAGCGAAAGCTTAGTTAATAAGTGTATACTATTGTTATATACGAATTCTATAGGCTATAGGAGGTTAACCTAGTCTTTAGGGTTCTTATTAATATAGCTACGTAGGTACTACTATAAGGTAGCATTCTGCCTCTCTATTTGTCCGTTAGTCTATAGATAGAAGGCTATTAATAGCCGATGCTTTAGTCTTAGCTATAGGTATATTTCGGTCTAATAGTACGATATTAGTATCGATCTACGATTAGATACTATCCTCTTAGGGGTTCCCTAGTAGATATAGAAGATATTATTCTATAGCGCTTCTGCTATATTAATAGTAGTCTAATCCTTCCGCGCCGGGATATATCGAGCGCCTTTAGTAAATCGATCTACTATAATAAGGATAGTATTATATATATCCTTGCTACCCCTACGCTTAGTAGGAGGAAGGCCTATAATAAAGTCTATTATAAGCTCCGCGAATAGCTTCCTAGGAACAGGAAGTAAAGACAACTCGCTAAATAGCAAGTGCTTTAGTGCTTTAATACGCTAGTATACTACGTAGGTCTATACGTATTCTTTTATATACCGTTTACTATTCGGCTAGTAGTATATACGCGATAGTAGCTCGTACGACCTCTCTATACTATAGTAACTAGCAAGCTTACTATTATAGTGTCGCTTTAAAAGCTCTTATCTAATCGATTGTTTAGCGGGGATATAGTATCTACACTTAAACTTTAAGTAACTTTTATCGTCGATCGACTAATTATTACTCTTACTAGATCGAGTCGTTCGCCTACTTATAAGCCTATTAATACGTTTAATAGCAAAGGCGTCCCTCTACTAAGCCTATAATAGCTTATCTATAAACGATTAACTATCCCTATTTATAAGGTTATTTAATAGTACCCTTACTATCGAACGAGGTACGTATTATATCTATCTAATAGTACTAGTAGCCGGAACTACTATAACCTCTTCTATAGTGCTATCGCTATATAGGCTATTACTATAGATAGTAATGTCTTTAATCGAGTTATTATAGCTCGAGCGATCTACGTCCTTTCTAACGTATACTAGAAGAACGATAACTCCGCTATAGTATTTATTACCGCCGCGGGGTCCGGAGGTCCGCTTATCCTACGCTTGCTTATTAGTAATACGGGCTATAGCAATCTTATACTATAGGGTTAGAAACAATAAATTAATATACTAAGTCTCGCTATCGTAATTAGGTCGCCTCGATAGGCTATCGGTAGGGTTACTTACGCCTAGCCGGTATAATATATTAAAATCGAACCTAGCGAGCTAGACGGCCTATCTAGCCTATCGACCTATAACCCTTATAACCTTAGTAATACTACGTAGGTTGTCACAGTCTATACAGACCTAAATAGGGTGCTAAGTACTATCGAGATAGTAGCGCTAGTACTTAGAGGCTTCTACGATTACTAAGAGCTCTTACTTATAGGTCTCGTAACGACGCTCTATCTCGATTATCTTTCGTAAGAAGAAGTTAATCGGGTGCTAGTAGGTGTTATTAGCCTACTATAATATAATAGCTAATATAGCGAACTATAAAGCGTTAGTTTCAATTCGGATCTGTTTGCTTAGTACAAAATAGTATAATAGAGGAACGTTAGTAAAGCGTTGCTTTAGACCGTTAAAAGCGGCTTGTGTTTTATTAGTCTATCTAAACTCTCTAGAAGGGTTAGCCTTAGTCTTAGCAAGCTTAGTTAACAGTATTACATGCCTCGAATAGCCCTTAATAAATCGACGGTAAAAGTTAGTAAAACCTAGGAATAATTAGAGTTCCTTAACGCTAGTAGGGGTTAGCTATTTAGTAATAGTTTTAACCTAATTAGGGTCGGCCTTAATACTATTAGTTGATACGAGGAAGCCGAGGAAGGATACCTCCTTAGTAGTAAAGGTGTATTTGGAAGGCTTGTAATGTAAGCTATAGGCCCGTAGGCGGTTAAGTACCTTACGGACTATAGTCTAGTACTCCGCAATATTAGGTAAGTGTATATAAACTAGGATATCGTCTAGGTAAACTATATAGAGGTAGTCTAATAGGCCTAATAGGGCCCGATTAATATAGGACTAGAATACAGTAGGGGCATTAGCTAGCCTAAATAGTATAACTAAGTACTCGAAATAGCTATAGCGAGTACGGAAGGCTGTTTTCTATTTATCGCCCTTACGAATACAGATACGATAGTACGTATCCTTAATATCCAACACAGTACAGAAATAGGCGCTAGATAGGCGATCGAGAGTCTTATTAATAAGCGGAAGTAGACAGCGGTCCTTAATAGTAACAGCATTAAGCCCTCGGTAATTAATATATAAACGTAGGCTACTATCCTTCTTAGGGACAAATAGGATTAGTATACTAGTAGGGCTGTTGCTACACTAAATTCGAGTATTAGCTAGGTTCTTATCTAGATATTTACGTAATATAGCAAGGTCTCGTTTACTAAGGTTATAGAGGGGCCTAAAGGGGACCTCTTTACCCTCTATAATATTAATCTTATAATCCGTCTCTTTAAATATAGGCAATATCGATGCTAGGTAGTGTTTAAATATATTAATATAGGTTTCTCGAATAGGCTATAGTATACGAGTACGCTAATTAGGGTCTATACTATTAGGGGGCATAGGTTTATCGTTATTACTACTAAGTAGATCGGTAGTCGGGTTAGCTAAGGCGGAGGCCGGTATTAGGTTGCTAATAAATAGAACCCTAATATCGTTAGGGCACTCGCTAATATTAATGTATTTAATGTCCTCTTTCCTAGCGATTCTGGATCGCTACTATTAGCTGCCTAGGTCTATAGCTACGGCGTATTGCTTAAGGACAGGGTTGCTAATAACAATATCCGATAGGAGGTTATCTGTATCTACTACGTAGGTAGTAAAATCTAGCAAGCGCTCGTTACCGAGGTCGTCTCTTAGTACTATAGGAATATAGTAAGCCCTATAGGTTAAGTGCCGAGCGTTATTAAACTAAGCAAGGGTTAGTATATTAGCCCTCTTTAGTTATCGAAGGTCTAATTGCTTAGCTAGGTAGTAGTTAATAAAGGCACTAACCAAATTCCCTAGATCTAGTATAACCTTAGTCTTATAGTTAGTACCCTACGTGTCCTATATAAGACAGGTACGTATAATAGCTAGTACAATGTCGATAGTTTTACGCCGTATAAGGCTAATAGTTAGTGCGGCGCTTACTCTTTTTTTAAAGGTTAGCCTATAGGGGTAGCGTTAGCCGCTAAAAGGTATTTCCTATATTTAGCGGAAGCGCGGTTAATCCGGGCCTAATCCCTTAGTTTATCGCATTAGCCTAGTAGATAGCTAGTACTGTTATAGTTAAAGCACTTTAATCCGGTTAGGGGGTTACTGTAGCTATTACTACTATTGTTAGTCGAGCGGTTAGTATTATATAGATACGAGCCCCTTCTATAGCCCCTATTATAGCCTCCTCTATATAGCCGCCGGCTATACCCTCTTCTACGGTTATTGTTACTATTCCTATTATTGTTAGTATTATTGTTTTAGTAGGACCCTTAGCTATTGCCTCTACGGGTACTACGATTGCCGCGGTTAGTACTAGCTAGTCGGATCCTCGATTCTAGTCGTTATTAAAGCTAGATAGCTCGTTTAGCTGTTTCTACCTCGACTATGAATTAAATACGTATTAGGTTAGCTTGTTTAAATATACGGCGACGGCCTAACTCGAGGATAAGCTCCTATCTAAGCTTTAGGCGTATTTCCGAGATCTATATAGAATTAGTCTTAGCTAGAAGGTTATCTTCGAGGGTTTTTAAATAGGCTTGAAATAAGCGAGCCGACTAATTAGTCTTTTGTTTAGCTCGAAGGTACTAGTCCTAAGTATATTATTGCCTTAGTATAGGGTTTCTAAGGGTATCTAGTATAATGGTTTTGTAAGTTTGCTACTAAATAGCAGTCTAATTAATAAGGGAGTTAAAATAGTTATCCTAGGTACGTTTTAGGTTACTATTAATATACTATATAGCGTATACAACTAATAAATAGTCGTCTAGAAAAGCCCTAGGTAGATTTCGCTAGTTAAGCTTATAGTTACGTATATAATTATTGTACTGCTTGCGACTAGAGCCGTTAAATGCAATATAGTCCTTAAGCTTAGTATCCTTCTTCTAGACTAATAGTAAGGAAGGTCCTACTATTAGTTTAGTAGTAGTTGTCGGGGCTTCCTAAAGGCGACGGAGCTCGAGGAGGTTATCCTTTAGCTACTATTCTTAACGTAGGGCAGTAAGCCTGTTTTAGGTAGCTTCTTAAAGTCTCCCTACTAGTTAGGGGCTAAAGGGTAGTTAGCTATATCGTCGATTAACAATGTTATTAAGAATGTCGTTAACAGGCAATTCTAGATTATTACCTAGAACTATAGGTTCTTTAGTAGGCCCTCTAGTAGGCTCTTTAGCGGGCACTTTAGTAGGTACTATGCTACTAGTGTTGTTATTGCTAGCGCTACTAGTAGCGCCGCGGTTGTTATTGTTATTGTTTCGTAATAAGCCGGCTATTATAATAAGAGGTAGCACTAATAATATATTATAGCCCCTTATAGTACGGATATAGCGGAATTAGTAGGTATCGGCCTAGTATAATTAACTTAGTATAATAGGCCGTATAGAAGGCCTTGCTTAATAATCAGTACGGTTGTTTTAGTAGAATAGTACGTATAGGTCCCGTTCTTCGGGCGTAATATAGTCAAATCGATAGTTTTCGTAGCTATACCGCTAAAAGCTTAAAATAAGGACTATCTAGCTACTACCCTTAAAGGGTAGATCGAATACTATATAATAGGGGTTATATTAGCAGGTAGATAGGGTAGTAGTAGGTATAGTAGCATTCGATAGAGCTCTAGGAGGAGAAGGAGGAAGGTAGGCTAGTTAGCCTAACGCTAAGCGCTAAGCCCTACCTAAGGCATCGAGACCCTAGCTTTACTCGGCCTAGTTATATACTAATTACGTATAGCCCTTTTAGCCCTAACAATAGGTACCGGCTATACTTCTAATTTTATCTCCGCGCTATACCTAAATCTAAGGTAAGAAGTAGAAACCTCGTGCCTTATATTTACTCGGTTATTACGGACACGAGCTATATTTAGACTAGTTTCTTTATATATCCTAACTTAGCGGATAGTAAGCGAAAGGGTAATAGAACGTTTATAATACCTCTCTTTTTAGACCTAAAATATAAAGGACCTAAGGAGCCCTAGTATTCTAACTATAAGTAGATTCTTTAGTATTAGTACTCTAATCCTCTATCCTATAAGGTAAATAGTAAGCCTATAAGAGAGAGACTTTAATAAGAGATTCTCTATAATACGCAGCGCTTCTACACAGCTACAGACACTTACCAAGTCCGGCAAGTCGAAGATAAATTAAAATATCCCGGCTTTAATCGATACTATTCGTAGTTTAACTACGCTAAGAACTAGAAGTAGATATAACTAAAGAATAAGAGAAATCGTCGTCCGATTATTGCTCGCCGCTACTTATATAGCTAGGGCGACCGAGGAGGAGATCGATAGTATATTAGTATAGTCGAGGGCTTATAATCGAAGTACGAGATAATATAGGCTTTTACTTGTTTAGAGTAACCTACTATATAGATAACTAGGCGTACTACCATTAAATACTTACGACCTATATCCTAGGATACTATTCTTATACTTTTTATATACTTTTCTAATACCTTACCTATAAGGGCTCTACGATAACTAAGTAAATATAAGCTATAGGATTTCTACCTAGTACCTAAGCTATCGAGATAGGGCGGAGTTAAATTTAGAGGTATAGCCGGCACTCGAAGCCGGTATATAGAGATAGTAGTATGCCTCTTTCTACTAAATAGCTAGCTTGTTTAGTATACCCTACCGTAGTATAGGTATTTATTATATTTCCTAGTAATAGGCCTAGGTTACTTATAAGATTACTATAGCTAGTACCTCTAGCTAGGTCTTAATCCCTATAGATAGTTAGATAGTATAGAGTACTATTATAGTAATAATAGTAGAAACTATCTAGATAGAATTTCCTAAGTTCTCTTTATAAAGCAAGTCGCTATTTTACTATCTAGCGGATAAGTATTTAGACTTCTAGACGAGGAAGATAGTTTGGAATCTAATCGAATTACTAAAGAATATCTATAGTATAGTAGGATACTATTATAACCCCGACTATTTATTAAAAGGAGGCTTTTACCGTATTACTATACCGGCTATAGGTAGCGGCTATAATTTAAAGTTTGCCGTACCTGCCTCTTCTAGCCGTATCTATACTTTTTAGCTATACCTACCTTCTTTCCTTACTCTAACATTACTATAATATAGACTTACGCGACGCTTACTCTATTGCCTAGCGATACCGCGATAGTATCTCTCTCGCTATATATAACCTTCGTATCGATACCTATACCTCTATACTCTATATCTACTATCTCCGCTATATCCTCGCTCCGCGCGCGCCTCCGTATATATTCGTAACGTACTCTTTTATTAATTCGACGACTTTTATAATACCGAGTCTACTTAACTAAGTTACGACGTCTCGTAAGAAGGAACCTAGTACTTCTACGAATCGTAATAAGACGGGGCCTACTAGAAAGAGTATAGTATATCTACGAAAGAAGGCTACTACTACTACCGCTAGCTCTAGTACTAGAAAGCGCGTCGCGGACAAGGATCCGCGTAAGACGACGACTAGTGCTTCTACTACTAATAGTACCAATCGTACGAAGCGTCGATAGCGCCTAGAAAGTAAGTCTTATCTATAGCCGGTAGCGTAGCCGGTATTCTAACTTCTTTTTACTAATCCTCCTTTAGCTATAGAACTTTATAAGATTCGGAAGTATTAGAGTATTAGTAAACTCCTTATCTATAAAGCTCCTTTCTAACGACTTATTCGTAAAATTTCCTAGTATAGTATATTAGACTCTCGCTTCTAAGCCTCGATAATAGAAGCCCTTTAAGAGGATAAAGAAGCCTACCTAGTTTATATCCTCGAATATATATATTTCTTTTAACTCTTTTCGAATAATACTGATACTATTTTAGCTCTTAACTATATAGCTATCTACGCGAAGCGTATTACGATTAGAGATAAGGATTTTAAAGCCCTCGATTGGATTCTTAAAGGCTAGAATGTCTATATTCGAGATAGTAGTAGATAGGATAGATATTCTAGTAGGAAAAATATTCTTAGTATTATCTATAAGCGTTTCTATATACGAAATACGCCGCTATTATACGGCGCTATATAGCGCGCTCTAAATACTCTTTAAGTATATATATATATAGTATAGTATACTTTATTAGCCGTACGGAATAGGAGTCTTAAAAGATTCCGCTAGTACTAAGGAGTAAAAATACCGGCTATACTACTAGGTCTTACGAAGAACTAAAAGAAGATAGATATTCTAGTTAATTTGTCTTAGTTTAGATTATTAGAAAAGGAAAAAGAAGATAAAGCAGGAAGGTTAAAGAACCTAATACTAATCTTTATAGGAATTACCCCTAGTTTCTAGACTATATTATATACCTACCTTCGTAACTCTACCTAATACTCCCTCTAAATATCCTTATACTCTACCTACTAGAAATTTAACTAGGTACCTAGTTTTATAGTAGCCTCTATATCTTTTACTATCTTCTATTAGTTAAAACTCCTCGATAGTAGCCTCTACCTCCTTATATAATATAAAGTAACTTCCTACCTAATACTTTATATCTACTAAATAACTAAGAGTTCTAAGAAACGAACTGGTATTCGGCCTTTGTATAGCGAGTAACTAGTAGAACGTAGTATAGAGCTACTTTATAGCTATTTTATATACTATACCGGTACCGAGGAAGGAGCTATCCTAGTACTTAATCTTAGAGAATAGTTTAGTAGGAAAGTATTAAAACTTCTTAAGGAGGGCTTAGAGGGAAATTAATAAGTTCTATTTAGATCTATATAAAGATATACTACTAAGCAGTTAGGGAATTAATTAGGGTACGGAAGGATAAAATTTATATCTAATAAGTGCAGTTTCCAAACTATACCACAACAGCTTGTGGATATATACTTTTAATTAGTTAGTATCTTTAGCTAGTTATTTATAGATTTAGGGTACTATAGGTACCTTCGTATAACTAAAAAATACCGGCTACTCTACCGGCTATACTCTCGTATCTTTTTAAGGGCTTGCTTCGAGTTATGTGTATATTCCTATACTTCTTAGCAACCGATAAATTCTATAGTTCTAACCTACTACCCCTATAGTTACTTAGTAAAAGAACCTAAACCAAACTAGATCTTCGGCTTAGTAAACTAAACGAAGCTAACCCGAACTACTATAGGGTCTAGAAACTCTATATAGAACGAGGGGAGGGCTACTACTATAGTAGCTATCCGGAATATATCGATACGGCCTATAAGCTAGCTGCTATACTATAAGGCAATATCGGACCTAAGTTACCCTAGTAGTAGGGGCTCCTAGCGAAGTAGGTCGCCTATTTAGCTATATAACGTAATATCTAAGAGACTTCCGTAGAGGCCCTATATAGTATACTAATACGTTATACCTCTTTCGAGGAGCGATAGAACTATACCGAACGACGCGTACGCGCGTACGAACGATAGTAGGTAGGATATAAAAGAGCGCTATAGGATAGATCCGAGCGGTAGGAAGGATCCGGAGGATATAGAAGAGCTAGGAGAAATATATTTACTTAGAAGCGGTTAAAGGAGATAAGAGCGTTCGCGCTCGCGCTTAGCGTATAGGGAAGTACCTAAAGATATTAGTTTATTAAGTCGTAAGTAAGTAATATATATATAGCTATACTTACGCGCCTAACGCGTTAGACTTTTATAAGATAGGATACTTAGGAAGGAGGTCTCTCTCTAAAGCTCCCTTCTTTCTTCTCTTCCTAGTTCGTATTATATAGATACTAGCTCTATTAATTTAGGACGTCCCTTAGCTAAGGTTAAAGTTTAGTTTAGCTTAGCTTAAAGATTTATATATATCTATACTACTTAGCCTCTAACCCTTATATATAGTTTTATACTTATATAGCGTTTAAGATAGATTATAACTACTAGAAGGGGATTCTATTATCGAGTTCCTATCTAAGTAACTTAAGAAGTTCCTAACCTACTATTCTACCTAGCGCGGTCCTACTTCTATAGCTTTTACGGAAATCGACTAACTATTCGCCGAGATACTATAGAAAGTATACTTACGCCCTCGGTTCGGGGCCCCCCTTCTAGGTAGGTAGTAGGTATACCGACCGTTTCTAAGATTTACGATCTTATAGAACCGCATTGCGCGCTTCTAACGGTATACTTCTTACTAATATCCACCGAGAGTTCGCCGAGATATCTAAATAAACGTATACTACTTTCCGATTAGGAAGGTAGCGTTAGATCCGCGTTAGATTTAGGATACCTCTTCGATTTATACGAAAAGTCTATATCTAATAGAATAGGATTACGCTATTCTGCTAGTATACTTCCTAGAAGAGTCGGCTAAGTAATTACTAAGATACTATAGAGGGTATACTTACGCCTTTAGTTCGGCCTCTTCCTCTGTTTTCTAGGAAGATAGTGTATATACTAACTGCTCCTAAAATTCCGGATCTTACAGAACCGAGTCGCGCAGCTCTAATAGTATACTCTTTAGTAGAATCTACTTAGTAATTACTAAGATACTACAGAAAGTATAGTTACGTCCTTAGTTCGGACTCCCTCTTATAGGTAGGTATTAGGTATACCGACCGTTACTTAAATCTCGTATTAAATAGAACTAGATTACGCGGTTCTAATAGTATATATTTATTAAATTATATCGATAGACCGTTGAGAAATTAAACTAAACGTATTTTACTTTCTAAATAGAAAGGCGGCGTTAGATTCGCGCTAAGTTCGAGGTACGTCCCTAATCTATATACTAATTCTATATAGAATTAAGTTGTCTAGTAACAACGGTATAGTTTGTACTAATATTAGCTTAGTATTTACTAATATTTCTTAATATATCTATAACGCCTACTAACGAGATAGAAATAACTAAGTATATATTATATAATAATACTATAGGTTAGCTAAGAAGGGATTGTAGCCCCTAAGTTAATATACCCTATCTAGACTACTAGTCTTTTAATATATACTAAAACCGTATATATAATGTAGGTAAATTTTAGTAATATAAGACTAGTTAAGGGGTTATCTTAGATTGGTTTAGTTAACCTAATAAACTAAGTATTAGTATTTTTACCTTAAACTTTATATTTTATAAATAATTATTATTAAAAACCATCCTATATATCTAGAACTAGAGAGATATATATATATAGAGTATATCTACTTTCTAAAAATACGTTTGTATATTATCTTTACTATATATACTATCCTATCTTAATATTTACTCTCTTATCGAGCTTGTAGTACTACGACGGGCCTAGACTAGAGTTTTAGTATAACTTTAGAAAGGGGAGCTTAACCTATAGATAAAATAATTAGGGAAATATTTAAAGAAATACTTAATACTCTAAGCTATATAGTTATTATAGCGAGGCTTAAAGTAATTAAATAAGGCTACGTAGTAATAGATATACTTATATCCTAATAAATATACCTATATCCTAGCGGTCGCTATAGGAGGATTTTAACTATAGTATAACTAGATACCCCTACTTACTTCTAGGCCCTTAATAAAGCATATTAAAACGCTAGTTCGATAGTATACTAATTCAAATATAATAAGAAACCGGGATAGAATTTAAGTTTGTATATATAGTAGATAACTTAGCTAAGAAATCTAGGGTAGCCTAGATTAGTGAGGTACGTACCCTCGGCTTTTTTTAACTAACGCTAAGCCGAAAGTTTTTAAGCGGAGGTAGCCTCTACGCTACTAGTCCTAGAACGCGCCCGCGGTCTATAATACTTCCTAGTTTAAAAGACAAATTTAAGTAAATAGTATATATAACGCCTTATATAACATTCGATTATTAAAAGCGTTATCCGTAGTAATCGAGGTTAGTCTCGTAGTTACGCTAATCCTATCTATTACTATAGTAATAGGCTTCGCTATATCCTTACTAGTATAGGAACCTAGAATTCCTAGGAATCTGTTTATAACTTCCTAGAGTTTCTAATCCGAATCGATAAAGTATAGTATAATCGAGGGGAAGGAGGCTCTTATACTCCGGCCGAACTAGCTTTCGATAGTAATAGCTACTTAGCGAGTATTATAGAGGATCTCCCGAATATCGTCTAACCTAGTCTGTCTCTTCTTATTAAATATAGTACGCTAGGTAGTCGCGCTAGGAAATAGGGGAAATAATAGTTTATAAGATATAGATATATCTTCTATATAGACTCCCTTTCGTAGAATCTTCCGGAAGCCTATTTATAGCTAGTTTTTTGTTTACTAGTTACTTAAAGTCTATAGGAGATAAATTAGTAGCCTTTAATACTAAAGCTCCCTTCTATATAGCCTTATATTAGCTATATTTCTAGGCTTAATTTAAGTAGCCTATAGTTATAGCCGGTAGCTATAGACGGCGTATATAGAAGACGTAGCTCTTTCTCGAACGCTATATCTATATAAACCCTTATCTTCCTCTAAAATTTACGATACCGTATAGAACGGAGATAGTTAGTAGACGATAAATTCCTCTCTCCTAGCTTTAGGTATCTTAAGGTTAAACCGTAGAAGTTATAGACGATTACTAGTTAACCTTTAAGTCGAGACGCCGTATTATAGTATAATGCCCCCTCTATAAAAAACTTCTAGAATATATCCGTTCGATCCTTACTACCCTATTATAATAAGTAATTCTATAGTTTATACTCCTTTAATCGTAAGTATAAAGGGAACTATATCTTATAGACCTATTAACAAAACTACTTAGTATACTCGAATTTCTAAAGAAACGCCTAGCTCGCCTTTTCGAAGATATCTAGGTTAATACTCGATATTCTTAGGTCTCCGAATAACCTTCTACTTAGACCTTATAACGGTAAGGACTGGGTAGTAGTACCCTATAACGGAATCCTACTACTAGAATTCGGAGAGGATAAATCTAGCCCTAATCGTCGTCCGGTACTCGATAGACTCGAAGGCGAGTATATAGCCTCGTCTCGAAGTCGTCGTACTCTAGTTCGTATACTAGACTATTTAGACTATTATATCGTCGATATTCTCTAGTATAGCGCTTGGTATGTATATAATCTTATTCGGTATATTTTAAAGTTTTATATAGAGAGCTTAGGAGTAGTAGATATATACTAGTAGCTATAGGGAGACAACCTTTCTTTTGTAGTATCGTATCGTTAGGAATAGCTAGGTAGTTACTATCTAGCTACCTTTTCTTGTTTCCTAGCTACCCTAGCTAGCCTAACTACTAGAATTTTGCCTTCTATACGGCGGCTCTCTCCTACTAATAGAACCGAGCTACTATACCTAACAAATTCGAGCTTATTTTTAATTTTAACCTATCCTCTTTTAGTATAAGATACTCGATATATAAATACTTAGGCCGAGTCTAACTGTGAAACCTAATACTAACTTATAGCTCCATTTACTAATCCTAGACCCTAAACTCCCTCCGCTTCTTAGTAAAAACCTAAAAGAGCGCCTAAGCTTTATCGGAACCTATAGAGTAGTTAAGATAAAGCCGTATCGCTAAAATAGATAATCCTTCGGAGGCTTATATAGAGGTTTAGAGAATTCTGGCGCGAAACTATCGTACTACTAGCTTAGATTCCGGCTACAAGCCTTCTCTATCTAAGTAAAGATTTTATATAGAAGTAGTATTTAACCTACGGAAATTGCTTTCTATTTAACTACTAGTATCTACTAGCTATAAACGCCGGCTATATATGCTGTCTATAGAATACTTACTTATACCCCTTAATCTTTAATAACTCCTACGCCGCCTCTAGATACCTAGTCCCTACTATATTAATTATAACCTACTTTGCCTTTGCCTTTATAGACCTAAGGATATCCTTCTAATACCGATAAAGAAAATTCTACTCTATATTAAAGATATAAAGACGACTACTCCCGATTCTAATTCTCGCTAGCTTTTTATCGTAGCTTTAACGATAATTTCCTAGATAAATAGGAATTTACCTTAGCCCTTTACTAGTACCTCGTCTCTTTAACTATACTCGCTCTATTCCTAGCGCTTATCGTCTATAGCGTTAGGCCCTAAGACTATACCTGTTGCTCTATCGACGTATAGTACTTCCTAATTTTTAGTCCCTTTATTCGTAGTATTAAGCTCTTCCGCGATATTCTAAACTCTAGTACTATTATTCTTAGCTATCTAAATATCTCTATTACTATCGATCGTATTAATAGAGATAGCGGTAATAGGTCTAAATTTATAACGCGCGCGATAGTAGACTAGTAGGACGTCGATTTTGTAACTATTTAGTACTAGGAGCTATATATCGCCGCTAAGTTACTCTATATTAGGAATAATAGTATTAAGCTAGAGACTAACGATATCTTAAATCGCCTAAGGGAGAACCGTAGAATAGGCCGGTAGCCTAATATAGCTAACCGCGATAATCGCTACTACGATATATACGTAAACGAGATCGTAAACTAGGTTAGTAAAAGGATAAACGCGAAACTAGATATAGAGTTTATAAGGGTTAGCGCCGTATATAGATAAAGACTAGATCTAATAGTAACTAGACGTACTAGTACGAAATAGTAGATAGCGCAATAGTCGAGCTTATCTTTTAGCTAAAGGACGATAGCTCTCTAGACGTCTTTAATCGTTATAATTTCTTAGATATTGTAAGGGTTAGAGGCTAAGCAGTAAGAATGTATACGAAACTTTGAACTAAACTAAAGGGAGCACTAAATTAATATAGCTACTATCTATATAAGACGAACTACGAAGAAAGGAAGAAGGATGCCTTAGAGGGAGAGCCCCTTCCTTAGTATCCCGCCCTATAGCCGCCTAGCGCGCCCGACGTATAAGCGTAAGTATATATATCCTGCTTACTAACTTCTTAGTAAACCTCTGCTTTTAGGTCCTTCCCTACGCGCTAAGCGCGCGCTCGCGTATCCCGCTTATCCGCTATTTCGTAGCGCCTTTGTCTCCTAGCTAACTTACGTAACGCGCGTATACGAACTCGTTTAACCGCTCTTAAGCAAATATGTTTCTCCTAGCTCTTCCCTATCTTCCGGTTCCCTGCTACTACTCGGATCTATCCTACGACTCTATATATCTCGCTTACTATCGTCTGTATACGCGTACGCGTATTTTAGTATAGTCCCGTCGTTCGTATATTAATATATAACGTATTGTTTCGCTATATACGGCCTCCGCGGGAGTCCCTAAGATATTACGTTATACGGCTAAATAGGGGGCTAACTAGGCGACCTACTTCGCTAGAGGCCCCTACTACTAAGGCAACTTAAATCCGATATTACTTTATAGTATAGCGGCTAGCTTATAGGACTTATCGGTGCTTTCTAGGCAGCTACTATAATAGTAGCCCCCCCCCCCCTCGCTCTACGCGGAGTTCCTACGACGCTAAAGGAGGTCTATATATAATAGGTACTAGTGTTTTTACCCTAGTTCGGATCGGAGACCTTAATCTAAATTCTATTTATATACTTCTTAGAGAAAGTGTTCCGGGATAGCTCCTTCTATCGTCGTATAGTTAGTATAATCTCGTAGGAATTCTTCGATTACTTCGCGGGCGAAGATAATACAGCGTAGAGGTTCCTAGGTCGTATCTTCGTCTAAGTACCTCTCCTACTATACCTCTCCCTACGGCCCGGAAGGATTGAGATTTCCGAAGTTCGTATTACTAAAGCTCTATCCGATAATTGCCCGTACTATACCTAAGGCAGATTCCGGCTCGTCTTCGGTCTAATTAGTAGCCTCGGTAGCTTCCGGTATTAGCGGAATGTCTTCGGGGTCCGCGATTTCTCCGGTGGTTCTTAGGTTAACGACGTATTTAATCGGGTAAATGTTAAGATTTTCGGAGAGATCTAGTTCGTATATATATATACCGACTTTCTTTATAATTCGGAAGGGTCCTAGATTTTTCTAGTCGAGCTTTTTTAAAAGTCGGTTAGTTCTAATATATCGTAAGTTAAGGTAAACGTACTCTCCGACCTAGTAATCTAGCGCGGCGCGTCTACGCTAATTAGCGTAGTACTCGTATACTTCCTAGGTATACCTTATCTCGTCCTAGAGTTCCTAGTAGGTCTAGGCTATTTAAAGAGCGAGGGTATCGGCGTCTCTTTCCGGATCGTTTACCGGGGGCTCCGGTTCGATTTCTACTAGTTCTATACCGGTTCGGGGGTAAAATCTAGTCGAAGCGTAGAAGGGCGTAGTCTAAGTCGTAGCTAATTCCTAATTGTTAATAGCAAATTTAATAGAAGGCGTAAATCTTAGCTAGTTATTTTAGTAGTAATTATAGAAGTACCTAATAATTTGCTCGATCTACGCGTTAGCCCGTTCGGTTTGCCTATCGGTCTATAGGTAGTAAGCCGTTAAAAGGCGCGCTTGAGTTTTTAGTCGCTCGTAGAGGCGCTTCTAGAAACGGGTAACGAAATTCGGGCCGCGATAAGATACAATTGATTTAGGTAGGCCTATATCTTTCTATATATCTCGGTAGAAGACCTAAGCCGTATTCTTTACGGTTAGGCTACGGGTATTTAATACCTTCTTACGTTTAGTAAGGCGGTAGACTACGACTAGTATATTTTAAAACTAGAGGCCGTTAAAGTCGGATCCTTTCGGTAGGCCTATAATAAAATCTATTGAAATGTATTACTATAGCTATAGAGGGATTTTAAGAGGTTTTAGTAGCCCTTACGGCTTACGCGTATCTACTTTCGCTCTACGGTATACTACGTAGCTTTTAACGAATCGGTCGATATCTCGGTATAGATTAGGCTAGTAGTACTACTTCCGGAGCTAAGACAATATCTTAGCTCGACCGGGATATACTATTCCGTAAGGGTTATAAGCGGAACGTATAATCTAGTCGCGTAAATCCTCGAAATCCGGGACGTAGAGGGTATTTCTAAACGTTATACGGGGTACTCGGGGTAGAGTTCTATAGAGCTCGTACTCCGAAAGAGAAACATTCTCGTATAACCGTTCTTCGTTCTATAAAGCTTAAATTAGACCTTTAGTAAAAGCGTCTTCGGCGTATGCCGTCGTAAGCTACTACTCGAGCTAGGTAGGTTCGAGGAGGTTCTATACTTCTTCTTCGCTTTCCTAGTCGCTATCTAAGTTTTCTAAACTCGTATCTTCGTCGTCCGAGCTATCGTTATCTCCGAGAAAGGCGGGAGCGGCTATTAGTACGAAGGATACTACGAGGGGCTCTAGGCCGTTAAAGTCGTCTCCGAGGAGCTCGTATAGTTCCTAGCTTAGGTTATACTCTTTAAGGATAAACTGCTCTTTACGCTACGGGCCTCGATCTAAAGGCGAGTCTCCGTTACGCCTTGTAAGTACGTCGGCCTATAAGTTTGCTTTACTAGGCGTATACTAAATAACGAAGTTAAACCGGGAAAGGAACTTACTCTAGCGTACCTACCTACGGCTAAGGATTTTGCTCTTAAGAAAGTAGATAAGGTTCTTATAATCTAAGCTAACCTAGATTAGTAATTTAGAACCTTCGAGTTCCGGGCGCTATTCTTCGAAAGCCTTAACGATTACGAGGAGCTCCTTATCGCAGATATCGTAATTATATTCCGTAGAGGACATCTTCTTAGAGAGGTAGGCTACGGGTAACTACGTATTTTCCGAGATTGCTCGTTAAAGGAGAACGGCGCTAGTCGTACCGTCGGAAGTATCGGTTTCTAGATACGTCTCTTTATCGAAGTCGAAGTACTATAGGATCGGTACGGTCGTAAAACTCTACCGTAACTAGTCGAAGGCTTCTTAATAGGCCGGGGACTATTCGAATTTAACGTCTTTCCGTATAAGTACTATAAGTAAACGGGCGATTCCGCTAAAATTCCGTATAAATCTCTAGTAGAAGTTAGCGAAGCCGAAGAAGCCTTAGACTTCTTTTACGTTTCGTAGTACTCCCTAATTTAGAACGGCTTCGATCTTACTAGGATCTATTCGAATACCTTCTAAAGAGACAATAAGGCCGAGGAATTTTACCTCTTACTTATAGAATTCGTACTTATCGATATCGATATATAGTCTAGCTTCTACGAGTTTCTAAAGTACCTTTTCGCTATATTCGTAGTATTCCGCTTTCGTTTTGCTATAAATTAGGATATCGTCTATATATACCGAGACGAAGGCGTCTAGGAATTCTTTAAGCGTATTATTAATATATAATTAGAACGTACTAGGTCCGTTATAGAGCCCGAACGGTAAGACTAGGTATTCGAAAAGGCCGTAATAGGTTCGGAAGGCTATTAACTATTCGTCTCTCTCGGTAATACGGATTACGTTAAAGGCGGCGATTACGTCGAGCTTAGTAAACTAGCGGGCCTTCGAAAGACGTTCGAGCGTTTCGTTTACGAGAGGAATTAGATAGCGGTTCTTTTTCGTTAACGCGTTAAGGCCCTAGTAGTCTATATAGAAGCGGAGACCTCCGCCGGGTTTCCGGGCAAATATAACTAGTACGGCCGCTTCGGAGGAGCTAGGGCGGATAAAGCCCTTTTATAAGTTGTCTTCTAGGTATTTCTTTAGTACGAGGAGCTTATCTCGAGATATCGAGTAGAGAAGGCCGTACGGCGGCGGCTTACCGTTAATCAGCTCGATTTTATAGTCGATACCTAGCCGGTACGGTAGTAGAATATCGGCGTTCTTCCTTAAAAACTAGTAAAGTCGGTACTAATACTCCTTCGGTAGTTTCGTTCTTAGATCCGTTAGTTCTTCGTTGAACTTTCGGATAGCCTTCTCGATATCTTATATTATTATAGCGAAGATCTAAGTACGTTTATCGCGGGCAAGACGCGAGAAGGTAGCCGCGCTAATAGCGAATATAGTACGATCTCGGGGAGTATCGGAGGTAGAACTAGATTCGCTAAAGTAGTACTTAGCGTAATACTTGCTCGTAAAGGATAGAGATTCGGAGACCTAGTCGATAACCGGGTTATACTTTTTAAGCTAAGGAAGACTAAGAATAACGGGGTAAGTCTTCGGGAGTTTTATAAGGAAAAACATAATATATTCGGTATACGGGCTAATAGTAATAGATAAGTAGTAGATCTAGGTTACCTTACCGGCGGCCGCGGTCGTACCGTTAAACATTTCTAACTCCCGAGCGTACGTAAGGTCTCAGAACGTTAAGCCGAGCTCCCTCGTATAGTCGTAATCTATAAACGAGTAGCCGGTTACGCCGTTGTTAATAAGAGCTATAGTTTTTAATAATTTCTTTTAATTTCCTATTAACGTTTCTACTACAAAAGGCTAGTAGACTAACTCTTTCTCTATAGCCGAGCTAGAGAAAGGGAAGGTAGTAGTAGATACTCTTAGTTTCAGAACGAATAAACCTTATAAGCGACTATATATAAGGTTTAAGCTTTTCCCTAGCTACTCGGAGTAGCGCTAGCTAGTAAAGGCGTATCTAGAGTCGTAACATTCGCGGCGGCGACTCGCTATATCGTTAGCGTATTTAGCCGGCCGACGAGAGATATATAGAGGCGAGTAATATATCCTTTTACTCCGTAGTAGATATATTCTCCTACTATATAGCGACGCTACTTCTCTTCTTCCGAAAGCTTACTATTTACTAGGGGCGCGCGTAGACGGGCGCCGAGCGAGGTAGCGCTTAAATCTATCGGTTCGGCGGTAGGCTAGGCGCCTAGCGGTATAAGGGCTATAGTAGGAGCTAGTACTAAAGCCGGCGTCTAAGCTGTCTATAATTTCGACGGTAGTATAGCGAACGGCGACGTAAAGCGGCTAGTATTCGTACGGGCGCCTCCGCGGTTAGCGATAATCTTCGCGAAGTTCCGAGTCGTATTATCGATACGCGTAAGTAAGGCGTATAGTTCGGTAATATTTAGGTTCTCCGTATCCTTATCGCGGACTTATAGCATTATTTCTTCGCTAAGGCCGCGTACTAAGATCTACTTAGCGACGTCTAGAGGGTATTCGGCGTACCTAATCTCGTATTAGAAGGCGGTATAGTATTCTTAGTAGGTCTTATTTACTTGCTTAAGTTTGTCTAAGTTTAGGCGCGTAGTTTACTTATAGTCGGGGTTGCCGAAACTAGCGTCGAGGGCCTTCTAGATAGTAGCCGTCGTAGTAGTTTCTATATTCTCTAAGAGGCTATAGTAGGAATCGAGGGCGGAGCTACCGAGTAGAGAAAATATAAATCCAGTCTTTAAAGCTTTAGTCGGATAGTAGTCGGCGTTAGCGAGAAAGCGGATCTTAACCTATATCTTAAATTCCTCGTATACTTTACACTTACTAGGAAAGCGTTCGAGGTCGCTAAGCTTCTTACTCTTATTCGAAGTAGGTATAAATAGGTAAGAGGTAGGTACTACGGCGCCTAGGCGAGTAGAGGCGAGTTACGACTAGAGGCGGCCTACCTCGTCTTCTTTCTCCGCGATAGAAGCATTCGCGTCGTTAAGAGCCGTACTAAGGCTTATACGAGAGACCGAGAGGAAACGAGTAGTATCTTTATAAGCCTTAAGCAGGTTAGCGAGTAGTTCTAGGTCGGTAGCGTAGGCGTAATCTAGCTACTCGCACGTAGCGGGGATGTTATTCTATACTAAGCTTAAAAAATCGGGTACTTCGTTAGGTCTTATATTTTAAATCTACTCGTCGGGAGTATCTATCTTAATAGAGGCGATTTTTATAGTAGTTCGTAATATAAGGGTTAGAGGCTAAGTAGTAAGAATATATACGAAACTTTAAACTAAACTAAAGGGAGTACTAAATTAATATAGCTACTATCTATATAAGACGAACTACGAAGAAAGGAAGAAGGGTACCTTAGAGGGAGAGCCCCTTCCTTGGTATCCTGCCTTACGGCCGCCTAGCGCGTCCGACGCGTAAGTATAAGTATATATATCCTGCTTACTAACTTCTTAGTAAACCTCTACTTTTAGGTCCTTCCCTACGCGCTAAGTACGCGCTCGCGTATCCCGCTTATCCGCTATTTCGTAGCGCCTTTGTCTTCTAGCTAACTTATGTAGCGCGCGTATACGAACTCGTTTAACCGCTCTTAAGTAAATATGTTTCTCCTAGCTCTTCCCTATCTTCCGGTTCCTTCCTACTACTCGGATCTATCCTACGACTCTATATATCTCGCTTGCTATCGTCCGTATACGCGTACGCGTAGTTTAGTATAGTCCCGTCGTTCGTATATTAATATATAATATATTGTTTCGCTATATACGGCCTCTACGGGAGTCCCTAAGATATTACGTTATACGGCTAAATAGGCGACTAACTAGGCGACCTGCTTCGCTAGGGGCCCCTACTACTAAGGCAACTTAAATCCGATATTACTTTATAGTATAGCGGCTAGCTTATAGGACTTGTCGGTGCTTTCTAGGCAGCTACTATAACAGATATAAATAGTAACATTCCGACTATAAAGAGATTCGTAAGTTAGCTAGGTAGGAAGGATAGCCTATTATTAATCTTATACTTACCTCTATAGGCTAGGCTAGATATATTAGGGCGAGCTCCGGTTACGGACTATCGTTATAGGTAATTATCCCCTCGCCGAATACTCCCTCCTACTTTACGTATACCCTATTCTTAACCTATAATTATATTCGTTTGAGCTAGTAAGTAAAGTAGAGGTATTCTATACGTTCGAGCCGAGATAGCTAAACTATATCTAAACCGGCGGATCTAGTACTAATCTAACCCTATCTAGCAAACTAGGCCGGCCGTTTGATTTTCCTATAAAGGGTACTCTAGGTATCTAATATAATATTACGTTCCGCTCTATATAAGATAGGAAGAAAGAAAACCGACTCTAGATATTAGAGAAGGTATAGAATAAGGCTAGCTTTAGATATATAGACTAGTAACCTAAGTTATTCTAGAAGTAGGGAGTTAGCGACGTATACCTAAAGGCTATTAACGAGCTAGAGTTTAGACGTAATTAATAGGCGTATTTAAAGATATCGCGATTTAAGTATAGCTAGGACGCTTCGCGTATTACGGCCTATACTATAGCTCTATAAAGCCTATAAAAGCTAGGCGTAGGTCGCCCCTTAGTATATAGCTATAGCGGTCTCTTATAGAATATAATATCTATCGATGCTATATATTTATAACTATTCCGTCTCTTTATACCGTTCTTTCTATAGCTTATATCCGGCCTAGAGGTCCGAGTACGATATACGTCCTATATTATAGAATAGCCTATAGCTAGTATAGTCTATCTTTTATCTTTACTATATTCGTATAGTACTACTACTAGAGGGAGCTGTTTCTTACGATCGATAGAGAGCTTTTATTAATTAACCTACTATAATAGGAGTTAGCTAGATAGTACGCGGTTCGCGACGAGTAGATAGATAGAGCCGCTACGAGTCGAACTATATCTAAATCGGGACGTTCTATTAATTCCTTACCTTCTAAGGTACGTACTCTCTTATCTATACTAAAATAAGATAGAAATAAGGAGTAAACGTATCGGTCTATCTAGCGCCTCTAACTTCGCTAGTACTACTATCTATTTAGAGAGCGTATTATCCTTACGCTTCGTAGGTCGTAAGAACGATATATAGCGTTAACTATACCCGACGTATAGCGGCAATATAGAAGAAGTCGCGTAAGGGCAAATTATAGACTAGAGACGATAATATATACTAAAAGTTTATAGACCTAACGAGGTAGATTAGTCTATTTACGAGACCGTACTTAGAGTCCTCTACTAGTATACGAGACGCCTTCTTCCTAATTTACGAAATAGTCTATTTCTAGAGCGCGCGTACTATACTTATACTAGTCCTAAGTAAACGTACTACTTCCTTATAATTATCTATAGCTATAGACGATACTACTCTTTATTCCTATATCCTACCCCGTTAATTACTAGCGCGTCGTTCGAGTCGATTTAAGTAGAACCGAACCTAGCAGTATTCTATACTAACTATAGCCTCTTTCTTATATCGATATCCCGTTCTATCTCTATATCGAAGAACTTATAGTATTTACTATAGTTATTGTTTTACGGGAAGTCGAAAGTTATACTATAGTAGAGTATCGATACCGCTAGGAAAATAGATTTCCTTTAACCTATATAGGTCGTACCTAATAAGGACCCTCTATACGAAGATACTATCCGTTTAGCTCGTTATAGTAGGATACGCGCGTAGGGGAACGATAGCGAAGCAATCTATACTAAACGGCTATATAGTAGTAAGCTTTATCTCCGCTAATTCGATCTAGAACCGATTAGTAAATACGCTATATTTACAGAGTACGCGCCGGATATACCTAGCGATAATGCCTTAGAAATAGCGAGGTAGACTTATAGAGGTATAGTATTAGCTTAAACTCGTCGTATTCGTCGTCTTTCTTAGTATATAGATTTTAATTAACTTTAATTACCTACTCCTAGTCTATCTCTTCGTTCTAGGCCTAATTACTAAAGCTATCGTAAGGGTTACCTTGTAGGTACTTATTCTACGACTATTAAGGTATAGAGATCTATAGGAATTAGCTTTCTACTACTATATACTAGGCGACATACGAAGGCGATATACGAGAATATATACTACGTATTACTCGTCCTAAACTCTCGCCTCCTAGTAGATCTTATCTATAATAAGAGATACTAAGGTCCTTATATACGTAGACTACCGGTAATCTATAACGCTATAGTATAGAGGTTTAGGAGAGAAGCCGTAGTACTTATCTACGATACGGTCCTAGCGTATATAGTATAATACTAACGAAGTCTCTAGCTTATATATACTTTTAAGTACTTCTTAATATACTAGGGCTAGGCCTACGGCGAGCTATTGGCGAACTGCTACGGAAGTAGTAGAATGTTTAAGCTCGGCTATAGCGCGATTTGATTCCTAATATTAAAATTCTCGCTATAGTATATTACGTAGAGCGTTTATATCTATAGCTCGATATTAGCGAAGGTAGCGACTAGCGACGGATAGGCTAGAGACTTACTATTAGAGAGGGCTACAGCAGCTAAGACTATATAGGAGTAGCGTCTATATCGAGATAGCTACTAGTAATATCGGCGACTAGAAGGAGGTAGATATAGCTATATAGAAGTAGTCGCTATATTAGTTATTAGAGTAGCAATATTTAGATAGCGCGTAAGGCCGCAATATTACTATCTATATACGTAACCCTCGCTACGCGCGAGCGAGCCTACGCTAGCTTATCGATATAAAACGACGATATAAAGTAACCTACTATAGTAATAATAGCTACTAGCGACGCGACGATAAACGTACGACCTTACGCTTATACCAAATCGTATATCCTAGCTTAGATCCTACTACTATAACGTCGGTACTATCGCTAGTAAGATATTAATACTAATAAAGTCGTTTAGGACTCGAGTTATAGCGAAGGAGCCCGTCGTCTAATACGAGCGATATAGTCTAGTAACTTAGTAGTAAGATATATCTTCTAAAGCTATAAGGTTATATCGTATCGAGTAATAATAAAAGATATCGGTTAAGTAGATAGTACGCTAATAATTATAATAAATATACTAGAAATACCGTAGATTTCCTACCGTAACCTCTATAAATACTTTATTCTCCCTTACGTACTATACTATAATTAGCGGCGACTTAGTTTATTATAACACTCGACTCGCTATAGTACTCCTCTAGTAGGGCGAGACCGAATAATAATAATATAGGCTTTTACTAAATAGGAGAGCTATATGTAGTCTAGAGTTAACTTCTTATCGCTACCTAGTCGAAGCCTATACTATTACGGAGGAGCTAGAAATAATCTAAGGAGTAGGTTATCGTAGCGTACTTATCGCTAAATAAGGCCGGAAGCTATACCGTCCGTTCTTAATCGCGAGTAGTACTATCTAGGAGTAAGGCGACGCTAATACTAAATCCGGATATTATATCGAATTAATACTAGATCTCGAGGACCTTTATAGCTACCTTATTAGCGACGTCGTTATAGAAAAGGCTAGTAGCGATATAAAATACCTTAAGAGGCTTCGTAATAGTCGCTCCTTCCACCAGCTACAATTCGAATATCCATCTAATGTCCAGCTTCCAAGGGACAACACCAAACGAAGGAAATAAGCTAAACTACTACAGATTAAAAATCCTCTATAGCGGGCTTAGTAGTAGGGGGTCTTACTATATCTTCGTAAAGAATATCCGCGACTCTTATAGTAATTCCTACTAAGTACCACAAACCTCCTCGTACTAGAATTGTTAGCCGCTATATCGGAGTATAACTACTACTATACGACTTACTAGGGCTTTCTATACCTCGGACACTTCGAGACTATTATAATCTTAGATATAGGTCTTAGCGACCATTATAGCAGGCCTCGATAGGTAGTCAGTAGCTAGCCCTTATTAGATCTGTATCGGTACGATACGAATAACTATCCGGCGGCTATAGTACTTAGATCGAGATTAGTACTAGTAGAGTACGTACTAGTTAATCGCGATATTATATTACTATTATAGCAAATAATAGCCGCGCGCCTACTATAGTCGATATATAGTTAGTCCGAATATAGGAAGGCGTATAGACTATAAGTTATATATAGCTGCTATATTTAGATATATAACGCGCGCCTCTCTTAGTATATAGGATTAAAGGGCGGCGCTATTTCGTATAGCTTCTTAAAGGCTATAGAGGTCGATAGAGCCGCGATCGCGACTAAGAGTATCGATAGTATTATATTCGATCTAAAATATAGACCTCGATAGCGGAGCTCGCGAGAGTAAGGCCCTAGTACTAGTCGTATATACTAAAGTACGCTTCTATCTATACTACGAGCGTAATCGAGTATATAGCCTAGAGTAAATAATACTAGATTAGAAGTAGATAACGGAGACGGTATCGGATACTCTACTATTATAGTAGCAAAGCGTTACGATAGCTACTACGACTCCTACGCCCTCCGAACCGCTTAGAAACTACGAAATTTTAAAGTTTCTTAGCGGCGACTAATAATAGTCGGCTTTTAGCGCGTTTTTAGCCGTACTTAGCCTAAAGGGGCCCTATTTTTTCTTAAGTTTCTGTTATATTAGACGCATATAAGACTCTTAATATTTATACTAGCTATAATAGTCTATTCCGTATATGCCTACTATCTAAAGACGTTAAAATATATAAGATTAATAGGACTAACCCTTATAGCCCTAGGATAAAGGGCTACGCCCTAGGTAGAAAGCGCTAGCCTTAGGCATTCGGCCTACGCGACTCTAACCTACTACTTAGCGCTTAGCGTACCGTATAAAACTATTCGGATTTACGTAGATGGACTTAGCTCTTTATCGAACCTATTAAGTCTTATATCTAGTATCTACGTATATAAAGCGGAGATTAATTACGATATCTACGATAAGGAAATACTCGTAGTCGTATCTAGTCTTAAATTTTAAGACTCCGAGCTAAAATTATATAGCCCCTTTACGATTTATACGGACTATAAGAACCTAGAATACTTTATAGTAAAGCGCTAGCTATCTAAGAGATAGATCCGATAGTAGGAAGAACTAGCTAAGTACTAGTTTACCCTAGTCTACCGGCCGGGAATCGAGGCTATCTTACTAGATATCTTATTAAGGAGAGAATAGGATACGTTAGGCTAAGACGATAAGCTTTCGAGGTTCCGAAGATTTCTAGAGCCGGACCTCTCCCTAAAGTAGCCGGAAAACGTTTAAATTTCTAGTACTACGATCCGTAGCTTCCTACGTATAACCGAGGCGGGACCGTTATCCCTACTTACGAATAAGACGGAGCCCGTATAGCCCCTATTAGAAAGCGCTAAACTATTCTAGGACCTAGAAATAAACGATATACAGAAGAGTATTATTGAGAAGGATACGGTATACTAGACAGTACTATAGAAAGTCCGTAAGGGATATAGGATATTATAACTAGAAATTAAAGCGAAGATTTAGATCGGGAATTATACGATAGACCCTAAGGGATTCCTACGCTACCGCGGCAAGCTCTAGGTTCTAGGAGCCCTAGCTACGATAGAAGCCGAATATAAAGATATAGAGGCTAAAGAACTATAGTAGGATATACTACGTACGAAGATTATCTAGTCGATCTACGACTTACTACTCTACGGTTACCCTAGCCGGGATTCTACCGCTTCTATACTAGGTCGCGACTTCTACTAGCCGCTATAGTTAAAGCAGGTACGACAATTCCTACGGAATTGCAATTATTATAGAGGTAATAAAGTATAGAGAGAATACAAACACAGCCTCCTAAAACTACTACTAGTACCCGACCGTTTCTTCTAGAAAATCTCGATTAACTTTATAACTAACCTACTAGAGTCCGATAGGAATCGATATCTTTAGGTAATTAAAGACCGCCTTAGTAAATAGATTACCCTTATCGGTACTCCCTCTATAAAAGCAGAGGAATACGTAGTTTTATTCCTAAAATACTAGGTTAGGTATTACGGACTACCTCGAGCTATTACTAGCGATAGAGGTACGAATTTAATAAGTACTTTCTAGAGGGAGATATATCGACTACTTAGTATAAAGTAGAGGTTAAGCTCCGCTTACTACCTATAAACCGACGGGGGTCTAGAGCGTATATTAAGATATATAGGCTTACCTACGGAACTATATTAAGTAAGTATAGTCTAACTAGAACTAAGAGCTTCCTACGGCGAAACTAGCGTTTAACGGGAGATACTAAGCGGGATTAGGAATAAGCTCTTTCTTCGCGACTTACGGTTACGAATCTACCTCCCCTATTACGCTAAAAGGGGACCTATCTATCGATAGGCGGTTAACTACGGCGAAACGAGCGGAGGAATTTATAGATAAGATTAAGAAGATCTTAGACCTATACTAAGTACAAATAGCGGAAGTAGTATAGAAATAAGAGGATAGCGCGAACAAGACTAGGATACTAGTACCGGTATATCGTATCGGAGATAAGGTCTAGCTCGACCTAAGGAATTACTAAACCGATAGACTAAAGAAGAGGCTCGACTCGAGATACGCTAAGTATACGGTAGAAGAGGTATTATTACCTATATTAGTACGACTCTCTAGGATATCTAGTAACATTTACCTAGTATTCTATACCGACCTTCTAAGACTTACGAGTAGAGACCCCCTACTAGGGTAGGTAATCGACAACGAATAGCCGGACCCTATTTTATTCGAGACGTACAAAGAATAGTAGGTCGAAGAAATCCTATACGCCCGGAAAAGGAAATAGAGTAGAGGACGAGAAGCGCTCGTAAAATAGAGCGGGTACTATAAACCTACGTAGGAACCCCTAGACTATATCGTAGATACCTTAGCGCTAGACGACTTCGAAGCGAAATATAGACAAATCGAGGCGAACGATAGGCCCTTAAGAGACTAGGAGAAGAGAGGAAAGCGAAGGAAATAAAGCGGTAACCTAGAGCTTTTCCGTAGAGTAACGATTATTAATTTATAGATTTTAGGGATTTTTACTAACCTTCGGAGTTTTTACTAACTTATTAATTTTGTTTACGGATTGTTTTAGTTTACCAGAGAGATTTAGAGAAGGAGATATAATTTAGGAGTAGAAAAGATTTTATTTAGGTATTTATAAGTAAGTATTAGGTCTCTACCTAAAACTAGAAGTTTACCTTAGGACTAGAAAAAAAATATAATAATACCTCCGAAACTACCTAGAGCCTACTAGAAAACCTACGGAAACCCTTATTAACCTAGCTGCTCTAGCGGGCCTTAACGATTAGTACCGAGACGGAGAGTAGTAGGAACATCCCTAAAAAAGAGAGATTAGCGAGAGAAAATCGAAGGGTAGAAAGGAACTTACGTCTAAGTCTATTAAGCTACGATATTAGCGATAGTATTCGTTACCTCTAAGGGGATAGCGCTAAAAGAAATAGTTAGCGAGGGTTTTATCGTAGGAAACGGGAAATCTTGCCTAGATAATAATCCCTACGGCTAGAGAGACTTTAAGGCTTTCTATACCTTAAGAACCTTAAGAAGCTCGGAGTACTTCTCGGCGACGTTACTATAGGTCGCGCGGGTATAGCTAGTATAAGCTACGTAAGCTATTTAAGGACTAGATAGTTAGCGAGGGTTTTAGTATAGGAATCGCGAAAACTTATAGTAGGGCGTAAGCGATTCTCTTACGAGCGCAATTAGCGTTAGCCCTCGAGCTAGCGGGCTTAGGAAAAGTTAGCGAACCCCGCGACAAATAAGGCGGGTACCTTATAGATTAATCGGCGTAGTCCTCGCCGGAGTTATAGCAACTAATATAGTAGATTCGACGAGCTATCTAGGACAAGTTAATTTTATAAAGGAAATAATAGAAGAGGGAGAGGGACTTACTACAGTAGTAGTAGTAGTAGTAGTAGTCGTAGGGGTAGTAGTAGTAGTAGTAGTAGTAGTAGTAGTAGTCGTAGGGGTATATATAAAGAAAAGAAGAAGAAGAAGAAGAGGAGGGAAATATTAATACTCCTAGAAAGCGATATAGAAGTAAGGGTCGTAAAAGTAAAGGAAGGCGCGAATATAAGTAAAGCATTTAAAAGCGCAGTTACGGCGCGTTTTAGAAAGCGGTAAGTAGGTAAAAGAGCGCGGTTTAGTCGTCGCGAAGAAAGTTATAGTCCTTAAAACCTAGGATACGGCAACCCCGACCGGAAAGTAGCGGAAACCCTAATCGTAAAGAAGGAAACTATAAGCGCGTTACTTTAGGGAAGCTTAGATAAGTGCAGATCTAACGGGTAAAGTAACAGCGATAGAAACTATAAGGGGCTTTCTATCCCTACTAAGGAAAGGGAGGAGGACGGGGGTAATATAAAGGGCTACGCCCTAGGTAGAAAGCGCTAGCCTTAGGCATTCGGCCTACGCGACTCTAACCTACTACTTAGCGCTTAGCGTACTATACAAAACCACTCGGATTTACGTAGACAGACTTAGCTCTTTATCGAACCTATTAAGTCTTATATCTAGTATCTACGTACGCGTTACTTACTTGTAATACCTAGGAAATACTCTATAAGAGATTAATACTAAAACTCGCCTATAGAATAGTTAAAACTAATATAGTCTCTAGTATAGCTAGTAATCGTAGCTAGTAGTCGAATAAGAGTATTCCTACAGTAAAACTATTATAGTCTCTAGTTCTAACTAGGAATGTATATAGTTTTTAAAAACTAAACTAGAACTAGGGAGCTACTTTGCCGCTAAGAACCTAAACTATATACGTTTAGTAGTTCGTAAACCGAACTACTACGGGGTCTATCTTCGTTTACTTAAACTAGCGGTCCTAGTCGTTTAGTCCTCGGAGGGTATTATATATAGTACCGCCGAGGCGACTAGCTAATAAGAGAGCTATAGTCGACGATATACTACTCTTTATAATCTTCTAGACGATTATAGAAGCTTAATTAAATAGTAATTAGTACCGTTAAGACTATCGATTATTAAAGGTCTCGTAGAATACAAACTTCTTTTCTACTATAGAAGTCTTTTATACTACGGAATAAAACTAGTCTCATAACTATTATATATAGCGTAGTAGATTACTTACGTAGTACTACTATACCGGAGGTTTAATATAGCTTCGCTAATAGCCTATATTCTATCTATCCTATAGTCTAAGATATAGTATAAAAATTCTTCTCCTACTAAAAAGCTCTATAATAGCTCTATAACTAACCTACTACGATAAAGAGGAGACGAGATTTAACACTTTATATTTCTAAAAATAGTATACTAGTATCTAGAAAAAGTCAAGAGTATTCTATTTATATTTTAATATTTTAGCTTTTATTAAATAGGTAACCTATAAAACTTAGACTTTTGCCTAAAGCTATACTAAAAATTGATTATTTTAGCCTATAATACTAAGCTATAGGCCTTCTAGATAAAAACATAGATAAAGTTAAAACTACTAAAAAGATCTTTTCTCTCTTTAATATCTTTTTATTTAGAAGGCTTAAGGCTTAGTAATATACGATGAAAGTATTCTATTTTTAGTATAGTAAAATATATTAATTTTTACTATTACGTCTATCGATCTTAACGATTACGAGCGATCGCTCTTATTAATCCTAAGAAATTCTAGAATCGCTTAGAATTTCTTATAATCGCTTCCTATTAATAGAATTAATAGAATCGATAGAATTCTTATAATCGGTAAAAATATTTCTATAACGTAACGCTCTTATCTTCTAGTTATAACGTATTTGTATCTTCTACGCCAATCTTACCCTTAGGGCTAAATATAGGTAACAGTTCCTTTAAGAATACGCCTACAAGTAATATAAATATCCCTAGTCGATCTCTAAGTAGAAGCGTATTTACGCTAGTACTAGTCGTATATCCTACGCTAGGCGTTCTACCTATTTCCTTATTAAATTCTATTAAGGATACTAACTCTATCCTACCCCTATCCTTTATAATAGGGCTCCTACTAGCATACCGAAAAGATAACGGCGATCCGTATAATACTAGTAGACGTTACGGAAACTTTTTTACCGATCGCGACGATCCTATCGATAGGATCGCTTAGGATCCTTAGGATCGTACGTTAAAGATCTTGTCTAATAGGATCGTCGCGATCTAGAAATTCTAGCAAATCTAATCGTAGTTAGAATTTTATTCTTTACCGTCCGACTCGTATATCGAGTTAGGCTCGAGTCGTCGTAGGTACTATTACTAGCCTTTAATTTACATTTTCTATCGGATTTGTATATTATACGATTATTGCTTCTACTAATATCTAGCGTTTATACGTATACTTAGGTAACTACTAGCATTTGTATACGTCTACTATGTATACTAAGTTAGTACCTACTTAGCGACCGACTCGTATAGTATTAATAGATTTCGTTATATTATATAGGGTATCTATTTATTACAGTTAATAAGAATATATTCTATTCGTCCTCTACGGCTATATTAAAGCGATATACCTCTACCTTCTTTCGTTTGTTTCCTTTCGACTTCTTCTTCTCTTTTACTATATATCTCCTAATTCTTCGATCCTACGTCTCCTCGTTAAATACTATCTCCTCGACTTTGCCGCCGTCCGCCTCTATATATGCCTACTATATCTACTCCCCCTCTTCTAGCCCTAATATATCCCTAACGCGATTACTTACCGCCGCGAATAAAGTCTTATCTATTATATAAGACTAGTTAGAATACCTGCTATTCGTATAGTAATTAGCGCGTAATCCTTTCCCTATTCTTATTACTACGGTATATCTATACCTTTTATATTAATTGTTTTCGGTTCTATTATATTCTATTGTTTCGGTAGTACTTATACCGTTGCTTCCCTATACCGAAGTAAACGGATTCGTAGACTCCGTCGGCTCCTAATCTATCGCTTAGAAACTGCTCTATAGTATAGGTAGTCTAATATCGTTTTTCTTAGGTAGGGGCTCCGCCTCTACTAACCTATCTATTACATTGTCGCCGGCTTTAAGTTATTTACTTAATTATTGCCCGGTAGACGCTTTAGGACCTGTCGATTATATTAGTAGATAAGAGAAATACGGCGCTCGTATACTACTCTTACTATAGCGCTTTATCGATCCGCCTTTATCGTCGGAATCTAAGACGACGTCGATTGCTATAAGTATATCGATATCGTTACGTACGCTCTTAAAGTTATTCTTAATAATTTAGGGGTATCCTATACTCTACCTATATACTATATATATATCTTCTACGCTTTCGATAACCGAAGGTTACGAGTAGCTTAATCCGTCGTATTCTACGTAGTTATCCGATCTAGGAACGGCTAGTATATTAACTTGTAATCTAAGGCTAGCTAGATCGCTTTACCTCTAACTTTAGTTAAATGCGACTCTATCGACTATCTAGTTAGTATTCTACTAAGTACCGTAGTAGTAGACAATATTATAAAAGGGATAACTTTGTAGTAGTACTATTTAATATATATCTTCTAGCCTCGCCGATCCTACCGGAGTAGTATATCCGCTAGACATTTGTATATAAGCTTACTAAGGTAGCGCGTAGCATATATCGACCGTTAGCTATTATCTAGTAACTATACTATTTTAGAGAGAGTCTTACTAGTTTCTCGTCGTAGTACTCGAAGATTTAGTTATCGAGTATCCTTTTAGCGTATACTATCCTTTTTAGAGTATCGGTTATTACGATCGGTACTTAGTTTATTAAGGTCGATTAGATATAGGTATTAATATAGCCTCGCTTCTTTCGTATAGCTTCTCGTAACTATTCTAATATTAGTCTCGATACTATTATATTAGGATCTCTACTAACTACTTAGATTACGTCTCTTAACGGTATATAGCTACCCGGCTATAGTACTATTATACGTAAAGCTAGTAATCGATCGTAGTTTTTACTATATACCTCTTTAATTGTTTCGTCTACCTATACTCGGGTTTAAGTAGTAGGAAACTTTATCTTATATCCTCTAGCCCTAGTTAACGTAATAGCGAATAGCTTACGACGCGTCTCGTTATATAAGATTTACTCCCTTACTTCGAGTAAGCCCTTCTTTCGATTTAAACGTTCTTTACTAGAAGTCGTTAAGCCCTTTGTCTCGCTTCTTACGTCGTTTTAATAGCTTTATATCGTCGCTCCGATTCGCCCTATCGTCGCTATACTTCCGTTTTAGCCTTACTAGATCTTTACTATTCCTACCCTTATACTAGTTACGTTAGTCCTCTATCGCTATACTCTAGTATACGTTACCTTTATAAATTTCGATCTAATACTAGTCGCTACGTATAAACAAGTCTCCTCCCCGTTTTCTTCTTCGAATCTAGTATCCCTATCCGACTCTATTAAGTCGGATAACGATTAAGTTCTATTTTTATCTTCTTCGTAGTTGCGACTTATCCTAAGTATACTATAACGAGTAGTAGTGTTATAGCGAATCTAATATAGTATATATAAGACTATACCCGTTTTCGTACTTATTTACTCTATAAAAAGAGGGGTATTAAATTGCGGTTTTATCTTCTACTTCTATAAAGACTACCCGAGTCGCCGTCTATAATCGCTTATTAGTTCTATCGGATATGCCCCGGTAACGCTAAAGTACAATCGTAGCCTATAGACTATTCGCTATTTTCGTACCTTATCGACGCTAGCCCGATTCGGTCGCAAGTCGGATTCGGGAACTATTAATCTAGCGCTATTATTAGTCTAGCGGTAATTATTATAGTCTAGGCCGACGGTATATAGTAATACTATCGATATTGTACTAAAGCAATCGGCGTATTTAGACTATTCGTTCCTCGCTCGGTCGCTACTATAGTATATATAGACGTATATTCTTTATCGGTAAATTAATCGGCGTTAGCTAATCCGCCGGGTCGAATATGTACCTTCGAAGCCGCCTCGTAGTATTACGGGTTAGTTAGAACTATCTCTATCGGCGTATTTAGCTAGTTCGAGGTTAATAATACCGTAGAGGCCCTATACTCGATAGATGTAATTCGAAATAGATTAGCTAGAGGTATGTAATCTGCCCTAGCCTAACGACTGCTAGTCGTAGCCGATTTAGCCTTTCCTTAATTATCGCGCTATCCCGAGTCCGCTATCGCTATAGCGCGATTAGGGTGCTTAAATATAGGCCGAGATTAAATAGATAAAGGAAGAGATCGAGGCGCTTAAGACTACTATACGTAATATACTTACTATATATTAGTATATATCTAAGATTAAAGCGTAGTGCTTATCGTAGCCGGGGTATCTTGCCTTCTATTTAATAAACAGATTAGTGCCCATTACTATTAGAGTAGGACTTCCAAATCGGACTTAGTGAAATTAATTATTTATCTTGCTTTTCTACGTTTATATTTACGCTCGTTCTACCTCCTTAATTTGCCTATAGATTGCAAATCGTAGCTATAGGCCTCTACCTAATATATCGGATAGACTAGCCCTCTACTATCGCTCGTTATTAATTCGAACGTGTCTATATTCGTCGCTTATCTAATATAAGGCGTCGACTCTAGCTTCGAAACTACAATCTACCCGTAGTATCTTAACTAATCGTTCGAGGTCTATATTATCGACTCCTACTAACGCGCGGCCTTTAACTACGGGCTAGCGATAATCGAGTTTATATAGTCGATATATAGGTTTTACCTTCCCGTTCTACTCTTATACTATAACTATACTCTACTATATATTATTTAGTACGTAGTACGGCGGTACCGCTCTAGATCCTTCTACTATCGCTAGTCTAGTATTCGTAGATATAGCAATTTCTGCGTAATCGCTAGTATCGCCGACTCTATACGTTATTATACGTACTGTTTTAAGTCTTGTCCGTCGGCGATAATTAGAACAAATCTTATATACTAGGCACCTAAACGTAGTCTATCCCTCTACTTTACGGATCTGCTTTACTACCTTAGGGAACTCTTCTTCGTATTTCTCGTCTATCGTATAGGTAACCTTACGTCCTTTAGCGTTCTAGTAATAATAGTAATCGGAACGTGCTACTAATCTAACTAGACTCCTAAATTAACCTCTCGACGCTAGCGTAAAATACATAGTATATAGACGGCGATAGGCTAAGGCCGCGGGTAATAGCGCCTATTAAATATTAATCGCGAGGTAGTTAAGTACGTAGCATTCTCGAAGGCGGTAGTTGTATATATAGCGTAGTAGAAAGTTAACGTTAGTTAGTAGTAGAAACTAGAACTACTCTAGTCGCGGGGTTTGCTAATAGAACTATCTAGATTAGGCCGACTCGGGCTCTAATTCGGTATCGAATCGGACACCAAGCCTACCAGACAACTTCTATATCCTCTATTACTAACTTCGGTAGCGGATTCGGCAAATTACGTTATCTATTATCTCGCTTCTTAACCTTACGCCTAGTGTATTATATTGCTACGGATTTATATACGGTCGTTTATTCGGCCTCCTACCTAGAATACTACTCTAGTATACAATCTATAGAATATTTCGATTATTTTATCCCTTTGTTGGCACCTTAGGTATAGCTAAATGTATGCCTTTTCGCCGCCGATAGAGTAAGTAGTATCTATAGAAAACATACTATCTTAATCGTTAGCTCGAACGATCTATATACCCTACTCTCGGGTCCTGAGACTAACCGCCTTACTAGCCTATACCCTCGTACTATAGCGGGTCTAGTCTACTCGCTATCGTATAATAATTGTTAGTTACTATAGGGATATAGATCGGTTAATTTAGCTATATTACGTAGCTTATTAGCACTCGCGTCCCGCGCCGGCGATCGTAGTCGCAACTCTACTATAGATAGGCTTATATTTATATTACTAACTTTCGATTACTTATTACGTAGTACTATATTTACTACGACTTGTTAGTCCTATATCTAGAACCGTCTATCGTATAGGGGTTTATACTATAACGATTATCTATAGCCTTATTACTGCGGTTACTAGCTACGTAACTAAACTATTATATACTTAAGCGCTAGATGCCTTACTTCGTCGATTTATTAGCTAATTAGGCCTAACTCGCTAACCGACCCGGTTACGAGGCAGGCATTTAAGGTCGTTATCTTTCCTAATTACTACCTTCTTTAACATTTACTATTAACTTGCACTAATATACCTGTTCTATATATATGTACCCCCTTACCCTCCCTATTATATATATAGTATATTATTTCCTTCGCTAATGCCCTATTCTAACTTGTATATAGGCCGTACTATATAACTTAGCCGTCGTACTCGACTAGCGTTAAGCTAGTATATATAGACACTTATTATATAACGCAACTCTAACGGCTCGCGTTAGGGTCGGCGGGTATAAGTAGCTCTCCGCTCCTATTCTTACCTCCGCCGACCCTAACGTATAGCGAATTTTACTACCTCTATTAGTTTCTCTACTACTCCTAGATAGTATACGTCGTTATCGATCTATAGTCTCTAACCTCTACTATATAAGTATTACTAATTAGTATAACCTGTTATATACTAATGCTATATACTAGTTATAAACTCGTCGCCTACTACCTTTACTAAGATAGTAGTCTCTACGAATATCGAGGACTAGCTAAATAATAACGAGCTACTAATTAAAGCCTTAAATAGCGGCAAAGACGTCCCTAAATATATTATACTAAACCTATATAGCATCGATAAGCCTCTTCTTACGTTAGTAATAAAAAGGCTCCTTCCGTATTTAGAGAAACATTTTTTACTTAACTAGTCGTACGGGAAGTAGCTTCGCTAGCCCGTTAAGGGGCATTATAAGGAGAAGAAAGATATAGTATACGCTATTACTAGCAACCTTAACTATCCTACTAAACCTAGACGTAGGCTATTAATGCCTAAATAGTACTTTAAAGATCCTAAATAGGCTCTAAAGTAGTACGTTAGGGGAATGCTTCTATAGGACAATACAAATAGTCCGAATAATGAAATTTAAAGGTCTATAGTCTACTAAGTATACCGCCTTATATAGAAGGTTATAAGGGACAAGTTTACCCTACCGGCCGGTAATAATACTAAAAAGGAAGACGTATCCGAGAGCGAGACTAATAGATCCCGATAGACTACGCCCTCTATACCTAAGCGTAGAGCAAGTTCTGCCTCTACTAGTAAGACTAGTAGAGCTAGTCGGGTATTTAAGAGGATAACGCTAGGAGATTCGTACGGTAGCAAGGATACTAATCTAGTAATATCCGACGCGCTACGCCCTACTAAGCTAGACCGGGCTAAGATTACGTTATAGTTTAGTATTATCGACTAGCGGTTACCTTTAACGGTAGACTACGAGGTATTTAGCTTAAATTAGTCTGTCCTACAATCGAAGACTTCTAATAATATTAGTATAAAGGATTTGTTATAGCTCTAGCTCGTACGAGAGTTATTACTATCGCCCGAATAGTAGAAGTATAAATTCTTCGTAGTAATCGATCTAGCTCGCGGCCCTAAAGGTCTTTCTAAATACAAGACTAATCCGATATTTTACTCCCTAGCTATAGAGATATATAACAGCTTAGATACTAGGATTTCTACTAGACTCGATTTCCTTATTAGTAAAAATATAACGGACTATACTAGGATACCTTCTATATATCGTCGACTGTCCCTACTAAAGACTTCTAGAACTATCGACCTAACTTAGTACAGTGCTTCTATAGCCGGTAATCCTACTAAAGTTAACGTCGGTTAGAGTCTATAGTCGCCTACGAAATTAGCTATTAGGTAAGCTAAGGACGACCGACTCGCTCGTAAGGATCGCGCCGATCGCGAGCGCTATAAATAGGTTATTACGGATAGATTCCGGAGGATATAGGAATAGGAAGAGGTAGCCTAGTAGGTAGCCGCGCGAAAAGCTATAGCCGACGTTACTACGGATATAATAGCGATTTAGTAGGCTATCGATAAGGTAGTTAATAAGATACTCCGTAATAACGGTTATAATAGAGATACTACTTTACTTCTAGTCGCCCTTAACGATTCGGTTCGAACGGCCGTCTATTCCGTATAGCCCGATATAATAGAGTATACGGTAAAGGCCTATATTACTTCTACTCTACCTAAGATATTACTACCTTTAAATAGACTAGCACTATCCCTAGTATAACCTCCGGCGTAGACAAATACTAGTAATAATACTAAGGACGATAGAAAAATTAAATCGAGCAAAGCCGATAATACTAATAGTAAGAAGGCTAGAGATATAATCGACTTAAAGCGAGATCGAATTCGCTAGAAATAGATCGAGTCGTTACCGAGTTAGATCGTATCGCTACTAGATCCGAATAAGCCCGAAATCGCCGTACGACTACCGGGTACGTAAGCAGAAGTCTAAGCCTACCCTCTACCGATCTAGACGTTAGTAGATTTTATCGATTAGATCTCGTTAGCGGTACCTAGCTAGTCGATAGATTTAGATATAGAAACCGACGTCGAGAAGCAGTTATCTAGTAACGTATACTCTAACCTCGACGCTAAGAACTTTAAGCTAATATACGATTTTAGACTACTCGATCCTAGTTAGACTTCGCCGCGTATAGGCGTTGTTCCGCCTAATTAGAGATCGACTCGTCCGTTAAAGTCTTACTAATTCTATATAATTACCTAGACGCTTCTAGCTTCCGTTACTAGCGTAGACTTCTATATCGGCGGTATAGACGTAGGTATAGGCAAGATAGTATATACGTTAGAGTACGTCGCTATAACCTCGATATAGTAGAGGGTATAGAGTAATAACGGGCTATTAACTAATAACGCCTATCCTTTTCGGCTATCTAATTCGTCGGTTAACCTAGGACTTCGGCTAAATAAGAAAATTGCGTTCGATCCGTAGGTATTAGCTAGCGGCATAAAGCTAGTTATCCGCCCTAGCGTTTACGTTACTTATATTCCGAAGCAGCTAGCCGAAAACTAGATATATAAGATCGATAACTTTATACTACCCGGAGCTATATTCGTATATCTTATAAAAGACTCTAGTAAGTTAAAGAAAGATAAGAGACGTAATAGAGCTAGTCCGTAGAACTATAACTAGGTCGTATATATCGATAAAGTTCTTTATCTCGATTATATAGCGCTCTCGACTCGGCTAGAGCTAGAATAGGTGTTTAGTATAGAGGTTATAGATAAGTAGTAGTTAAAAGAAGGCGTCCCAGTACGCTTATTGCTTAAATACGAGGATATAGAAGTACCCCCTTATCTATAGTACTATAAATAGATCGTCCTTACTACCTCGACTATAATATCTAACGTACTAGATTTTATAACGTACGAACGAGCTAAGAAATAGAAGTCCTAGATATAGTCGGATAAATCTAATTCGAAACCGCCGCTACTTCGTATACTAGCTACGACGATTATCGTCGATAAGTTTTATATTACTAAGATATATAGCGCTAAAGAGTAGACTGCCGTCGCTAGTCTTATAGGCTATCTTTTCGTTCTCGGCCTAAGTAGTACCCTATTTAGCAAACTATCTAATTTAGCTATTATTATAACTGCCTTAGTATAGAGACACGTTAAGGCCTACGATATAAAGGGTTACCTCTACCCTATTTAGTCGCCTTCTATAGTATAGTTTGATTTCGTCGACTAATCGCTATCGACTAAAGAGACGCGTAATATAGAACGTAACTTCTAGTTTAGCGATAATAGTAATATCTCCGACTCGGCTAGGTATATTAGTAATTAGATTTCTAAGTACTTACAATCCGAATACTCTAACGCGACCGTAGGTCGAATAGAACTAAGTATTATAGATAAAGATACTCGGGCGCTCGACAAGTTTTGCCCCTAGTTACTAACGAAAATAGTTCGCCTTAAGAAGACGCTAATATAGTAACCTATACTTAATACTCCGCGCGTACTAGCTATCGATTGTCTACTATATTCGTATTTTAATATCGGCTTGTAATTTAAATCTATAGAAGATATAGTATTAAGCGAGTAGGTCGAAGAAGAGAAAGTAGCGAAAGATATTAAATTTATATACGTATCTAAGATAATACGGGTCTTTACTATATTTCTATCGCTACTTCTTATACTACGGAGGGACGATAAGGAATTAATTAAGGAACTTAGTACTTTTATACTATAGGATATTAAAAACACGCTTCCTAGGATACGCGACTATAGTTTATCGGATACCTACCTCTAGGACTATATACTAATACTATATAACGAGCTAGTTATAGTATCGCTATAGTATATAATCCGAATAAAGCGTAGTAAGCAGCGCTAGTACAGGTATAGAAGTAAGATTGTACTAGCTAGCTTTAAGCCGTAGAATGTCTTCGTAGTAGCCTTAGTACGTATCTATCTGCCCCTATCTACTAAGTATATAAGACTAATAATTTTGTAGTATCTTTAGTAGCTAGCTATATAGAAAAAAGGCACCTAGTATTACGATAACATCCTAAGCACTAGCAATATAGCGTATAGAATCCTTATCGATACTTAGAGTAGCTAGACCGATACTACTAGGGCCGACCTTGTTAACAATTCGTATCTACGAGGAATAAGGTAAATAGATATAGCGACGAGAAGTGGCTTATAGTAGTATATACAAGCTAGATTACAACTAGTATAAACCTCCCCTCTACGGATACTATTATTATTATTAACAATTACTAGACTCCGGAGGCTAACATTTAAATAGGTAGAAGAGTATCTCGTATAGCCGGCGTTTAGAGGGCAGATTTTACGGAGTCGTACTGATTTGTAATAGTATCGGCTATAATTATATAGGTAGTATAGGTTATAAGTAGATAGGTACGAGCTTAGGATATATAACAATCGCTCGGCTTCGAGAAGGAAAAAAAGAGGAAAAAGGGTAAAGTATAATTAGATATAGCTATAGCGTACGTTAGCGCTAGTTCTACGAGCGAGGGAAGTAGTATATAGAGTCGACGTTGATATAGTAGATACGCTATAAAATGTTAATATAAGTAAAGTAAGCCCTAACTTTGTGTTTATCCGCGCCTAATATTAATAACTACTACTATAAGTATAAATTAGCGATACGACTCGATAACCGACTTAGGGTACGAGTCGGTAAGCCTATATATTAGGAAGCGACCTAGACTACCGCTCTACCCTTCCTATCCCCTCTTACTATATATCTATATAGTATATTTCCCTATATACCGTTACTACCTTTACGTATCGAGTATAAGGTTATTATATACCTATTGTTTTCGTAATAGAAAGGCAACCTATTTACGTAATTGCTCTAACTCTAGTACTAACCGCTCTATCTCGTCTTATAGTTCTTTATTCGTCTTCTGTTATATAAATAGCGGCGGTCTATTCTTGCGGATATATAGCGCTACCCTACCCGAGATTCGAATGCTTCGTTTAATCTATCTAACTAGGTCCTCTATATTAGGAAAAGCTAACTAGCTACTACGTTTGTCGACTCGATTAAGTACTAACGACTTAACTACGTACTACGACTCTTAACTGTCCTTTACTTTATCTATATTATCGAAGTTCCCTATCGTTCTAGTATTAAGTAGAATATATATAGTATAGACCCTAGGCTAGGAAATCGAATATAGTCGACTAGGTTATATAGTATAGGCGATCGGTTAAACAACCCGTAACCGTAGCTAGAGCGATTAGTAACTAGCGCGCTAGCTAGAACTATACTCGGCGCTACGATACTATTTACTATATAGCGCTACTATTATACGTACGGAGCTAGACTATAGTTAGGGCAAAGGCGTAGATAAGGTTTAGCTCGAGAAAAGAACTACGCCGGCGATAAGGAGTATCGTAAGGAGGACGCTATAGCTACGGCTATCGCGGGCCTCTAGTAGAATAAGAAGCTAAACCCTATCTACTACGCGGCGCCGCTATTATACTACGGAGCTAGATTATAGCTAGGGCAAATACGTAGGTAAAGTTAAGCTCGAGATAGGAACTACGCCGGCCGCAAGAGCGGGCCTCTAGTAGAATAAGAAGCTAAACCCTATCTACTACGCGGCGCCGCTATTGTACTATAGAGCGAGATTATAGCTAGAGTAAAGGTATAGGTAAAGTTAAGCTCGAGATACGAACTACGCCGGCGGCAAGAGCGGGCCTCTAGTAGAATAAGAAGCTAAACCCTATTTACTACGTAGCGCCGCTATTATACTATAGAGCGAGACTATAGCTAGGGCAAAGGCGTAGGTAAAGTTAAGCTCGAGATACGAACTACGCCGGCAGTAAGAGCGGGCCTCTAGTAGAATAAGAAGCTAAACCCTATCTTTCGCGGCGCCGCTATTATACTACGGAGCTAGATTATAGCTAGGGCAAAGGCGGTAAGAGTATCGCGAGAGGACGACCGAGTCGCCTTACTTACTCCCGGAGTATCCTATAACTATACCTTTATTATTCTTACTATATATTGCTCTAACGTATACAAACTAGTATAATACCGTTAGGATGATTTTACGGGGAGACGGTAAGTTCGGGGTAAGGAGGTTGGCTTCCCGCAGGACTTGATGGCCCGACCTCCCCGTTCATTCCGAACCGCTGCCCCTT
>NW_006921542.1:1596257-1662988 GCF_000340215.1 Pseudocercospora fijiensis CIRAD86
CGCCCTCTTCTCTAACCTAACGGTATTATACTAGTTTGTATACGTCGGAGTAAAAGCCGTTTAGAGTTAAGGTTAGGCCCGTTATCGGCTTCGCGAAGGCTACTAATAAGATCTAGGTTTAGCGTTTTAGTAATACTAACTAGGTTAGATTCTATCTTGCCGACTATAGTATCCCGAATACTATAACGCGATAGATTACTATTAATAATTACTTCTATTAATAGTACCGAATTACCCCTAGGTACCTAGATAGTCTAGTACTTATTGTTAGTATACGCGCTAATCCCTAATACCTACTTGCCGAGCTATATATAATCCGTACTAATTAGCCTTATCGACGCCTACTTAGAGGCGACTAGACTTCTAAGATACTCAAATTCGCAGCTATATTTCTAAACCTCGATACTATATCTATTACCGGAACTCCTAGTACTAGGCTTAGGAATAGTCCGCGGCTCTTCTATCTTGCCGATCCTACTAGTAATTATTAGTTAACTCCCGTAAAGCTATTTAGCTTCTCGGTAGGTACTAGTATAATTATAGTGCCTAGCCGTATCTTAGATACTCCTCGCGTAGGCTATAGTTCGAATTCGAAACCTAGTATACTATAGAAGGACTACTAGAACTTGTAGAGCGTTAAGTTTACTAGACCTAGAAAATTTAATAAGTAGTCGGTCCTAGTTATTAACCGTAAGAGCAATCGAGGCAATATACTATATAGTAACCTAGGTAGTCCTAAAAAGGCCTTTATAAAGCTCTACGGTAGCAAAGAGAAGTATCCGAAGATAACCGTAATTATCGTTAGTAAGCGTTACTATACTCGTTTCTACCCGACTCGTAGGTAGGATATATATAATAACTATTAGAACCTACTCGTAGGTATAGTCGTCGACTATAGTATCGCCGATAAGATCTATATAGGGTTAGGCTATAGGCACATTTAGGACTGTAAGGCAGAGTACGATCCGCTTACTACTTAGTTATAAAAGACGAAATTAATCTTAAGGCAGACGAACTTTAACAATTGAGATAGCAATATGTCGCCTATCTAGCTATACGATAAAGGCTATACCTATCTATCTACTAGTATACTACGTAGACCTCCTTCGCGAGCGTAGCTATACCTATTTGTTTAGCGTCCCGACTAAGAGTTATAGTAGTAATTCTTAGGTTTTTAACGTCGAACAAGAGTAGTCTCGTCTAGTAGAAGAAGAAAAAAAAGAAGAAGAAGAATTTAATATTAGGAGAATAAACTTTAGCAATTTATATACTACTACTACTATATCTTTAGCTATACGACTAAGGCCGTATTTACCTATACTAGATATATACCTTAGTAATCTAGCGCCCGGACTCGATATAAACCTAATAATACTATAGGCTCGGATCTAGTACTAGTATATTAGAAGGGCGTATAAGGCTGCAATTATTATTAAGTAGCTAACCTCTTCGTTATAGGTAGAGCTATTTGCCTTCGCCTATAACGAAGGGATTAGCTACTTAATAATAATTGCAGCCTTATATACCCTTTTAATATACCGGTACTAGATCCGAGCCTACGGCGTTATTAGCCTCGACCTTCGTTAACTACGGTATAACTACGACGGCGACGAAAATCCTATAGTACTTCTACCGAGAATTATAACGAGATGCTATAAAAGACAAGAAACTATATAGCGGGACCTAAAGTAGTACAGAACTCGTACGAGTCGAGACTAATTAGGCTATCCGCCGCGAGTCGGTAGTAGTCGTAGTAGCAATAGGATATAGATATAGTAGCCGAGAGGCTAGATAGGACAAGGAAACTAGATAGCGGGAAGTAAAGCAGTATAGAACTTATACGACTCTAGGCCGAGTAGGGCATCCGTAGTAAGTCGGTAGTAGTAATAGTAGTAATAGGATATAGATCTAGTAGCCGGTAGGCTATATCGGATAAGGAAACTAGATATCGGAAAGTTAAGCAGTACGGAACTTATACGAATCGAGGCTAAGTAGGCTATCTATAGCGAGTCGGTAGTAGTAGTAATAGTAGTAGAATACTAGGGTAGTAGCTAGGACAATAATTTCAACTAGTAGTAGCTAAACTCTTCGGCACTATATTAATCTATATTAAGGCCTATCGCGATAAAATATATAGGTATACGTATCTATAATCAAATTAGTCGCTATATATACCGGAATGTTTCAAGTTACTTCTAGGTAATTCGATAATCCGCGAAGGCGTAGTTACCGCTAGTATATAGGATACAAGTTAGTCTAGCGCTAACCGGGCGTCTAACACGAAGACGGTAATACTAGAAAATAGCATCGTAATACAGAAGGATATAAGTTTAATATATTAATAGTATTACCGAAAAGTGTAGGCTAACTCTAGGATGCCGAGTCGTAGTATTAATCCGCCCTAAATTATTAATCGACCCCGAACTTAGTAACCCTATACACAAATAATATATATATCTATACTAGACTAGCAATGCTTGTACGCTAGCCTACGATAGTATATAATACTGCCTTAAGCCGACTATAGCAAACGTTTATCGTACTACTTAGAGTTAGCGATAGCTAAACATTCGAGTTATAGTAAAACGTACTTATCTAGATACTATCGATATACTACTTATCTACGCCGCGGACTATAGTAATAGCACGAGCCTTACTAGCGTCCTAGTCTAACACACTACCGTCTAGAAATATAATATAGTCGGCGAGCTTAGTATTAGCTAGAACTAGATCGTATAGGAGGTATATAAACTAGTCTTCTAGGTACGAGCGATCGAGTAGTAAATCCTTGTTAGCGAACTAGCCTATGAAATAGAAAGAGGCACTAGTAGTAGTATAATTGCTACCGACTAGAAAATAGTAGACGCGAGCATTATTACCCTCCCCGGCCTACTAGTATAGAAAGCCGATCTACTCTAGGTTATAACCTATAATATCCTATTAAGTATAGGCAAGCGAGTAGGTAATACCCGGCTAAAGTACCTATATCGATACGATTAGCTCTAGATCTCGCTACGTCGAAGATATAGTCTAGTATAAGCGCAATTCGACTCCGACTAGAAACATACCTAGCCGACCTTAATACCTAGAACCTAAAGCGGGTTAGAGCCGCGGGCTCTAGCTAATAGAATAGTGCTATTAGCTAGGGAGCGGATAACTAGCGCACTATCCCTAGAGCGATACGAGACCTAATACTTAGCTACGCTAGAGGTTAAGACATAGGTTAATATTAATAAGTCGGCGTATAGGTCTATATAAAAGCGTATATATAATAGCGAGTATATAAAAATTAAATAGAGTCGATAGGATAAGGCTTTATACTTCTATCTAATAGGCGTACCGATAAGGTAGTCGTAACTACTACGAGTCTTAGAGGCCTTAGATTTAATATAAACCGCTTATTAGATACCGCCTTAAACGACGTCGTTACTAAGTCGGCTAAGTAATACTTACTAGCAGTTCCTCGAGCGCTATTCGTTTACTTTGCTTAGGAATACAATCTAGCTATAATATAACTAGAGCAAGCCTTAGTAGTACCGGGCGAATCTAACGTAATTAATAATGCTACGGGGCAGTATTAAACCGGAGCAATGCTACTTCTATACGTATATAGAAATAAATATATATAACGCATTTCACGGTATAATATATAGGCCTTAGAGCGTTAGGAGTAACGTAGAAGTCTAGTCGAAATGTAGTACGGTCGTTTATATTTAGTATTAATTTTCCGATTAGTCCTAACTAGTAACCGAGTCGGACGGCGAGTCGGTATACAAATTAGTATTTAAATATTATCGCAAGAGGCGCTAGTAGAGTAATATTAAGTTAGTATAATCGAACGGGATAAATCCGAGTTTTTACCGAATCCGCGGGCTACGAATCGATATCGAGTTAGACCCCGACTTATACCTAACTTCGTAGTAGTAAGGGGGGTTTGCTAAGCACTTTACCTATAGTAGAGCTAAAGAGCCTTAGTTACTTCGCACACGTCGATATACGACAAACCTATAGTAGCTATAATAATAGCGCCTATTATCGAAAACTAGCTATATATATAGTAATGTTTTACTATATCGAATACAGGTTATATAACCGGCTACTTAAAAGCTCCTACGGCTATAAGCAATATAGAAACAAGTGCGAGAAACGCGTCGTACTAAAAGAATTTACCGAGTACGATTCTACTATAAATAATACCGCGAAGCGAGTCCGACTTAACTTATATACGATCTAAGGTAGCGACTAGAGCGCTAAACAAGCCGACGACAGATCGATACTAGAAGGTATATAGTAAGACGTAAATAAAGAAGGTATAATAGAAGCTGTTCTAGTAACGATATTAATACTAATAGTACTAGTGCTATAGGAAGATAAAGGAAGTATAGATAGTATTAAATAGGATAGATATCTTAAATTACCGGAATTCGATATATAAGATAGCCTAGCGGACGAAGACGAAATAGAAAGCGTATAGGCAACTGCCGCCGGAACGATAATAACGCTAGGAAGCTAGAAGTTAATAAGATTACGGCTAATACTAAAAGGCTACCGTACCGTAGATAATATCGATATATTTAGTAAATACACTAGCTATACCGCTAGTAAGCCTATAGCTAGGTATAGTGAAATTACAGTTTAGTATAGTAGAGTAAATACAAGCGCCTAATCTATAAGCAGCGTTTAAATACGAATATAAGATACTTCGGGCAAGTACGGAATATTTAAGTTACTATTCGATATAAGCTTTATATAATTCTTAAAAAGAGAGAGAATATCCGGATATACAATTACGAGGCTTTTCGAAAACGAGAGGCTAGTACTACTATACGATCTACTAAGCTAGAAAAGCGTAAAGGTTATAACGTCGAAACTACGAGCCGGCGGTATACTACTATCGAGGGTATTAGGTTAAATAAAGGTTCGAAAGCTATACCTTCCGACAAGTCGAACGGGTTACGGTAGTGTAGAACTAGTACTACGATACCGATCCGTTAAGAAAGCAGTAATGTTCTTAACAGGTTATAGTAGCTTTAGGAATAATCTAGTATATAAGCTATATCGAGCGTAGACGACTAACGACCTACTACGGCGAATCTACTCTAATATAGCGTTAGTAGACTAGTAGTAGGATACCTAGAGTAAGATAAATATAGACGGCGTAACGATTATACCTCTAATCGTATTAACCGATAAAACGTAGATAACTAACTACTAAGGTAACTTAATAGTATACCCTATATACCTTACTATCGGAAACCTATACGTACGAGTACGTAACGCGAACAATAGACCCGGTACGATCTTACTAGGACTACTACCGGTCGTTAAGGATAGCGATAGTTTTACTAAAAACAGTATATATTATATATCGATAGTCTATATCTTTCGCTCTACTATAAAAGCGGCCGACGGCGAGGGCTAGGACATTATATACGTAGATAGCGCGACGCGCAGGTGCTTTCTAATCTTAGTAGTAATATTAGTAGACTATAAATAGCAAAATGCAATTACCGGAGTTAAGATAAATGTATATTGTCTAAGTTGCCTAGTATACCCGATAGAACGAGAGTACCTCGATATTATAGTAGAATAGCGGTTATACGACTCTACGAAGTAGCGATATCTAAGGTAATGTAAAGGCGAATATATAGCGAAGGATCCGTAGAACGTCTACGATATCGATTGCTTTATATAGTACTAGAAACACGTCGATATATACCGGTCTTTAGTAGTAGATATACTATACTAGCTACTAAAAGGAGTGCTAATATAGGTAATCTAATAGACTACGGACCTACTAGTAGATAAGATAAGCTATATAAAAACGAGGAGATACCGACTAGTTACCGACTCGACCCCGAATAGGGGCCTATCTACTAAAACAAGAAAGCTAGGGAAAACAGTAGTATAAGGGATTATCGATATAATACTAGACAGACGGTTCGCGTATATACCCGTATATACTAATCTTCGCAAGTTTTACTACTACTTAGTAGTTACTTAGTAGATAGGCTAAGAGTAGTAAAGCGTCCTACGAGTCTTATTAGTTATATTTATACTACTACTCGAAGAGGTCTATTAACCGTAGCCGATAAGATTTCTACGTATACTAGTAGACTTTACTATTCTAGCGATATATAGATACTATAACAACGAAACAGTTAAGTATCTAAGGATAGCATTGTACCGGATAAACGAATAGAAGAATATGTTTCGCTTATATAGGGTAATAAAGGTATAGAAGAGGGCCTAGCGGGAAGCGAAGGCTACTACGCGAAGAACGAACGATTTAAATAACGACGATACAGTTATAATAGACGAGGGCGACGAAGCTAACGAGCTAATAATAATACAAATAGAAGGGCACTTTAATATACCGAAATTCGACGGTATAATATATGCCCCGAGCTATATTAAGACGTTCGGCAATCTTCTAGACTTAAATACCGGCTATTTCGAGCACAAATACTATAAACTACTAAAGCTTATATTTCGGCTAACAAATAAGAAGCCTAGCTAGGAAGAAAGTATACTAGATAGCGATACTAATAGATTAAATATATAGGCCGAAGACGACAAAGAATATATAGCAATCCCTATAAATGCTTATACCGTTAAGGAGTATATATAATAGCTAATAATGCTAACTATAGTACGGCTAGTAGAGGATATCCTAGGATACTAGCCCGATAAATAGAGGAACGGAAAGAAATTAGTTAAGTAGATTACGATAAGGGAGGCTATAGCTATAATAGAAGAGAACCTAGGTCGCGACTTCCGATAAGCGATTACGGTATTCGTACGGTAATAGGGTGCCTACGATAAGAATAGCGTATTAAGTACCGCAGCCGACCCTAATAATATCGTAACGGATTACGTATACGTCCTAGATATAGAGATCTGCTTCTACGGTAGAATCCGATACTAGAAGCCTATAGGTAAGGATATAGAATATCCTAACGTAGTAGTAGCTAACTTCGCGAGATATATACTAAATTAGGAGGGGCTCTACGGTAACAGATATTATAATTTTATATAGGTATAGGAATACAACGTTAATTGTATAGAAACACCTAATAAATTAGCGGTTCGATTCGGTAGTCGCCTACTAGCGTAACTAAAGTACGTAATCTCGATTAATATAGAAATAGGAATTAAATATAGGAAGGGGCTTAGGACGAAATAGAGGCCCGTTATAGGCGTTTTTATTAAGCTTTACGACTATATTAACGACAAGAGCGAGTATAAGGATACGTATAGTCTAACGACAATCTAGCTACGGCGTCTTTTACTATACTATAGTAGACTTAAAGGGCGACGGATATATAGCCTACTACTAGTTTATTATATATTATACGCCGTACCCGTAGACGAAGGCGCCCTATATAGGACTCGCTATATTAATAGTATAGTTAATTTCGAGACGTATAATACAATTTACGACGAGGAATAGGAGGATAAGGAAATGCGAGCTATAAAGGCTTATAGGCGAGTAATAAAAAGGCAACGTACCGAGTAGAGTATATAGAAATCGTACCTTCGAAATATAGAGGACAATAATACTAAGGCAGCGAAGAATGATTTAATAGTTAATAGAGAACGTATAATATAGGATATAGCGATATATAGTAACGACGGTTAGAAGTAATAGTAATATACTTAAACCTATAGTACTACTAGTATATTCTAGTTTAGACCGAGTCGACTAATATAACCGAATCGAAGAGTCGATAAGTATTAATATAGTAATATACGAATAGTATAAACATTACTAACGACTACGACTACGAGCGACCCGGAGCGATCCTATATATATAAAAATTTACCTAAGCGATCCTATCGATCGCGTCGATCGCGTCGATACTATTAATCCTAAGCGACCTAGGCGCGAGTTAAGTCGCGACTCGGTCGCTTAGGATCGCTTAGGATCGCTTAGGATCGCTTAGGATCGCTTAGGATCGATAGGATCGATAGGATCGACGCGATTAGAAAAAAAGTTTTCGTAATAGAATAGCTTCCTACTATTTATTCTTACTAGCCCTTAGACCGACTCTCTCTACTCTCTCGCCGTTAATTAACTTATTAGAGCTAAACCTATCGACTATAGAGTTCTAACTTTAGATCGATATCCTATACTCTTTTAGAGATAAAGAAGTAGACTTCTCGGACTTAAAGTATAAACTATTAGTACTATCTAGGCGCCTACTTAATCGAGTATCCGAGTAGTATTACTAGAGCGATAGTATAGTACTACTAAGAATCTTTTTAGTATAGGCGCTACTAGAGCGTATTTCGCGAATTGTCTTAGTAAGCCGTATTAGCGTACTTTTAGTTCGATTCTACTTCTAAATAAGAGCTTCGAGCTATATATCTTTATAAGAGTATAGCTATATAATTACTTATAGCTACTAAGCTCCTTATCTTCCTTATCCGCCCCGCTAATCGGCTATAATATAGCTCTAGACCCCTCTTAGCTCCTTAATACTCCTAATAGGCTATTATAGAATATATACTTCTAGCGTACCTTTAAGAGCTTATAGAACTTAGGATATCTCTTAAGCAATACTTAAATAAGCTTCTTCTAAATAATTAGCGACTGTCCGGTCTAGGTCCTTCTTATAGTTAGATATAAGACGTATATATATCTTAAGTAGCTCGCGTTTTAAATATCCTTCGTAGCCTTCGGTAGAATCTTAATAGGACTTCTAAGAGTTTAAGATAGGCGTAGGGATAGGTTCGGGGTTAGTATTAGTAGATAGTTATATCCTAAGATCGCGTTCTCTAAGAAATACCGCTCTAATAGGACTATATAGAGATATTGCTTTAAACATTATTTCCTCTTCGAGAATATAGTATCTCTAAAGCTTTAGTCCTCGAAATTAGATAATACGGTACGCTATTATAGTACTACTAAACTTAACGATTATATAATTAGTAAAAAATAGTATTTCTATCTAATAGGTAAAATCTTTAAAGATTTAAATACTAAAATTGTAGTAGTAAGATCTAGAAACCTAGATTATTATACTCTAATCCAAATACTAATAAAATTATAATAATTAGATCTAGACATTTAGATACTAATACTATAATCCTAATACTAGAATCGTAATAATAATATCTATATACTTAGATCGTAGTACTAGGATATAGATACAAGACTTGTAATAATAAGATCTAGAAACTTAGATCGTAATAGTACGATCCAAATACTAGAATCGTAGTTATAGGATCTATATACCTAGATCGTAGTACTACGATCCGAATACTAGAGTTATAATAATAAGATCTATAAACCTAGATTATAATACTCCGATCCGAATACTAGTAAAATTATACTAATACGGTCTAATTACTAGAATCGTAATAATACGATCCGAACCCTAGAATTATTCTAATAAGATTAAGAAACCTATATTATAATACTATAATCTAAAAAGTACTAATAGTAAGAAAGTAGGATTTATAAATATAGATCGTAATACTACGATCCGAATAGTACTAGGATCGTAATAATAGGATCTAGAGACTTAGATTGTAATACTACGATCCTAATAGTACTAGAATCGTAAAAATAAGATCTAGAAACTTAGATTATAATACTATAATCCGAAGAGTACTAATATTATAATAATAAGATCTATATACCTAGATCGTAAGATTACGATCCGAATAGTAGTAGAATCGTAATATTAAAATCTAAAAAATTAGATCGTAATACTATAATCCGAATAGTACTAAGATACTAGTAGTAGGATCTATATACTTATATTATACTAATGTAATCTAAAGCCCTAGATTCTAATATTATAACTTAAAGGCGTAAGCTTTTCTAATATAATCCGAATACTTAAATTGAAATAATAGGATCTATATATTTAGATTATAACTATACGATCTAGATACTAAACATATAGTAATAGGGTCTATATACTTAAATTCTAATAACGCGAGCTAAACGCTTAAACTTTAATAATATAATTTAAATCTTTATATTATTCTAAGTTTATAGATCTTATTATTACGATTTGAGTCCTACTCAGATCGTACTATTACTATCTAAGTATATAGACCTTATTATTATAACTTTAGTACTTAGATCGTAGGATTATAATCTATGTATTTAGATCTTATTATTATAACTTTAGTACTATTCGGCTCGTAGTTTTATGATTTAAGTTTCTAGATCCTATTATTATACCTTTAGTACTATTCTAATTATAGTATTACGATCTCAGTTTCTAAATCTTGTTATTACGATTTTAGTACTATTCGGACCGTAGTTCTTTTTTAAGGAGTGCAAAGCTTAGTAAATATAAACAAAGAACTTTGTATAGTCTAAGCTATATACTCTACCGTAATACTATATCGTCTCTAAGTACTTCTCTCCTTAGCGAGCGGTATTTAATTATAGTTATTTCTACTACATTTTCCGAATATAGCCTTAGTCTTATTCTAAGAGAGATCCTAGCGGTATACGACTACTTAGATTAGGTAATATTGTCTATTCCTTACTATAGTATATATATCTAGTAGGTCTAGATAATACTATCTTAGTACTATATCTTTTTATATACTAGACTCTAATCTTCCTAGTCGTACTCTAGCGTTACTTATATAAGATATTTTATACTATTAATATAAATCGTATAGTATATCTCTTATAAAGTTCGGTATCTTTATTATTTTATAGATTATAGGATTGCTTCCTTCGTTAGCGTAATATAGGAATCTTACTAAATATCCCCCTTATCCCTTTTCTAAGTACTACTACTTTATTTATCGGTAATTCCCTTCTATTCTACTAGTAACAATCGGGCTTAGGGCTAGTATAAAAAGTCACGAGATTTACGTAATTAGTACAGTTCTAGAAGGGTTATAAGTCCTAAACGACGGCTAGAATAGTCTAGTATTTAATAGGGCCTCGCTACGTTATTATCGCTATTATTCAGTTTAAGGTTTCTTAGGCTAGGGCTACTAAGCGTTATACTAGGGTTGCTAAGCGTTTTAGGATTAGGGTAGGGTTAGCGTAGGGTTACTATAGGGCACTTTAGTATTAGGGTTAGGCGTCTAGTAGGGCGCGAGCGTCGAGCTAATTAGCTATAACTAACGATATAGCTAGGGCCGCGGGCTAATTAGCTTACGATAGGAACGCTCGGCCTTACGCGCGACGTCGACGAGCCTATTTACTATTTATCGCCTCCCTTATAGAACTATACTCTATCTCTTTAATATTATAATATCGAAGATATAAAAGAATATATTCTCGCGCCTACGTATCTTTCTATAGCCTAAAGACTCGAGCTATCTCTTTTATAGTATTACTTTAAATATAATAGAGGTCTAGGTAATTTCTAAAGAACGTTAAGCTATTAGTAATATCGTTCTTACGGCGATCCTTAGTAGCTTTCCCGCGAACGGCGGCGGCTTATAGGGTAGCAAATTCGTTACCTGTATATTACTCGAGGGCCTATATCGTCGTAGATCCCCTTATATAAAGGATATCTCCTATTTCTTTCGGTAGCTCTTTAAAGAGCACCTCTTTAAGTCGGTAATAGATTAGTTTAGTGCCTTTAATAACGTTATTAACGCTTCTTAGATTGTCGTAGATAATATCTACCTTAGTTTAGCGGGATAGCTTAGCGGATTAAAGATACCGTATCTATTCGAGTAGGGTATTATAATTGCTTAGTCGCTAGTCGGTAGGAACTATTACAATCTTCGCCTATAGGTTAAGTAAAAGTTACTAAGCGGTTACGTAACTATTAATACCTAAGGTATCTACTCGATCGATATACCTCGTTTATAGTCGCTCTAGGGAGACTTCTTCTCTCTATCGACTCTTTAACTTAGATAGTCGTTTAATATACTAATATTTTAATAGAAAAGTCGATTACTATCTTACCGTAACTACGTTACGGCTCTATAATATATTATTGTCCTTACTATCTACTATTATACTATATTCTATACTATACTAAACAGGATTTATAGCGCTAGCGCTATTACCCCTTATATCGATCTATTACCTAATCTACCGATATACGACCTACTATTACTCTAACGCGCCGAGCGTACCTTTCTTACTATAGAATCCGCCGAAGGCTCCTTCGGTCGCGGTTCTACCGACTAAACTGCCTTTAGATATAATAATGCTAGCTTTACTAAGATCCCGTCCTACGAAGAACTAGTAGCTATTCTTATTAAGAAGGGGTACTTAGACGCCGAATTACAAGCTCGCTAGATATACGCTAAACTCCTTAAATATAAAGGACTTATTATTTAGGCTCTCTAAATTATAGACGAAGCTAAGTCTAACTACGATAGTATATAAGAAGCTATAAACTACGTATAAGAGTTATATAATAACGAGTAGTAAGAGGTTAAGAATCGAGATAACTAGATTGCTACCTTAATAAATAACAATTCTAAGCTATACGTAGCTTATAACGCGCTTCTTGCCGCAAACGCCGCACTTAAGACTAATAGCAAGAAGCTAGTAGCATTTCCGCCCGTTCTACTACTCCCTCCGCTTCCTCCCTTACTAAAGGGAAACCTTCTACCGCCTCTGCTACTATTACTAAAGGGTTAACCGGATTAGAGCTAGTAGGCTAGTTAGAAGCAATAGACGCTATAGGGTCCGCCGTAGGTTTAGCCTACCGTCCCTAAGTTAAAATCGGATAAGGTAGAGATCGAGAAGTATAGCGGCGATCGTACTAGGTTAAAGCTGTTTATCTAAGCACCAACCACAAAGTAGATAAAGAACGCAAACCGCTACCTAACTAAAGAATCTACGTTAGTTTATACGTATAGCCTACTTTAAGGCAATAGTAAGAGCATAGTATTATATCTAGTAGATACGGCCGAAGATACTAATATAGTAACTTTTGCTAAGGAAATTAATATAATACTAAAACTCTATCGCATCCTACGTGTTGTGTATAGTAACACCGATAAGAAAGCTACTATACGACGCGAACTTATAGAGCTTAAGTAGGGTAAAGACTTCTTTACCGCTTTCCTCTCCAAGTTCTATAAGGTTATAGCAATCTTAAAGTATAACGAAGAGTCTAGGAAGGGCGGCCTGCTAGTGAAGATATCTACTAAGCTAAGGGATTAAAAGGGCGGCTAGGAGATAGTGCCCTTAACGTATACTAGACTTATATAGAAGCTTACTGCCGCTAAATAAGCTATTCGCGACCGCTAGGTAGAAGTTAATAAGGTTATAAGAGGTTATACTACGAAGAGCCTACACACCACATATAGCACTAAGCTACGCTCTAACGCCGCCGCCGTAGGAGGTTCTTCGAATAATAATAATAGTAGTAACTCTAACTCCGCCTCTGCTACTACGTTAAGCGCTAGCAACCGTAATAACTCTACCGGTCCTATCTATTATAACTCTACGCCTACTATTACTACGATATAAGGCGGTAGGGCTATAGACCTCTTATAAGTTAATACGACGGGTCTACGCCCGAAGCTTACCGACGACGAGAAGAATTAGTACCGAGTATAGAGCCTATGCCTATACTATAGACAAGTAGGCTACGTTGCTATATCTAAGAAGTGTCCGTAGCTATAGCGCTATAAGTAGCGAATAAACCTGTCTACCGCTAGCACTTTACCTACTAACGCTACTTTAGGTACTAGAGATTAGTAGCAAGCCTCTTAGTAGGGAAATACTTAACTTATTCTAATTAATGTCGCGATTAGAAGTTAGAAGATAGAAGAGTAGGAAAGAAGAAGACTAAGAAGCTATAATATAACAAATATACTCCTTTGTAAATTAGTATACTCGTAGTATAAACCGATAGCATTAAATACGATAGTATTACACCCGATAGCAATATAGAATACCTTGTTCTACTATATATAGGTATAAGTACGATTCTCGATAATAAAGCTTATTTATTATTTATAATAGTTAATAACGGTTATACTAGCCCTTCCTTTATAAATACCTTCTACGCGTATTTGTACGGCCTAACTCCGTAAGCTCTTACCTACCTACGTACCTTAAGTGCCTTTAATAGCAAGTTCGTAGCTAATATTACTTACTATATAAAAGCGGCTATAAGTATTAATGGCTATATAGAATATATTACCTTCTACCTTACTACTCTATAGTACCTAATTATCCTCGGTATACCGTAGCTTAAACGATATAATCCTCGTATTAACTAGCAGTACGATACCGTACTATTCGACTCGGATTATTGCCGTAAATACTATAACTAGTATAGGACGCTAGTTCGTACGTACTTAGTAAACTATAAGAGCCTCGCTAACTATAAGGCTACTAAAGTTACCGATACTCTAGTAATCTAGCCGACTCCGCTACCTCTCGAGTATTACGCGCTAATAGTACCCCTCCTACCGGATAATAACGAAGACAACCTCGTAAAAACAATAAAACGGTACGCCGCGCGGCGAAACTACGTACTATCTTACGAGCCTAGTATATCGCCTCTACTAAATGTTCCGATACCTACTACCCTTCCGCTATCTCCGCTACTATCTACGCCTTATAGACTAAGAACGATAAGTATTAGTTCTATAACTATAGCGGCTATATTAGCGGGTACGTTTAAGACAATATATAAGCGTAAGAATTATTAGTTCTTCGCGGTTATATTTAAAGATATAGGATAAGTAATAGCCGCTAAGTAAGTAATAGATCCTACTACTAAGCTGCCTTTATATTAGTATAGATATCTATACGTCTTCTTATAGAGGGATGCTAACGAATTACCCCCGTATCGACTAGGAACCGATTATAAGATTAACCTAACGGGTAAACCTACCTTTAGACTATTATACTCGATATTATACGAAGAGCTAGAGGGTAATAGGGACTATATTAAAGAGAACCTCGCGAAGGGCTTTATTAGGCTATCTTCCTCTTTTTGCTCTTTACGAGTCCTATTCGTAAAGTAGCCTAGAGGTAGTCTTCGACTATATATAGATTATTAGAAGTTAAATACTATAATAGAAAAGGATAGGTATTCAATACCCTTACTATAAGAGACCTAAGATAAGCTTAGCAAGGCTATTATATTTACTAAGATTAATATTATTAGTATATTTTACCGACTATATATATCCTAGAGATAAGTAGAAGATAGTATTTCGAACTAGGTACGGGTTGTTTAAATATAATGTTATACTGTTCAGGCTTTATAGCGCTCTATCCGCTTTCTAGCGCTATATTAATAGCGTTCTAATCTAACACCTCGATTTCTTCTATATAGCCTACTTTAATAATATCTTAATCTACTCCGAGAACCTCGTAGACTATCGGGTTTATATCGATAAGGTTCTTATAGCGCTAGGCAAAGCGGGTCTTTAAGCTAATATCTTAAAGAGCGAGTTTAAAGTAACTAGTATTAAGTATCTCGGCCTAATCGTATTAACCGAGGGCATAATAATAGACCCCGACAAAATTACTATAGTACTAGATTTGCTAATACCCGAGAACGTTAAGGATATTTAATCCTTCCTAGGGTTTACGAACTTCTACCGGAGATTTATTAGAGGGTTCTTACGGTTATTAAGGCTAATTGTTACCCTAACCTATAAGGATATACTATTCGTATAGATATAACAATACTACGATGCCTTTACCGCCCTAAAGTAAGCGTTTACTTCCGTATATATTCTTATATATTACGATCCTTCTCTACCTATTATAGTAGAGACCGATACTTCCGACTATATAGCTATAGGCATACTATCGTAATAGTACGCTAAGAAGGACGCCTAGTTGCTAGTAGTGTACTTTAGCTATAAGATATCTCCTACTGAGTATAATTACCTAATCTATAATAAGGAACATCTCGCTATCGTATAAGCCTTAGAAACTAAGAGACCTAAAATAGAAGGTAGATAAGGATAATAACCTTTCCGAGTAATTACTAATTATAGGAACTTAGAATAGTATATAACGACTAAGCAATTAGATTAGAGGCAGACTAGGTAGTCCGAGTTTCTCTCTAGATATAACTTCGAGATTACCTATAGGCCTAGTCGCTAAGGCGGTAAACCTTAACTATCTTACTCGACGTACTATAGACTTGCCTCGACCCGGAAGCGCCGATCCTCGATTAATTTGCGCTTATTAGACTATACTAAAGCCGTATAATATCGGCCTAGCTTGTTTCTTAACTAATAAAGCTAACGCCGCCTATAAAGCGAAGATCTACTTATAGGAGTATAGTATTATATAACTAGCCGTAGCTATACTAGATACTAACGTCCTAATCGATATAGCGAGTATTGTTAATCGCGTTAAGAACGCCGTAGCTAGGGATAAGACAGCTTCTATAATCCGCTCTTGCCTAAACGATAGACTAGGCCCCTAATAGGCCTAAATATACCGCCGTCTAATTGTTAACTTACCGATAATAGACTACTCTATTATCGCAAACGGCTATATATACCGTATATTAACACTAACCTTACGCTACGTACTAATCTTCTAAGGCTATACTATAACCTCGCTCTAATAGGATATCTAGGTAGGAATAAACCCTTCTCCCTACTATCTATAAGCTACTACTAGCTATCTTTACAGAGAGATTATAATAATTACATTTCTAATAATTATACCTGCCTACGCACCAAACCTAACTAATATAGTAAACGCGGATTGCTATAACCTCTTCTAATTCCGACTACGCGGAACGCTACCTTAGAGGCTATTACTAACGTATACCTATACTATATATAGAAGCTCTATAGGCTACTAGAGTCTATTATTTCCGATCGCGGTATATAGTTTATAGCCGACTTCTAGAAGTAGCTATATATACGCCTAGGTATTAGCCGTAACCTATCTATAGCTCGTTACCCCGAGAGTAATAGACAGACCGAGAGACTTAATAGCGTACTCGAAGCGTACTTAAGAGCTTATATTAACTACTAATAAGATAACTAGGTTAACTAGCTACCGCTAGCTAAATTCGCTATAGATAACGCCCCTTCCGATATAACTAAGCTCTCTCTATCTAAGTATATTATAGTTACTAACTAAGGCTTAGAATTAAGCCTCCTTATAGGAACGATAAGGCACTATTCGATATCGACGTAGAAGCTTAGGTAGATTATATTAAAGATCTCGAAACGTATCTATCGGAATAGATACGGTACTAGCAAAGCTAAATAGAAGAGATAGTAAATAGCTACCGTCGACTAGTATCCGCCTATATAGTAGGTAATAAAGTTATATTATTACTAAAGGGATCAACTACTAATAGGCCGTCTAATAAGCTAGACCTAAAGTATAGCGGACTATATACTATTATAGGGATAATCTTACTATATATATACGAGCTACAACTACTAAAGACAATAAGAATCTACCTAGTGCTTTATACTAACTTATTAATATCTCTACTAGGAGATACTATACTACCTAGATAGGATAACGATCTGCCTCCTACTATAGTAATCGAAGGCGAAGAAGAGTATAAGATTAAGAAGATAGTCGATACGGGCTATCGTAGAAAGGGGAAGAACCGAGAATTTAAATACCGTATTAAGTAGATTAGTTATAAAAAACCTACTTAGCGACCCGTAGAAGATATTACTTACGCTATAGTACTACTAGATGCCTTCTATAAGCGCTACCTATATAAGCTAAGACCTCCTATAGGAGTAACGCTCGCGACAATCGCTACGCGATACTTAACCTACCGTACTTATATCGAAATACCTATAATAAGAGCACTAGCGTAATATAGATAGATAGAGCCGTAGACGGCTCTTAAGACCGGAGGGCTAACTATTACGATCTCGGCCTATAGGTTAAGTAAAAGTTCCTAAGCGGTTACGTAACTATTAATACCTAAGGTATCTCCTCGATCGATATACCTCGTTTATAGTCGCTCTAGAGAGACGTCTTCTCTCTATTAACTATTTAGCTTATTTAGCTTAGATAGGCGTTTAATATACTAATATCTTAATAGGAAGGTAGGAAATACTACTATAGGCTACGCTCGTAAAAAGGTCTCGGCTAGAGCCTTCTACTATTACGCTCTTCGAGGTAGTAAGGGTTTATATATTAGGTCGCATAGAGGAGGAAAGGATTTATCGGTATTTAGTAGTTAATTAAGGAGGGTAGCGCTTACTATAAGTACCTATCGCTTTATTAAAAGGAAGGTAGTATAGGTATATTTGTTTATATAGAAGTAAAGTAAGAAGGGTCGCCTTTTTATTATAGTAGCGGCGCTAGTATATAGGAAGGAATAGGAGGTAGCTACCTTACGCGCGTATACGCGTTTATATATAAATCCGGTAGTAAGGTACGTATTCCAAATAAAGTAAAGGGTAAAGTATAGGTAGTAGTAACATTTCTAAGGGTCTAGGTAATTCGCGTAGTAACGAGATTCGAGGAGGTAAAACTAGAGTATTTAGATCTAGTAAATTAGTATTATATAATATACAACCCCTCTGCTTTACTTCCTACTATAGTAAGGTATAGTTATAAGGGCTTTACTAGGTAGTATACAGTAGTAGTAGTACTTACAATATATCCTATCTAGCTAGCTACTATAGGTAGGAGCTCCTAGGATTCCTAGAACTTTCGATACGTTAGCTAATATAGGCTATTAAAATAATATAAAGGAAAGGTTTTAAATAAAGGAAATTTTTCGAGGAGAAGTAAGGTTTTCTAGATTTACTCTATAGAGTAGGTTTCGGTTTATAGGGCTAGGTATAACGTAGAGCCTCTAGTAGGCCTATTTCTACCGAGTTAAAACTGTTTACTCGCTTCTTAGCTAGGCTAGTACTTAGACTACTCTAGGGAGTAGGTCTAGGGATATTATTAAGGATAGGGGCTCCTTAATAAAGCCCCTACCCTTAGCGGTAGTATAGAGGAAAAGAAGAAACGAAGAAGTTTCGAAGATAGTACTCTAACTAGCTACTAATATATAAAGGGACAAACGATCTTAGTATACGTCGACAATCCGTTTAAATACGTAGATAGAGGTACTAGCGAGTAAAGAATTAGGGCAAAGTAAGTAAATATAGGTAGGAAGGAGGACGAAGGCGAGTAGATATAGATATATACGGCCTTAATTAGGGGTTTAGTAGGCCTACTAAGCTAGTAGTAGTCCTTTGTCGCTATATTCTATAGCCTACTCTACTTCTAAGGGTTCGTCGTAAGTACCCGGATCCGACCCTAGGCCCTTAGAGTTATTAGTATAGCGGAGTTCTTCTTACTCAATCTAGGTAAGCCGAAGCTTATCCTATAGTCTTATTAAGGACAGCCTATACTAGTTGCCTCCCTAGTTCGCGATATTGTCTATAGCCTCCTAGGTAAGAAACCTAATACCTCGCCGTCTATATAGGTTAGTATTTACTAGGGTAGCAACGCTAGTTTCTATAAGGGCCTTAATAAGATATAAGTTATATTCGAACTTTAGTATATTTATTTCGTTATAGACCTAGATCCTCTAGATTACCTACTAGTTAGGGTCTCGCTATAGTACTAGTTAAAAGCTAGTATCCTAGGTAAGCCTTAGAAAGGCGCTAATATAGTAGGCTTACTCGTATAGGTCCTATCTTCTATAGAGAATTGCTACCTAGCCGAACCTATAGTACTAAGCTAAAGGCTAGGTTATCCTATTCTAGGTAAATATAGTAGGGTAATTAAAAGCTAGAAAACTATTAGGCTTAGCCGAGCTATTAAAGAAGAGATAGTTATTCGAGTAGTCCTCGATAAGGGATACGCTAAGAAGATCGTATATAAGGTTATTAATCTAGAAAATAGGGTCGACTTCGGGTTCGACTTAGTATATAGCTATAGTATAGGCTTCGAAGGCTCGCCTTTACTCCTCCCTAGGAAGGGATATAGTAGTATAGACGTTTATATCCCTTTCTTTACCGGAACTAGTATTAGACTAACTATCGTTCTTAGAACTAGAGGGCTTAGACTAGCTATCCCTATCTACCTCGACGTCTTTATTAATAGGTTCGTTATCTACTATAGTAGGGTCTTTCTCCGAGAGCCGCTTAGGTCGGAAAGGAGGCACTTCCTTTAATCGATCGCGTAGAAAGGTAACTATAAGGTTAGCCCTATTAAGTTCGGTAAGGTAATATAAGGTTCTAGAGGTAGTAATTCTAGTAATACGAAAGGGACCTTTCTACCGAAAAGCAAGCTTACTAGACCTCGAGTGTTTGATTTCGTCCCTAGTAATAAGTATAAGGGAGCTAATCTTAAGGGGAGTATTCGATACTACTTCCCTTTCGTCGTACTACCGAGTATTCTCTTTATAGGGTTTCTTTAGCCGTAGTATCGCTTCCTCGTTATTATTAGGAATATATATAAGTTACTAGGCCCGGTACGTAGGTAGTAAACTAGTATCCTATAATATATCCTAGTCGACTATTTAAAAGATTCGATAGGTAGTCTCTATAGGAAGTATTATATCGGCTCCTCTATATATAATTTCTATAGGCGTCTTACTAGTCGTTTGTTAGTATATTATTCGGTTAGTATATAATATAGGGAGGAAGTGTTTTATCTAACCCTTTATAGTACTATTACTTAGTTTAGAAATAGTAGTAAGGATAGGTTAGTTTCCGGCCTTAATTTAACTATTCGCCTTCGGACAGTATAAGGAAATCCGGACTCGGTAGGTAGCTATTCGCTTAAGTAAGTCTTTAGTATCCTTTCGGTTCTTAGTACTATTATCTATAACGAATTCGTCCGGATAGCTATATCGATAGTAGACCTCCTCGTATAGGAACTTAGCTATTTAGATTATAGGAACTAAATCTCCGGCGTACTTAAATATCCTCCCTTTAACCTAACTTCGCGAGCTAAGGTAATAGATCCCTTCTTATCGATATAAAGTATATCGGCAACCTAGCGACAGCCGATAACCCGAATATAAGTAGGGTAAAGTATTCTAGTAATCTTATATCCTTCTCGTATTTAGCAGACTTAATAAGACTGAACCTATATAGCGATTTAGGGCTATATACTATCCTAGAAGTATCGTTTAGATACTAAGTAGTATACTACCTCCTAGCCCTTATAGCTATAATTTTTATAAAGCGATTAGATTATTTCCTGTCGAACCTTCTCGCTATTAATTGCTCGTTAGAGGGGGCAGTTCGGGTATCGCTAGTAGAATAGGAGGCGATCTTTAATAATATATCTCTAGGTAGTACGTCGAACCCTTCGAGCTTCGGTACGAGAAATGCCTTATAGAAAACGAAGGGTAGACTTAAAGTATCTAATAAGAAGTAATTCTTAGGACTAGTATTCTTCCTTATTAAGGAAGCTAGGCTTAGCTAGGAGATCGATAGGCTCGGATTAGACTATACTATAAAAGAAGTCGCTAGTAATTATATTATCGTCGTCGATTTAGTCGTCTCGCTTAGCGATATCCTTCTTAGTAGAATTTTTACGGGATAGACTATTAGCCGTAGGATGTTTTCTTCCCGGAATATATTTAACCTCGAAATTAAATAGCTTAATCTAGGCTATCTATTAGGCTATTACTAAATTAGGGAGATCTAAGGCTAACTTATTAAGTTAGTAGATAAGGGTAGTAGTATCGATCTCGATTTAAAAGTACTACCTAACGAGATACTTCTTAAACTTCTTTAGTAGTTTAAGTACTATAAGGCATTCTCGCTTACTAGTATCGTACTAGGCTTTACCGTCGGTCTAAAGACCGCTTTCGTACCGAATAGGGTAACGCTTCTTTATATTATCTCTTTCGTACTACTTTATACTACTACTATATCCGGATCTACTCAGGATAATTAATCTAGTACCCTTAGTATAATCGATCGAGATAAGAGCGGATACTATAGTAAGTATAGCCTTTAAGGCGTCTATAGCGATCTATTAACCTAATCCCTAGGAAAATTCGATATTAGCCTTTAGTAGATAGAAGAGTAGCCTTACTATTATTACAAAGCCCTCGATCTAGTTACGGTAGTAGATATATATCTTAAGGAAGGCTCCTACGCCTAGGTAGTTCCTAGGTATTATCTAGGCGATAATCTTTATAACCTTCTCCGTATTAGGGTATCTTCCGGAGACATTAATAACGTAGCCGATATATTTGAGTCTTTTATAGAGGAACTAGGGTTCAAGGCCTAAAATAGTATATCTAGTACGCTCGATATCCGTAAGAATACCGTCTATCTATTAAATATACTTCGTAACAAACCTTCGTAAGCTAGGCTAAACCTCTTTATTACTATATCGGGGTTTTAGGCCCTTAATACTAATATCGTCGACGAAAGGCCTCGTATAGTAGGAAATATAATCGAAAAGGATCCTTATAACGACCCGGATAAACTAGGTAATAGAGTTTATTACTCCCTATAGAAGGGTAGTTATTCGTACTAGGCTAAGCGGGATATTAAAGGCAGTTATATCTCTATCGGCCTTATAAAGAAGAAGTTAGTCGTATCTAGAAAAGAAATCGATTAGGGAAGAAATAGTATAGTTAGTAAAGTCCTTAGTAAAGCTATTAGTATTAGGAGGAAGGTTTCTCTCCTATATAGTATAGCGATTTACCTCTATAGTAGCGTTAATTAAGCGATACTTTTTAGTTTCTTTCTTTTAAACTAAGAACTAGCGGTTTCTATAAACTCCTTCGCTAACTTTAAGTACCCTATTTAGAATCCGTTCCCGGCTTATTTCTTCGATAATATTTACTAAGCTAGGCTAAAGGCGGAACGTTAGTTTTCTCTAAGGCTTATAAGGAATAATTCGGATCCGCTAAGGAGGTACTACGTCCGCGTCGACCTTTCTAATTTTAGTAAAGTTCTAGGTAAGGGCTTTCTTTCGGTTATAAAGTATCTCGTAAAACAGATCTAGCTCCTTAGGAAGAAGCTCTATTCTAATAAAAAGTTTCGCTTTCCTCTCCTTAGTAAGACGCGAGCCGCGTAGTATATCCGAGAATTTCTTAATTAAGTATTTCTAGTCGTATAGCCTAGTTCTAGGGGGAAGTAGCGCCTCTCGAGTAAGTCGTTTCTTCTTCTAGGAAGGGTTACTACTAGTTATTACACTTCCGGTTATTATAGTACTAGCCTCTCTAGGCTTTACTTTATCTAACTTTCTCCTATATATTCTATAAACCCCGACTATACGGTACCTACTAGTCTTTGCGTCCTCCTTAAGTATTTTCTTAATAGATAGTAGCTAGGTAGGGAACCTCCGAAAGCTCTAAAATCTATAGTACTACTTATACTACCCGTAAAATCGATTCGCTTCTAATTGCTAAAGTATTACTACCTAATCGTCTTAGGTTATAGGCTCGAGAATCGCTTCTATACGACTAAGCTAGGTAAGGCTAACCGCTAGGTATTACTAGGAACGTTCTAGGTTCTCGAGGGAAGACTCGCGCTATATAGCTAGAACCGGTACGTCGTCGTATACCCGCTCCTTAATAGGGGTACTAGCTACGCGGGCTTTATATAGATTGTTACTAGAAGGTAGCTATAGGATTACGGGGATACCGGGGAAGACTAGGGCTAGTCTAAGCGAGGTCGAAAAAGGTAGCGAAATTAGGGGTAGGCCGGCTACCGGACTAATTAATATACCCTAGCTAGCTAGCTAGTATACCTTACGGCTACCTATTTCTTCGCTATATGCTACCGTACTAACATTTCTTATTAAATAATAAGCTACGATAGTATATATAATACTTTTACCTAGCTATTTCGGAATTAGGGTAAACTCGACGCTAGTTTCTCGTCCGCTACCTAGTTTTTTTAACTACTAGGTATTATTACAACTAAGGATCTCCTTAAGCAAGATACAATTCTCTAAGCTAGTAAGGGTAGTAAAGGTAGTAGAGCGGCTACCGCGTATAGAAATTGTCCCTTCCTAGAAGCTATTATCTATATTTCGAGTAATAAGGCGGTTCTTATAAGCCTACGGGCGACTAAGGTTAATAGGGAGGTCTTTATCTCTAAGGAATATAATAAGGAAATTAGTTTCGTACTCGATATTAAAGGTAGAGATAGGAACGGAAGTGCTAATACCAATAAATTTAGCTCTTTCTCTAGCTCCTCGTATATTTAGAATAAGACCTTTTAAAAGAGTAAGGCTAGCCTACTATAGGAATTCCGCATTTAGAATATTTCCCTTAGAGCCTTTATTAATAAGAGCGCGGATCTTAAGGCGCCTATTAATAGTTATAGTAATATACGGACTCGGAATAAGGGCGAAGTTATCGTCGACTAATATAAGGTATATTTAGCTAGGGTCGATATAGAGTATTTTATTAGGAAGGGTATTTACCCTAGAAGAAATAACCTATACTACGTAGTAGTTAAGTCTATTTCTTCGGCTAATCGAATTAGGGTCTCGGATAGCCTCTTCGTTAGCTACCTCGTACTCTTCTTAATATTCCTCCTTATAAAGGCTAGTAAAGAATTCTCGGAGAGAGATAAGGACTAGAATAGGGTAGTTCTTAGATCGTCTTAGTCTAGTTCTCCTAGTAGCTAAGGGAGCTACCCTACCTACTATTTCTATAATCTAGTAGGGAATCTTATCGGTTTTATCCTTTTTAAGCTCCCGAATTCTTAAGGTAAGAGCGTTATTATTAGGCTAGCGAGCGATAAGATTTTAATATTCTAGAATATAGGCGAGGGCCTTAGTATTACTAAGCTATATACTATTCCCGCTAAGGAACTTCTTTACCTAAAAGTTAGGATTCTTATAATGTCTCTAAAGGTTCTTTATAATATTAGTCGTCTTAGGCTCCTTCCTCGTAGCTCGCTACTAGCTTAGAGGGTTTACCCCCTTCGATAGCTCTTTAAGGGTAGGTCTTAGGGTAGGGGTAGTACGTCATCTATTTCTATATTACTATCCTTAGGTAGGCTAGCGTTACTATTTAAGGATTTAGCCGTAGGCTATCTATAGGTACTAGAAGGGCTAGTAGTAGGAGGGTTACGACTAACCGTTTCCTTAGACTAAGCCCTTAGAGACAGCAGGCTTAGGGACTTTTAGGTAGCTCTTCGAGGCTAGGTTTGTTTTCGAATATCCTCTTCCGCCTTACGAATACTAAGCCTCTAAACTATATTACGAATACCCTTAGTTTTCGTAGTACTAGTCTATTTGGTAGTAGCCTTTTAAATCTAATTTACGTTAGTAGTAGCGGTAATAGGAAGACTATTCCTAAGCGGGGCATCCTAGCTACGAGTATAGGTAAGGGTATCTATAACTATAGGCGCCTCGTAATCGCTAAAATCTAATTCTTTATTAGCTTCTTTTATAATACTAAGATTATACGATTTCTAGTGTAGTAGAACCCGCCTAGTAGTAGAGGGATAGTAGTAAGGGTAGGAAGGCTATTATAAGTATCGTTTAAGGCGATTCCTCTATAAGGGTTTCCGAGGAATCTTAAAGATAGAGGAAGTAGGGAGGAAGGGATTATCGGAATAGAGGCTCGAGGGGTCGGAACTTAAGGGGGTAGTTAGGCTATAATACTAGGAGCTATAGGTCGCTCTAGTTGCTAAGAAGGGTAGTTAAATTGTTTTCGAAGGGCCTCTATCCTAAACTTAGATAGAAAGACAATCCCCTACTAGTAATAGGCTTCGAGAAGCAGAAGCATAATAGCGAGCTTTAGAAGGGTAGAGCTATTATAAAAGCGGAATAGTATAGCGTATAGTATATCTAAGGGCCCGAGGTACTATATACGGTCTCGAATGTTGTAGAACCCTTAGTCCTATATATACCGGTAGGGTCTGTAGTTTAGGCGAAGGTAGCCTTTAGCTCTATAATAGTAATAATAACCCTCTATACTAGGCCGAGACTAAAAGGCAAAGGTATTAATAGTCGGTCCTTATATAGACTAGTTATTATGTGGCTAAGCTATAAGAGTATTATCGTTCTAGGGGGGATAAGGGCGCTATAGGGTATAAGAATTAGTATTAGTATTAACGGGGCCTATAGTAGAGGCCTTCTAACTATCTCGGGCGAGGACGTAAAGCTTTAGATCTTAGAATTGTTTAAAAAGGTCGTCTAGTTAACGTTTTGAAGAAAAATATACTAGCTGTAGCTATCGGCTATAGCTACCGGCTATAGTAACTTACTCTAGTAGAAAGTTTCGTTTAAAAACTATATATAATCCCTTCCTCCTCTAAGCCTTCTCTTAGGTAGTCTTTTTGTTCTAACCTTTGCCTTTTTCTTTAGGCGCTAGCTGTCGATAGAATACCGTATTTTCCGCCTTCGTTCTTTTAGACTTTAATCTTTTATTCTTCTCTATTTCTCCTTTCTCTTATAGTCTCGTATAGAATTCTTCTCCGTAGAGTACTCCTCTTTAGTCTTACGCTTTTTTCTTTAATACTTAGGTAAAATATACTTGCGGTCTTGAGCTGTATCTTCTATTTAGCGCGCGGCGCGCTTCTCTCTTACTATTTTAAGGGAGAGTAAGGGTATTATAGCGTATAATAATTATTATAAGTATAGGTATAGAGGAAGAAGATATTAAAAGCGTAAGAATATCGTAAAGCCCTAATTGTTACCGCCTACGTAACGTTATATAGTATAGTAGGGAAACCTAGCTTAGTATCGGTAGATACTTTACTTCTTCCGATATATATTAATAAGTAGATATATACGACTACGATAACAATAGATTAGGAGATATATACGAGAATAATACCTTATTCTACTATAATAGAGCCTTCGCTAGTATCCTTCCCTTCTTATTAATTCTTACAATGCCGCGCTTTAAAGGTATATTATACTACGTAGACCCCTAGTAGTTATATAATATATACTAAATATAAGGTATATAGTTTATAGTTCCCTATATATTTATATACCTTTACCTACGACCTACCCGTCCCTCCTATACTTTCTAGAGCCGAAGGTAGGGCTATCTTTGTTTATTTAAAGGTTTAGGTATATATATAGTTACGAAGAAACAATTGTAGCCCTCGCCTTAAGCGAAAGCTATACTATTAATATAATAGTACTACCGAAGAGACCTTTATAGTATTAATACGTCCTACTATTATTAAACCGTTATCTATATAAAGTAAAAGAAATACTACTACCGATATAACGTAAAAGAATTAGGGTTACCGATAAGGATAAAGCTAACCGTTTAAAATATATACGCTATTACAAATCCCTACCTATCTATAGTAGGAGGGAACTTATAAGAAACGATATATACCGAAGGTAGATAAAGGCTCCTACTATAAGAAACTAAAGAAGTAGATACGAAAGACTCCGAAAAATTAATACCGCCTCTCTATCTTCTAGTAAATAGTAGCAAACCGGATTTTAACTTCTACTATAGGTTTTGTAGCCCCTTCCGAACTACGACGACCCTACCGGACCTTCTTCCGCGATACTACGGGCCTTATACTACGACTTAGTAAAACGTAGTAGCGAGCAACTAAGGAACCGTAGAATATAAGTAGTCGGTATAGTAGCTAGTTAGCTAGGAAACCCCCCCCCCCTCTCTATTCCCCTTATATATAGGCTAATACCTATCCCTTACTTCGAGAACTAGACGCGATATATACTATAATATAAACTATAATATATACTATAATATATATACGTTTTATACCCTAAGGTACCTACTAATCTATCTAATTTTATCGATACTATATTCTTCTTCTTTGTTCTGATTATCTATCGTTTTTATAAATCGTTTGTTCTACCGACAAAATAAGCTCCTAAGATAATAATACCAACCCTCTTCCGGCTAAGCTACCTTTATAGGCTCCCGCGATAACTACTATCTTCCGAGACCCTCCTTCTAATTTTATTCGTAATTACCTCGATATAAATTCTACACCTGAAGGGACTGCTGCCTCTAGAAGCAATAGAAACACTAGCCCTAGTAATAGTAAAGCTAGTTAAGAGGGCACTACTTAAGAGGCCTCCTAGTAGCTTAGCTAAGCGGCTCTTAGGCTACCTCCTTAACTTCTATAAGGTCTTCTTTAGGCCTTCTCGGATCTAAAGCTATTAATGCCTCTCCCAGGTACTATTAAAAACTCTCTACTTAGTAGAGAGAACGTAACTAACTTCGTTAAAAGGTTCTCTACTATTCTTAAATAATATTACCCGAGATATAATCCTATAGCGGCTATAAAATAATAAAACTCCTCGACGCTAACTATAACCCTAGTATTCGGCCTCGTATTATTCGGCTCCTAGGAACTAAGCCTCTTTTATAGGGTTCCTTTTTAAAGAAATTTAAACCTAAGTTTACCGATAAGGATATCGCGGTTCGATTAAACTCCCGCGAATACCTTTAATAGCTATATACTAGTTAAATAAATAAGAGAGACCCTCTCCGCTTTTACTAGGACTTCTATAGTATTGCCGAAGGGATACTAAAGAGACTTCTTAACGATATTACGAGGAGCCGGCTCTTCCTAAAGGGCTTAGGAAGCTCTATACCTTCGGTTATACCTCGTATCTACGAGAAGTATAGTATTTACCTATACGACGAAGAATCCTATACTAACTTCGAATAGATTTATCGTACTAGATACGATCTAGCTCGTAGCCGATAGGGTTTCTTACTTCTTACTAGTAACGATAGTAGCTATCTAAAAGAGCTAAGAGAAATAGTTAAAAAGAGTATACTAAGTACTCGGCGTATCCTTAGAATTTAGCGATAAGGGGTAGTATTTAAGCCTATTACTAAGCCCGGTATCGACGACCTTATTAGAGAATTCAAAGATCTAAAGCTTTACGTCCCCGCTTAAGCTAATTAGAAAGCCCCTATTACTAGCCCTATTAATACTAATACCGATTCGTACGCTCTATAGCGCCCTTATATCTTCTAGAACGATAATACTCTAATAGTTTAGCTATACAATAGCCAGTTTACACAGGATCCGACTATTAATATATTAGCCTTTTAGTCTATTCCTAGTATAAAAGGTCGCTATTACTATAATAGAGCTAATTGCTATCTCCGGCTAAATTATAGGCCCTACCTATATATATAAGACTAAGGGTACTAGTATATTCGAGACCGTATATAGTATCTCGGACTATTAGGCATCCTATACGCTATACCTTCCCGCTTCTATAATAGCTCTATCCTCCTAAAGCTTACTATTATACTCCTACGCCTCGAAGCCTACTACTATTAGGAGATCGTTTTCCTACCTAAGTTTAGAATAGAGGCCCTTCGAAACTAGCTTAACTGTCTCTCTTAGTAACTAAGACGAAGTACTCCCCCTAGTATCCTAGCCTAGCTAGCCTCTCGAGTCCTAATCCTCCGAGCCCCTACTTCGATAATTTTTTCCTTCCTATCCCTACCTCCTATAAGATCCCCTAGAAGCCCTTATAGAGGGGTCGCCTTAAATAATACTCGTAGTAGCTTTACTATTCCTACCCCTACTACTCCTACTACTACCCCTTCTACTACTAGGTAGGTTATACTATATTAGGGATCCTATAATTTTAGTATAGTCGAAGAGGTCGATAGCGAATTAGATTTTAGAGATTATAAGGAAGTTATAGTAAATAATACCCTTATATATACTCGTAGCTAAGATACCCCGCCTAGGAATAGTCTTCCTATTACTCCGATAGCTAACGTAAACTAGATCTAAAAGGCTACTACTAAGTAGAAGGATACTACGAAAACTAAGGGTATTAGTAATATAGTTTAGAGGCTAAGCGTCTATAAAGCGGAGGAACGAATTCGAAATAAAGCCTAGCCTCGAAGGGCTAGTTAAAGATCCCTAAGCCTACCGCCTCTAAGAGCTTAGTCTAAAGATATAGTTAGTAGTAATACTCCTACTACTAGTCCTTCTAGTACCTACCGATAGCCTACTACTAAATCCTTAAATAGGGATACTAGCGTACCTAAAGATAGTAACGTAGAAATAGACGACGTACTACCCCCTACCCTAAGACCTATTACTAAGAAACTATTAAAGGGGTAAACCCTCCATACTAATAGCGAGCTTCTAGGAAAGAGCCTAAGAGAACTAATATTATTAAGAACCTTTGGAAACGTTATAAGAATCCTAGTTTTTAGGTAAAGAAGTTCCTTAGCAGAAACAGTATATAGCTTAGTAGTACTAAGGCCCTTGCCTATATTCTAGAATACTAAAAGTTTATCGCCCGCTAGCCTAATAGTAATACTCTTACCTCGAGGATTCGGGAGCTTAGGAAGGATAAGAACGATAAGATCCTCTACTAGATTATAGAAATAGCTAGTAGGGTAGCTACCTCTACTACTAGAAGACCTAGGCCTAGGCGATCTAGTAACTACCCTATTCTAGTTCTTACCTCCGTCCGAGAATTCTTTACCGGCTTTAACGAAGAAAGCTATAAAGAGGACGAGGAAGCTAACGATAAAGCTATCTAAGACCCCGATTTAATTAGCTAAAGGAACTGCCTTAACTACTATATAGTATATATTATTTCTTCTAGAGTAGATACGCTTCCTAATAAAACGCTCTATATTAACCCTAGCGAAATACGTCTTTTATTAGTCGACGATAACTTTACCCTTATTCCTAGCCTATATATTACTATTACTATTAATAGGTGCCTTAAGATCTATACTCTTGTTAATAAACAGTCCGAATAGAACATTCTATATACGAAGTTCCTATAGCGTACTAGCCTTACTCTTTTAAAGGATCTTATTTTAAATATAAAAGGAGCTAGGGGAAGAGCTAAATTTATTAGTATAAGCACTTCCGTTTCTATCGCTATCCTTAATATTAAGTACGAAACTGATTTCCTTATTATACCCTCTAGCGATAACGACCTTTCTATTATTCTTAGCCGCCTATAAGCTCGTAAGAACCGCCTTATTGCTCGAAATATAGATAATAGCTCCTAGAAAGGAATAATCTCTATATACGGGAGTCGCTCTACTACCTTTACTACCCTTACTATTTCTAAGATCTATATTCTAGTTAAAGATCTTATTAGTCGTAACGATACCTAGCTATTAAAAGACTAGGTAGTAGACGAGAAACTAGCGTCGAGTCCGCCCTAGTATCGAAACCGCTAGATAGGGGTATTATATACGCTGTCGCGACTTAGTATTTAATAAGAAATATAGGTATAATAGAGTATAGTACTAAAAGTAGTAGCTATAGAGTATACTAGCTAGCTAGCTAGGGTATATTAAATAGCCCGATAGCCGGCCGGTCCCTACTATCTCTATCCTTTCTATCCTCGCTTTGCCTAGCCCTAGTATATCCCGGTATTCCTATAATCCTATAACTGCCTCCTAGTAAAAACTATTATAAAGGCCGCGTAACTAGTACCTCTATTAAAGAGCGGATATATAACGATATACTAGTTCTAGCTATATAGCGTAAGTCCTCCCTCGAGAGACGAGACTCTTTATAGTAATACCTAGTAGTTAGCCTTACTAGACTTAGTCGTAAAGATACTTTTTTCGAGCCTATAATCCGAGACAATTAGATAGCGATACTTTAGTAATTAGAAGCGAATTAATTTTACGAATAGTATAGGTAGTACTAAAGATTTTAGAGCTTTCGACGATTGCCTATCTAGTTACTATCTATTAAGAAAATGCTTAGAGAGGATACGAGAACTAGTAAATACTATATAGTCGGTATTTAGAGATTATATAAGAGAAAGGTAGATAAAGTAAAGCTAGTAGAGGCTAGTACTATAGTAACCGGAAGTATAACGACTAATAGAGATCGTTACTAGAAGAGGAAACGGCTTACTCGAAAGGTACTACTTCCTCTAAGGGCTAGGCCTTACGACTAGACCCTATAGTAGTTCGGTTTCCGAACTACTAAACGTATATAGTTTAGTTTCTTAGCGGCGAACTAGCTCCCTAGTTCCGGTTAAGTTTCATTAAACTATATAGATTCCTAGTTTAAACTAGAGACTATATTAGTTTTACTATAGGGATACTCTTAATCGACTACTAGCTACGATTACTAGCTATAATAGTAACTAGTTTATATTTACTACGCTCGCGGTTATCTTAATAATAGCTATTACCGTTACTAGGGCGTAGTTACCGTTACTAGAGCCTAGTTGCTATTACCGGGGCGTAGTTACCGTAGTTACGAAGGCTTACCTATATAACGTTGCGTAGGCGGCAACAATTAGGGCTTCGCGATATTATTATACCTTTTAACTTCTTCGTCTATACCTATACCTATAATAACTACTATACGCTACGCCCCCGCCTCCCTTCTTTAAAATAGTAAAAGAGAAGCGCGCCGGGCGCTAAATAGAAGATAGAACTAAAGACGGCGAGTTTATCTTACCTAAGTATCTAAGAAAAAAGTATAAAACTAAAGAGGAGTACTTTACGAAGAAGAATTCTATACGAGACCGCGAGAGAAAGGAGAAGATAAATAAGGCTAAAAGATCGAAGGATAAGAGAAGAAAGGCGCGGAATAAGGCGTTCTATCGATAGCTAGCGCCTATAGAAAAAAGTAAAGGTTAGAATAAGAAGATAACCTAAGAGAAGGCTAAGAGGAGGAAGGAATTACGTCTAGTTTTCGAGCGTAAATTTCTATTAGTATAAGTTAATCTAGCTAATAGCCGTAGCTAGTAGCTATAGCTAGTATTTTTCTCTTTAAGACGTTAACTAAAAGAATTTAGACCTATAGCCGCTACCTCTATCGATACGACCGATAGTAACGGAGATATTTAGATAGCTAAGAACAATAATACTAGAGTTTAGGATACCGCGAAAGAGCTTAATACTACGAATAGAGGGACTAAAAAAAGCGAGGAGATACTATACGTTAATCTAGTAATAGGTATAGTCTTAGGGCCTAACGCTATAGACGATAAGCGCTAGGAGTAGATCGAGTATAGTTAAAGAGACGAGATACTAGTAAAGGGCTAAGGTATCAGTCCTATTAATCTAGAAAATTATAGTTAAAGCTACTACAAAAAGCTAGTAAGGATTAGAATCGAGACTAGTCGTCTTTATATCCTCGATATAGAGTAGAAGTTTCTTTATTAGTATTAGAGCGAAGCCTTTACGTCTATAAAGGCAAAGTAGCTTACGATTAATACGATCGGGGCTAGGTATCTAGGGACGGTAGAAGTGTTACTAAAGGAGGAAGGGGTATAGGTAATTATTCTATACTCGGAATATATAGCCGGCGTTCGTAGCCGGCAGATACTAGTACTTAAATAGAAAGCGTTTCTCGAGGGTATAGTACTACTACTACACAAAATCTTTACTAAGATAGAGAGGGCTTATATCCGGAATCTAAGCTACTAGTAGGATAGGTTAGCGTTAGAATCCTCTAAATCTCTATATAATCCTTACCGACCGATATTGTATATATACTAGGCGCTATACTAGGAAGGGTAATAACGAGACAATAGTCGAAATAGTCTAGTATACGAGCGAGATTACGATAACGTCGAGAGGAGGTCGTATACTTACCTTCGAGCCTATCGAGTCCTAGACGACGGTTAGGGCTAGATTCGTCCTCTCCGAATCCTAGTAGAAGAAATTTATTATAAGGTACTACTACCTAGTCCTTACCTTTATAGAGTCTAAGTAGAAGGTTATTCGGAGATATAAGAATATCGAGTATTAATCTAGATATCTTCGAAAAGGCTAGCTAGGCGTATCTTTAGACCCCCGAGTATACCGAGTAGTTTAATTAATAGGTCTATAAGATATAGTTCCCTTTATACTTACGTTCGAAGGAGTATAAACTCCGGAAGTACTCGATACGATAGGGGAGTAAGGAGCGAACGGACACATTCTAGAAGTTCTTTATAAAGGGGGCATTATACCGTTATACGACTTCTCGACTTAAAGGTTAACTAGTAATTGTCTATAACTTCTACGGTTTAATCTTAAAATGCCCGAAACTAGGGGATAGGAACTTATCGCCTACGAACTATCTCTCTTCTAAACGGTATCGGGAATCTTAAGAAGAGAGAAGGGTTAATATAGATAGAGCGTTCTAGAAAGAGGTACGTCTTCTAAAATGCTAGCTATAGCTACCGGTTACTTTAATTAACCGTAGAGATCTAGCTAATTATTATAGGCTACGCTTAAGGAAGCTCTAGGATTAAAGGCTACCGATTGCTCTCCCGAAGACTTTAAGTAACTAGTAAACGGAATTCTAGCTATAAATAGTCTTTTAGAAGACTTCTACGAAAGGGAGTCTATATAGAAGATATATATATATCTTATAAACTACCCTCCCCTATTTCTCGGCGCGATAACCTAGCGTATTATATTCGAAAAGAATAAAGAGGCTACGTTAGACGATATTCGGAAGATCCTCCGTAATACTCGCCGAGTAGCTATTACTATCGATAGCTAGTTAAGCCGGACTATAAGAGCCTCCTTCCTCTCGATTATACTATACTTTATTAATTCGAATTAGAAACTCTAGGACCTTATAATCGGATTCCCTAAAATTCTAGGTTCCTATACTAGTAAGGATATAGCGAAGCTTGTCTATACGGTAATAGATAGGGTTAGCGTAATAACGAAACTAATCTCGTTTACTACGGATAAAGCTAGTAATAATCGAATATTATATAAGGCGTTATATATACAATTTACTCGTATATGTCTTTAAAATTACTAATCGTATCGATAGGGTCGAGTACGTAGAGGAGATTATAAGGTCTACAATCTAGCTTAATCTTCCGAATATTAAGCTCGCTACGATTCCGGATACGTACGATTATACGTACGATAATAACGATAAAGAGGCGCCTAGTAATAGCCCTAGCCCTATTAAATCGGAGCCGACGTCGTTACTAGTTATATCCCTATAGAAGTTTCCCTACCTCGCTTATACAGCCTAAATCGCGATCTAAGCCCTCTTTTAGACGCTTAAAATTACACTATTAAACGACGACTAATAGAGGATCCTAGATAAGGATAAAGCAAAGTCGAAAGTCGAGAAACTCGTTATAGTAATAAGACGGGATAAAGTAAAGAGCCTCGCTCTCGTTTTACACAAGGTATAACTTTTATCCGTAGCCGGTACCCGTAGCCGGTAACCTAGTATAGTTCTAACTCTTTTTCTCTAGCTTCGTCGTCTAGTAATATATATAAACTCGAGCTTATAGAGATATAACCGATTCGACGCTATTTAAAAGAACCTAATCGAGCGCCCTAAAACCGATATCTAGAATATTATATAGAATAGGCGATAGTAAAAGCGGCCTCCTTAGCGCCTACTCCGTTTTACCTAAGACGTTTAGATCCGGTTCGATTCGACTTTCTATATAGTTACGAGGGGATATACTTTACGTACCGCTCTCGAGATCTATTAGAGTTCCGAGGGTATTAAGTAGCTCGGGCTTACCTCTACCGAATAGCGCTAAGTAGAGTATCTCGTCGATATTAGTAAGTATTACGCGAAGGTTACTACTACGATTAGAAGAACCCGAGGACCGACAATCTACCTTGTCTTTACGTACTATAACTAGCTCTTTAACGAGCTCGACGAAACCGTAGCTAAGCTAGCTAAGAAGAGCGTTCCCTAGAAAGTAGCTATAACGAAAGCTATAGATACCTCTTATACTAAGTTATATAAATATTATAGTACTACCTTTTAGTCGTTCGGGGATATCTATAGCGTTACGTACTTACTTAACCTAGTAGAAAAGGATATATACTAGTAGAAGCTAGAATAGAAGGGGGACGAGGAATAGCCTTAGTATTACTAGACTATTTTAAAAAAGATATTCTATAAGCGTCGGAAAGAAACTAATCTAAATATAGCTCCTATAAAGAAAAAGAAGATTTAGAAGGCTCCGATATTATACCTATTTGATAAGTAGGAAGTAGAGGTAGAAGAGGAAGCAACTAGTAAAGTAAATAAAGAAGAGTTCGATTTCTATTAGCGCGCGGATACGTACTAAACCTATAGGCTCGGAAAGAGGGCTAATAATCTCTAGATCTTACCGGTCTTCTAGACAAATTCGGAGACGATATTCTCGCTATATAGTAGCGGTTAGAGCCTAAGTTTCTAATAATAGCGTCGGTCGCTTAGAACGTCCTCGCTATACCGAGCAAAGATATAGGCTCTAAGAGATCTTTTAGTATCGCTCGTCACTAGGGCCGCTTTAATCGAATATACTCGCCTACTATCTTCGAATCTATTATAGTATTCCGATACTATCTCCTCTACTAGAGTCGCTAAGGTAAAATACTTAAGATTATACGAAAGGACTTAATCGAGGAATTAGAAAACCTTAAGATCGAAGAAACCTAGGAGCGCGAAGAGAATACGAAATTTAGTCTAAGCGAAACCCTAATTAGCGATAATAAAGAGGAGGAGGGCGGAGGTAGAAGGCAATACCGGGTCGAGAAGCGGAAATGTATATAGGCTTAGAGTAGCTTTAAGGAGACGAAGCGTTTACGTAGAAGGTAATATAGCCGGTATATATCTTTAATATATTTCGAATTCCTAGGACCTAAATAGACTAGTTACTATAGCAACCTACCCTACTTATGTATAGACTATTTCTAATTCTTTATTCGCTCTTCCTCTCCTTTTTCTCTTTCCCTATATTCTTAAAGATAAATATACCTTAAGGATTCGGCTCTTCGGGCCTTTTTATGCCGGCTACCTCCCCTTCCTTAAGCTACTATCCTTTATACGAATCTAACGATAACCTACTAAGGCGGTTTAATAGAAGACTATTTAATTTAGAAAGTAAGAAGTATAAATATCTCTTTACGATTATAGGCTTATTAATTTTCTAGGTCCTACCGATATACCCTCGTCGTCTAAACGCGTAGATAAATATCCTTAGAGCCTAAAGGGTAAGGGTAAAATAAGCTAAGTATAGGGAGACTATAGCGAGAACGAGATATCGGAAGAGTAAGACTCTCCGTAGTATATATAAGGGAAGGGGATACCTCGGAAAATAGTACCGAAAAATAAGAAGGCTTTAGGTAGATAGAAGAAGGCTAAAAAAAGTAGGCGGACGAAGGCTATCGTAAAGAAAAGTTATCTTTCTATTAAAAAAAAGGGAAAAAGGTAGGACTCGACTATAAAGAAGCGGCGCTTTAAACTAGGTACTATTACCCTTCGCTAGATCCGGCTTTTCTAAAATAAAAGAGGGACCGAGCTTTTAATCCTTAAGACTCCTTTCTAGCGACTCGTCCGAGAAATTATATTAGATTTTCGGTCTAGTATACGATTTACGGCTAAGGCGATTAGTACTTTTTAGGAAGCTACGGAGATATTTCTCGTAACCGAGCTTAAGCTTTTAAACCTCGTTACTATCTATACGAAGCGGGTTACTCTTTAAAATAAAGATATATAGCTTCTAGCTAAAATTCGGCGTCGGTTTATAGCGGATTAGTTAGAAATTGTATTTAGTCGTTATATTAACCTAGGAGGAGGCCTATTTTCGTATCCTTTTACCGGCTATAGGTACTAGCTATATTTCTAATTTTATCTCCGCGCCGTCCCTAAATCTAAGGTACGAAGTAGAAACCTAGCGCTCTATATTTACCCGGCTATTATAGAGACCAGCTATATTTAGATAAGTTTCTTCGTATATCGCGACCTAGTAGGTAGTAAGCGAAAGGGCGATAAAACGTTTATAATACGTCTCTATTTAGACCTAAAATATAAAGGTCCTAAGGAGCCCTAGTATCCTAAATATAAGGAGATTCTTTAGTATTAGTACTTTAATCCTCTATACTACGAGGTAGATAGTAAGCCTACGAAAGAGAAACTTTAACGAGAAATTCTCTATAATACGTAGCGCTATTATATAGCGATAGATACGTACTAAGTCTAGTAACTCGAAGAAGAATTAAGATAGCGTATTAGCGACCGAGGAGGAGATCGATAGTATACTAGTAGAGTCGAGGTCTTATAAGCGAAGTACGAGATAATATAGGCTCCTAGTTGTTTAGAGTAACGTACTATATAAAAAACCAGGCGTGCTACTCTTATTTACTTACGACCTATATCCTAGGATACTCTTCTCGTACTTTTTATACTCTTTTCTAATACCTTACCTATAATCGCTCCGCGATAACCGAGTAAATATAAGCTATAGGATTTCCGCTCGGTACCTTAGCCTTCTAGATACGGTAGAGTTAAGTCTCTATAATACGTAGCGCTATTATATAGCGATAGATACGTACTAAGTCTAGCAACTCGAATAAGAATTAAGATAGCGACCGAGGAGGAGATTAATAGTATATTAGTAGAGTCTAGGTTTTATAAGCGAAGTACGAGATAATATAGGCACTTAGTCGTATAGAGTAACGTACTATATAAATAACTAGGCGTGCTACTCTTATTTACTTACGACCTATATCCTAGGATACTCTTCTCGTACGTTTTATACTCTTTTCTAATACCTTACCTATAAGCGCTCCGCGATAACCGAGTAAATATAAGCTATAGGGTTTGCGCTCGGTATCTTAGCCTCCGAGATAGGGTAGAGTTAAATTTAGAGCGTTAGCCGGCACTTATAGCCGGTATATAGAGACGGTAGTAGGCCTTTTCCTACTAAATAACTAGCTTGTTTAGTATAGCCTACCTAATATATCTTATATTTCCTAGTAATAGGCCTAGGTTACTTATTAGAGTACTATAGCTAGTAAGGGAATTACTAAGGAATATCTGTACTATAGTAGGATACTATTATTACGCCGGCTATTTATTAAAAGGAGGCTTTCGCCTATTACTATACCGGCTATATATACCGGCTATATTTCAAAGTTTGCCGTACCTACTATTTTTAGCTATACCTACCTTCTTTCCTTACTCTAACGTTACTATAATATAGGCTTACGTAACGCTTACTATATTGCCTAGCGATACCGCGATACTACCTCTCTCGCTATATTTAACCTTCGTATCGATACCTATACGTCTATACTCTATATTTACTACCTCTATAATACCCTCGCTCCGCGCGTACCTTTATATACCTTTGTAACGTACTTTTTTCCTTAATTCGACGATTTTTATAATACCGAGTCTACTTAACTAAGTTACGACGCGTTATAAGAAGGGACCTACTACTTCTACGGGTTATAATAAGACCGGAAATAGTAGAACGAGTATAGTATATTAACGTAAGAAGGCTACTACTACTACCGCTAGCTCTAGTACTAGAAAGGGCGTTACGAGTAAGGCTCCGTATAAGACGACGGCGGGTAAGGCTCTACGTAAGACGACGACTAGCGCTTCTACTACTAGTAGTAATAATCGTATAAAGCGTCTATAGCGCCTAGGAAGTAAGTCCTATTTATAGCCGGTAGCGTAGCCGGTAGCGTAGCCGGTATTCTTACTATGTTTTTACTAATCCTTCTTTAGCCGTAGCCCTCCGTAAGATTCGGAAGTATTAGAAGAGTTCTAATCTCCTAATCCGTAAAGCTCCTTTCTAGTAACTTATTCGCGAAATTGCCTAGGTTTATAGAGTAGACCTTCGCTTCTAAGCCTCCGCGATAGGCGCCCTTTAAGAGGCTATAGAAGCCTACCTAGTTCGTATCTTCGAATATATATTTCTCTTCTACCTCTTTTCTAGACCCCGTAGTAGTTCGGTTTGCGAACTATAGAACGTATATAGTTTGGTTTCTTAGCGGTACCCCTCCGGTTTGGTTCCGGTTTAGTTTTTTACCCCGCTAGTCTAAGCCGGTTTCCGAGAAAATCCGACTAAACTGCGACGGCATACGACGATATACGACGATATACGACGACCTCGGATCTAGTCCGGGGGCCCTATATTACATACGCTATACGGTTCCATCTGTGTTTCGGGCTGTTTAGACGTGTTTTAGGTCGGGTTTTTGTCCGTAGCTAGCACGTAGCCGGCAAACCGGTCCGTATACCGGTTCCTTAGCAAACTAAACTAAACCAAACTAGAATTTCGGCTTGGCAAACTAAACCAAACTAACCCGGACTACTACGGGGTCTACTCTTTTCGAACTATACTAATACTATTTTAGCGATTAACCTTATAGCTATCTACGCGAAGCGTATAACGATTATAGAGAAGGATTTTAAAGCACTCGATTAGATTCTAAAAGGCTAGGATATCTATATACGAGATAGTACTAGGTAGGATAGATATTCTAGTAGGAAGGATATTCGTAGTATTATCTATAAGCTTTTCTATATACGAAATAAGCCGCCATTCTACGGCGCTATATACCGCGCTCTAAATACTCTCTAAGTATATATATATATAGTATAGTATACTTTATTAGCCGTACGGAATAGAAGTCTTCAAAAATCCCGGTAGTACTAAGGAGTAAAAAGGCCGGCTACGCTACCGGCTACGCTACCGGCTACGCTACCGGCTACGCTACTAGCTATACTACTAGGTTTTTTAAAGAACTAAAAGAAGATAGACATTCCGGTTAATTTGTATTAGTTTAGATTTTTATAAAAAGAAAATAGGGAAAAATAAGGAAGGTTAAAGAGCCTAATACTTATAGTTATAGGTATTATCCCTGTTTTCTAGACTATATTATATACCTGCCTTCGTAACTCTACCTAATACTCCCTCTAAATATCCTTATACTCTACCTACTAGAAATTTAACTAGGTACCTAGACCTATAGCTGCCTCTATATCTTATACTATCTTCTATAGATTAAAGGACTCCTCTATAGTAGCCTCTACCTCCTTATATAATACGAAGTTGCTACCTACCCTACCCTTTATATCCCCTAAATAACTAAGAGTTCTAAGGAACGAACTAGTATTCGGCCTTAGTATAGCGAGTAACTAGTAGATCGTTATAGAGAGCTACTTTATAGCTCTTTTATATACTAAACCGATACTAAGGGAGGAACTATCCTAGTACTTAATATTAGAGAATAGTTTAGTTAGAAAGTATTAGAACTTCTTAAGGAGGGCTTCTAGGGATATCGATAAGTTCTACCTAGATCTAGACAACAACATTCTACCGAGCAGTTAGGGAATCATATAGCGAGCGAAAGGATAAAATTTATACCTAATAAGTATAGTTTCTAAACTAAACTATAATAGCTTATATATACATATATATATATATATATATATATGCTTTTAATTAGTTAGTGCCCTTAGCTAATTGTCTATAGATTTAGGGTTATATAAGTACCTTCCTATAACTAAAAAATGCCGGCTACGCTACCGGCTATACTCTCGTATCTTATAAAGGGCTTGCTTCGAGTTACGTAGATATTCTTATACTTCTTAGAAACCGATAAATTCTATAGTTCGAACTAGCTAATCCTATAGTTGCTTAGCAAACTAACCTAAACTAAACTAGATCTTCGGCTTAGTAAACTAAACTAAACTAACTCGAACTACTATAGGGTCTAACCTAAACTAAACTAGATCTTCGGCTTAGTAAACTAAACTAAACTAATCCAAGCTACTACGGGGTCTAGCTAACAAAATTAAGCCTATAAAGGGTAGCGTATATATTATCGATAGGTCTAATCCTAGCGGGAATCCCGACTAGCGATAGAAGTGCCTTAATTAGGAGGCGATACTAATACCTAGGGATAGTCCGTATAACTAGAGATATATTACGAAAAGGTTCTCTACTATTCCTAGAGGGTTAAGACTAACGGAGGAGAGGCTTACGAAGATTAAACCTAGTATAAAGCTTTAGATCTTAAGCTTAACCTACTATACGAGCTTCTATATAACCGTAAGGCCGTATTAGCGTACGACTTTACTTACCTAGGTAGGATTAACCTAGAGGTTACCCCTCCGTAGAGGATCCGAACGATTAAATATAAGCCCTAGGCCCGACTAGGTTTTAAGCTAAACCTAAGCCTATATAGTATAGTTAAAGATATAATACGATAGCGTATAAAGGCCGGTATACTAGAGCCTTCCTATACCTCGTATCGTAATCTATACTTCCTAGTTTAAAAGAAGATAGCTTCTAGGAAACTAAAGAAGTACCGGCTAATTAACGCTACTTAAAAGTTTAATATAGTTACGATTAGGGATACTAACCTTCCCCCGGAGACTAATAGGTTCTTAGAAGCCTTTGCTAATTGCGTAGTAGCCTTACTAGTTAATATATTCTCGGGCTACGACTAGATCCCTCTCTACTCTAATAGTCGAGACCTTACTAGCTTCGAAACGCCTCTTAGGCTATACCGACAAACTACCCTTCCTTAAGGGGCGACTAACTTAGTAGCCTAGTTCGTTTGTATTATAAACTAAGTCCTCGCGGCCTATATCTCCTATATAGCGATAACTTTCCTCGACGATATTAGTATTAAAGGGCCTAAAACTAGGTACGATAATAAAGAAGTAGAGCCTAGTATCCGAAGGTTCTTTCTCGAATATATCTCAAACCTCGATAGTGTCCTCTACGGCCTAGAGCGAGCTAATTTTATAGTATATAGAGAGAAGCTTTAGCTCCTATATAAACGGATAAATTTTATTAGGTTTATAACCGATAAGAACGGCCGCTATCCTTGTAATATATAGGTCCTAAAGATAGTGTCCTAGCTAGACCCTATCTATTAGAAATACGTTAGGATTTAGCTTAGAGTAGTCTCCTACTTCCGTATCTAGGTCGAAAACTTTATATTAGTATCTAAGCCCTTATATGCCTTACTTAAGAAGGATGCTAAGTTTAAATAGACCTCCGTATACTAGGTAGCTAAGGATATAGTTACTAAGGCACTTATTAGCGCGCCTACACTTATATCTATTAACTACTTAGAGGGTATAGGTTTGCTAGTTATCGCTATCGACTCGAGTAGGGAAGGCTATAGCGAGATACTAATATAGTATAATCGTAAGGAGCTATCTTTACGTTACCCTATCCGGTATAACTTAGGTCTATAGAAACCGTCCGAGGCCCGATATAATACTAGTAAGCGAGAGTGCCTTAGAGTCTATAAGGCTCTTAAGAAGTTTCGACCTTAGCTTTTTAGAGTATTCTTTCGCTTAGAAGTCGATACCTAGACGCTAGTCTATTAGCTTTATCGTATAGCCTCCGACCTACCTAACTCTATAATAGCTCGGTAGGTTACCTAGATCTATTTATTTAACTTCGACGTCTTCTATATTCCTAGTAAGAAGTATACTAGACAAGATAGCCTTTCTAGGAGGCCTACTATAAAAGAGGATATCGCCGAGATAATAGAAGAAAAGAATATCGACGGGGTTATTAACTATATCTTCTTTACCGCCTTCTATATTAATATATTACTAGCAGTTACTAGATATACTACCGATAACTAACCTAGTAAGTAGCCTAACGACTAACCTAACTAACGTAACGGGGAACCTAAGGATAAGCCTAAAGAAGGCCCTACTACTAATAGCGACTAGGTAGATACTAAGGCGGATAAACTAGATAGGGATAATACCCTTAATAGGGTCTACTCTAACGACTCCTATTATATCGTCTACTTCCTAACCTATATAAAGAAAGTACCTAGTCTATTAAAGAGTTAATACCGTCGTATTATTTACTAATCTCGGAGGTTCCTTATTAAGGATCGTACATTTTAGCGATAGGCTATAATTAATATATCTCTCTAGCGTATTATTAATAATCCTATAGCTCGATAAGAAATCCTTCGTATAGTTTATAACGAGCTTAGCTACCGGGTAGCGGAGGGTACCTTCGACGTCCTTCGTCGGCGCTACTAGTAGAATAGCGTATAGGCTAACGTCTCTCGCTACTATAAGAGCTATCCTAAGTATAATTTTAGGAATAGCTACCGTCGACTAGGCGAGCTACGTATCCCTACTACCTAATTAGTTAGAGAACAATAGTATAGTAATAGAGTTTATCTAAGCCGTAATAATAGTTTATATATTATTCTATAGAGTCTTTCTTAATAGCTAGAGGCCTATTATTACTATAAGGGCTACGGTGCTATTAATACCTATAATAGCTACCTTCCTATTTAAGGACCTATTCTACTAATAGGGCTCGCCCTATAAAATTATCTTAGATAACGCTACGACTAATATAGCTAAAGAAGTTTAAGCGCTACTTACTTCGTATAAGGCGAAGAACGTTCGTATCTCCTCGTACTATGCCTAATCTAATACTATCGTTAAGCGTAGCTATCGGACTTTAATCGATACCCTATCTAAGCTAACTAATAGTAGGGATAGGTTAATTACTATCTCTACCTATATCTTAGCTAATTTTTAGGCGGACCGAATAACTATTATTAATACTACTAGACTTATACTAGTAGAGCTTATAATTAGAAGAGACGCTATTCTTCTAATTAAGTTATCCTATCGTACGTATAGTATTTACGACTAGGGATCTATTTGTACTAGAGCGGATCTTCTTACCCTATAAGCTAAGGCTCTTAAGGAGATAACTATAACTTCTTAAGAGGGACTTACTCGATAACGTCGCCTTCGTAAAGAGGCTAAGTAGTATTTCGATAACTATAATACTATTAATTAGGAGCCTCTAAGGGTTAGCGATATAGTTCTCCTCTACTAGTCTAAGCTAGGATATAGTTACTCCTATAAGCTAGCCTTTAAATACAAAGGCCCTTATAGAGTAAAGGAGGTCCTTTACGACGGTTCTATATACTTCCTTTAGGAGCTTAATAGTGCTACCTTAAAGTAAATATACCCTCGGGCTAATCTAAAGAAGATCGTTAAACTACGAGAGCCTACCTACCCTCCTCTAACCGAGGAGGAGGTTAGTATATCTATAGACCCTCTACCGACCTTAGATGCCTACTATAAAGAGGATCCTACCGCTACTATAGATCCTATTCGACCTAAGAACTATACGTATCCGTAGATATGTCTTAGTAAGCTATTAGGAATAACTTATAAACAAAGGGAGGGTTATATACGGGTTAATTACGTATAGAGCATTTCCGATATTAATTCCGATAGTAAACTAGACTTCTAGCTATCTAACTCTAACTCTAAGGAGCCTAACTAGTCTAGCGACGAAGACTACCTAGAATTATAGATATTAGACGAACCTAAGACTAAATAATTACTTATTCTTCCCTATCTCTCTACTACGTTATCTTTCTATACTACTATTAACTATTCTCCGCGCTATTAATCTAGTACGCCGCCCTATAGCTTTAGTCCGTACCTATTGTCTATTCCTACTAATATTAATACTCTCGGTTATTATTTATTGTTTTTACCTTACCTTATTATTGCCTTTTGCTTTTGCTTATTACCTACGATTAATATTGCTATAACTTTATTCCTTTTACCTTTCCTTAGAAAGAACTATCCGAGATATAACTTCCTAATAATACCCTAGGGATAGTATTAGGAAGCTAGCCTAACCTAACCCCCTACCCTTCTAGGACTATTTCCCTCTAGTTTCCTAGAATCTAGCAACTACCCTTAGATAGCAACGATAACAAGATACTCCGCTAGAGAAGACTATTACTACCCTAGTAAGTATTAGTTACGTAGGACACTAAGAAAGGGAGGTTTCCTCTCCCTTCCTAGCGCTTAGATAGATAAAGCAACCTAGGCCTATAGCCTCTAAGAATAGGGACCTCGGGCTGTTAGGCTTAGTATTTAGAAGAAGGAAGAAGGTAAACGTACGGACTAGATTTACGTACTTACTAATATAAAAGGTAATACTACGTCTATAACGGTAATGCTATAGGCTAATATACTAATAAATTAGCTACGCTAGGCCTAGGCGACTTACTCCTTATTACCGAGTATCTCTAGAGAAAAGCTAATACTACCCCGGGGGTATTATTAGTCCCGCTAGCCTTACTACTATAGATTTCTACTAGGGACTCGAACTAACTAGTTACATTTCGAGTACGCGAGAATCTACGAAGACTAAAGGTTAATAAAGGCGCGTAGTCGCTACTAGCAATTACCTAGATCGATTATTAAACTTTAGCCTACCCTAATAATAAAGAAGTCTCGTATATAGCTTTACTTTTTACTTTTATATATAGCCGTTATCCGTTTGCTTTACTAGAATATATAGACTACGTTACCTTTATACCCTATTTAAGGCGAGCTTTCTAAGCTAGTTCTTCTACTCGAATACTAACTAACTCGCTACCGCTTAACTACCCTACCCCCCTTCTGTCTAAGCCTATTAATTATTATTATTAAGTAACGAATACGTTTTATAACTCGTTTCTAACCTATTTCCGCCTCGGTTAACTAGATATCTTCTAGCGCCCTAAACCCGCTAGGCGCTAGTAATAGCGGCGACCTACCGGCTCCCTTTAACCTAAACCTAGCCGCTCTAGTCCCGATTAAAGCCCCTTCCGATAGCGCCTTAGCTACTATAACTAGCCTCGAGCACTATTTTTAGATCGTTATCTCTATTAAAGACCCCTAAGAGAAGATTAAGAACGCTTATAACCTACTACGCGTTATTAATAGAAATATTAAGAAGGCTACTATTTTAGTAGCGTACGGTCTAAACGACTTGCGTTAGTCTATTAGTAAGCGTACCTTTAAGCGTAACTTTCTTTAGGATATAGATCTTTATTAAGCCTTTTCTATCGTCTATAGATTCGAGACTACTAGAACCTAGATTCCCTTACGCTTTAATACTCTTAACTAGGCCTTCGAGTAATAGGGAGGCCTAAGTAGTCTTCTAAAGAGCCTTATTAGCTTCGCCTACGATAGACAAGAGCGTACTAAGTAGGTCGCTTCGTTCGTTAATAAGTATCTAGTCTATCGCGATAGAGCCGAGTACCTTTCCTATACTATAATCTATCGGGTATCTACCGCTAGTAAGAAGTAGAGTAAGCAGTTACTTAGCTTGTCCTTTATATTTAACAACTTTATAATAGCCTACTAGAAGCGGTATAAGAATATTATTGCCGAGGTAGATCTTAACGCCTAGTCTACTAAAGATCCACTAAAAGAGAACGGCTATTATATTAATAGTATAGCCTAAAGGTTAAGAGGCTCCTATTATAGATATTCTTAAACGTAAGGTTCTTCGCCTAGAAATAGAGGCTAATACGGCTACTAGTCTTATACTCGCTATAGAGATATAGGTATAAGATCTTCGCTCGACTTATAGCTATAAGGTTCCTTAAGAAGTTTAAGACGAGCGCGCTAAGGCCGAAGTAGCGCGTTAGAAGGTACTATATACTCGCTAAGCCCTTTATAAGGCTACTAAGAAGTCTACTATACCTACTAGTACTAACTAGGGTAATTCGGATATTAATATACTAGATACGCTACTAGAAGATTCTATCTCCTCCGAAGGCTCTTTTAGTAAGCGTAGGTATAGAGGCCTCTTACTAATACTATTAACTAAGAACATTTATAGTTCTTATAAGAGCGACTCTATTACGCACCTTATTACTAAGATCGATATAGCTCCTAAGGCCGATATAGCTAAGGCTCCTACTGCCCTATCTATCTATTAGTAGCTTAATAACCTTAGTAAGCTAGGCGAAGAGCCGTTTACTATATATACTAACTATATTAAGAAGGCCGCTAAGGTCTATAGTCTCTATACTAGTACTAAGACGAGTATTCTTATTAGCCGCCTATTAAAGATTAGACGTAAGGTTACTAATTAGGATACCTTTACTAGCCTTAAGGCTAATTATACTAACTAGTTTCCTAGACGTCCTACTACTGCCCCGACCTCCCTAAGACTCTATATATTTAACCCTACTAGTACTATTACTCGCGATCTTACGCTAACTAATCGTTAGAGTAAGTTAGTCGCTAGTATTCTCGTCTAAGGTACCTCCTTCGATCGCTTTCGTTAGACTAGTAATACTATCTACCCTCGAGTCTTCGGTTAGATATAATCGCCTCGTAGAGTATACCTTCCTTTTGTTATCGACCTAGTATAAGAGGAGTTTCGAATATACTTTTAGTATATATATAAGCTACCTAAGTCTAAGTAGGAAGGCCGTAATACCCTTTAAACTTATAGTATAAGTAACTAAATCGTTCGCTAGTATCCTGCCTTATAGCTCTTAGCCGATACCCCTCGACCTAATTATATATACGAGCTTATCTCTATCCCTAAGCCTACTAAGTTCTTTAAGGTAGGCGAAGGTAGTTATAAGAACTACCCTACTAAGAAGACTTCTCGTCTTAGATAAGATATAGTTAAGCTCGTAGCTAGCGAGGGTACTAGCTACCTATATATTAAGGTTTGTCTTATATCTAAAGATAAGACTAGCTACTTAAGTATTATCGAGGGTATATATACAATCTAGAGGTCTTTACAAACTAGGTTAAGAATCTTAAGGGCCGTAGCCTAATTCTACTAAATAAGATTAGTAAGCTTCCTAATAAGTACCTTACCGTCGACGACCTCGATTATATATTCGATAGTTAGCCTAATAATAGTAAGGAAGCTAAGCAGATCCTTAACCCTCTAAAGGAATACGAAGTCTCTATTTAGATACTATACCTTCCGTATAGTAATCTAAAGGCTAAGAGCGACTATATATTAATCGACCTAGGCTACTCTCGCGTTATTAATAGTACTAAGGTTAAGGGCTACGAGAACTTAATAGTCTCTCAGGTCACTAAGGCGTACTATAATCTAACCGCTATTCTAGGCTTAAACTCCTTCGTACTATTCGCTTTACCTACGGCTATTTTAGTCGAAGGTCTTAGTTGTATTTCCGATACCCTAGTTAGTAGAATTGCTTAGTTAAGTTACGTTATTTAGAATAAAGTTGAACAAATCCTCTAGTTTAATAAGGTAGAGCTTAAGGAATATCTATACGATTAGGAAAAAGCTATATAGGATAAGGCTACTAACCTCCTCGTTAATTAAGCTTACTACGAGGACTAGTACTTCGGTACTAATAACTTTAACGCCTACGTAGGAGATCTAGAGAACTAACTAGCTAATAAGGTTTTTACTAGTAAGGATTACGGTATATTAAAGTAATAGTAAGTTAGCGTAGTAGATTAGTTACTTAGGGAATTGTTTTTATATATTAATAGAATCTAGGAATAATACTACCCTAGGAATATTAGTATAGAGTCTCTAAAAACAGCCTTAGCTAAGAACACTAAGGTAACTATATAACTGTTTATTTGTTTTAAGCGCGTAATATAAAACGTATCTAGTTAGATACGAAGAAAGGGAGGGATATTAGCTAGTAACCGGCCCTATATCTATAGGCTAGGGTTTAAGCCTATAAAAGAGGCCTCCTTCTATATAGTAGAAAGATTATTAACCTCGTATAGTATACTATTTATATTACACTTCTATAGTACCTATATTATAGGGCTCTAGTTACTAGCCTAAGCGACGTGTTTATTATCCTATCCTACTAAATCTAGCTACCTATATCGTTATAGGTTATATTACCCTCGGTTGCCTATACTATTACTAGTAGTAGTAGTAGTAGTAGTATTAGTTTTAGTCCTTTACTACTATAATATTTTATTTCTTTATTAAGTAGATTAGGCCTACGACTTTTAATAGATAGTATTAATAACCGACGTTTGTCGCCTAAGCTTAGTTAGCTAGATAATCGTTATAAAGATTAATTATAAAATTATTTAATTAGAATATAGTATTAAGTTATTTCTAGTAATCTTAAGTAAATAGGGTTTAATACTAATATAAAGAGGCGAAAGTAGTAGATTCTAAGCTATAATACTAAGGTTCTTTTTCTTAACCTTTTTCTTAACCTTATCCTAAACCTTATCCTAAACCTTATCCTAAACCTTATCCTAAACCTTATCCTCAACCTTATCCTAAACCTTATCCTCAACCTTATCCTAAACCTTATTCTTAACCTTATCCTCAACCTTATCCTTAACCTTATTCTTAACCTTATTCTTACTTTTATCTTTATTTCTTATTTATATCTTTATTCTTAACCTTATCCTAGCTCTTATCCTTATCCTAGCTCTTATCCTTATCCTTATCCTTATTCTTATTCTTATTCTTATTCTTATTCTTATTCTTATTCTTATTCTTATTCTTATTCTTATTCTTATTCTTATTCTTATTCTTATTCTTATTCTTATTCTTATTCTTATTCTTATTCTTATTCTTATTCTTATTCTTATTCTTATTCTTATTCTTATTCTTATTCTTAATCTTAATCTTAATTTTAATTCTAATCTTATTAGTATTTAAAACTAGAGAGGTATATATATATATTAAAGTCTATATTACTAGTCTAGTCCTAACTAGAATAAGTAGCCTTACTCTATATATCTAAGGCAAAAAGGTAGTAGTATAATACCTCCTCTTTTCCTAAGTTCTATCTTCTATAGGCTCTAGTTCCTACTTATATTACCCTATATAATATAAGTTACTATAGCCTACTCCTCTTACTAGATAGGCTTTAGCCTTCTCTCTCCTTATTCTAATACTATATTAGTATCTCCTCCTTTGCTAGTAAGAACTAGTCGAGTATCTCTTCCTATATTAGCTAACCTACTATTACTAAGAGTCCTATCTTTATAGTAGTAAGAGTATTCTAGTTACTTATTCCTACCTTTCTATATATCTTATCTCCTATCTATTCTTTATTAAGGGATAGAAGATAGTAATATATTCTAGTAACTAGGTTCTCTAGCCGTACTAGTACTCTAGGGTAATTCCTAGGACTCTCTTCTTTATAAGATATTATCTTAGGCTAATATACTCTATCCTAATTTATATAACTCCTAGTATAACTAGACCCTATAGTAGTTCGAGTTAGTTTAGTTTAGTTTGCTAGGCCGAAGATCTAGTTTAGTTTAGGTTAGTTTACTAAGTAACTATAGGGATAGTAGGTTCGAACTATAGAATTTATTAGTTTCTAAGAAATATAAGAATATATACGTAACTCGAAGCAAGCCTATTATAAGATACGGGAGTATAGCTAGTAGCGTAGCCGGTATTTCTTAGTTATAGGAAGGTACTTATATAACCCTAAATCTATAGACAATTAGCTAGGGATAGTAACTAATAAAAAGTATATATATATAAGCTATTAAAGTATAGTTAAGAAACTATACTTATTAGATATAAATTTTACCCTTCCGCTCCCTATCTAATTCCCTAACTACTTAGTAGAATGTCTTTATCTAGATCTAGGTAGAACTTATCGATTTCCCTCGAAGCCCTCTTTAAAAAGAAGTCCTCTTTAAGAAGTTCTAATACTTTCCTACTAAACTTTCTCTAATATTAAGTACTAGGATAGCTCCTCCCTCGGTATCGATATAGTATAAAAAGAGCTATAAAGTAGCTCTATACTATGTTCTACTAGTTACTCGCTATACTAAGGCTAAATATTAGTTTGTTTCTTAGAACTCTATAATATTTAGTAGATCTAAAGGGAAGGGTAGGAAGCAAATCTATAAGGCTCTAAAATCCCTCCTAGATCTAATATACTCGATATAACTAAGAGACCCCTTTAAATAAGACGTTAAGGTAGCGAAAGAGCGCTAGGGCGATAACTACTCGATACTAGAAGAAGTAAGTAGGACCGACTCGGTCGAGATTACTAACCTTAATAAGTATACTTTCGATAGCGAAGGACTCTTCTACGCCTTTAAGGCAAGGCCTATATACTACTAAGCGTAGCTTAATAGTAAGAGATCCTATACTAAAACTACGATAACCCTAGACCCTATAGTAGTTTAGTTTATAAACGATAAAACGTATATAGTTTAGTTTCTTAGTAGTACCCCTCCGGTTTAGTTCTAGCTTAGTTTGCTATCCCGCTAGTCTAAACTAGTTTCCGAGAAAATCTAACTTAATTCCGATAATATACGACGATATACGACGACCTTAGATCGAGTCCGAAATACGATAGGGGGAGTACATTATATATACTATACGATTATATCTATATTTTAGGATGTTTTAGGTTAGGTTTTAATCCGTAGCCGGTACGTAGCCGGTTAACCGGTCCGTATACCGGTTTCTTAGCAAACTAAACTAAACTAAACTAGAATTTCGGCTTAGTAAACTAAACTAAACTAACCCGAACTACTATAGGGTCTAGATAATCCGATAGCGGGATATTATAGTAAGTCGCGTATCTAAGAATTTATTAACGCTAAATACGTCTAGGAGGGTATTATAAAAGACGTCGAGAAATATATTATAGAATACGATATATACTAGACGACTAAGGTTATATAGTACAAACTTTATAAGATATTAGAGCCCTTAGAAACATCTTTAGAATCCTAGAGATATATTTCTAAAGACTTTATTATAGGCCTCCTATCCTTAAAATGTTTTAACGGCCGCGTTTACGACTCGATTATAGTTAATATCGATAGGTTTTTAGAGATAGTTTAGTACTTCCCTAGTATCTTAAAAATCGATATAGTATAGCTAGTAGAACTTATATTCCGCGAAGGCGTCTATAATAGCGGCGTATCCGATAGTCTTATATTAGATCGTATCTCGGTCTTTATAAGTATATACTAGAGCGCGTTCTCTTACTGCTTAGTTTGTAAAAGAAGACTTAGTACTACCTTCTATTCCTAAACGGATAGATAAACTAAGGGTTCGTACTAGAATCTCTAAACTTATTTCTATATATACCTTAGTTAGGACTAAGACAACTAGGTACGCCTTCTTTATAAAGCCGCGCTAGTATATAATAGGAAAGTCTACGCCGGCCTAGAGAAATTGCCTCTATATCTACCGTCCTTATAAAAAGCTTAATAATAGGTACCTTAGACTATTTACTACGAAAAGCTACATCGGCAGCTATACGCACGAAGCAAATCTACCGCTAGCGATAAAGCGTTCTACTCTCTATTCTACGTCTCTATTTTTAAACTATACCGCTCTTAAGGGGGCTATAAACTGCTACTAGTAGAATCCTTCGTCGACGAGGAGGAAAACAATAAACGTTATAAAATAGAGGAAATCCTATCGTATTATAATAAGAGCGGCGTATTATAGTCTAAGCTACGATAGGCTAGCTACTCGCTAGAATAGGGTAAATAGATAGCTAAAGAGAACCTTACGGCTAATAAACTCCTTAGTTCCTATAAGGCGAATTACGGCCTAACTAAGGACTATCTAAGAGAGGCTTAAAATACTAATAACGCGAAGCTATCTAGGAAACGAGGAAGGACTATAAAGGTAAAGGCCTATTAGTATATAACTAAATCTATCGCTTTTAAGCCTAACCGAAGTAGTAACTTAGAAAAATATATACTTAGTTAGTCTTATAAACTAGGTTATTAGGAAACCTAGAAGTCTTTACTAAAAGTCTTAACCGAATCTCTATAGAATCCCTACCGAAATTATACCGTATACTATTTAAAGTAGATTAGACGCTTCTCCCTCTACGTTACGCCTCTAATAATATCCTATTCGATTTCCGGATCTACCGCTACGTTCCTCGCTATATATCCGCTATTACCTCGCCCTATCTTTAGCTCCTTTTAAGTATATTTAAAGCTAGCCCTACGGGTCTTATAGTAATACTTATACGCCTTAGACGAAGTATAACCCTTACTTAGTATTTTTATACTAGGGCTAGCTCGAGCGCGTACTTTATTATCTAAATAATAGGCTACTAATATAAGCTTATTAGAATTCTCCTCGAGGCGAGAAATGTAGCGCTATTACGTAGCTAGATCTATCGCGCGAATAGTATTATAACGTAGGAAGTACTAAATTTTAGTAGTAGGGTTTATCTCTTTAGGAATCTATCTATACTAGTAACGAAGTAATACCGGAAAGGGCTAGGAACGTACTAGTATAAGAGGGATTCCTAGGGCTATCCCTATAGTACTAGTAGGATCTAGAAAGTAGCTTCTTATATACTTCTAAAATTTCTAGCTTTGTCTTCGAGTCGATTACTCTACTTCTATTATCCTCTATCTTAACCGTCTAGCGCCGCTAAGTATACCTAAAGTAACCTAGCTTACGGAGTGTAGGTATATTCTATAAGATAGGAGGGTTAGTATTAGTCTTCTTAATTAGCTAGAAAGATATCGCTACCCTACCAATATAGTAGGCCTATATAAGGCGCTACTACTATAGATCTAGTATTAGTATAGTACTGTACCGAGCGAAGAACCCTAGCGTACTAGGCGAGCTCTTAGGACTCGAGGGAGAAAGTAGAGGTATCGAACTATTATCTAATACAGTTACTAACCTAATAGGAGAATACCGGCCTATAACGATTAGCTACTAAAACTACCGTAAAACGCCGCTAATACTTATTCCGTAAAGGTCTATTTAAGTTTAGCTATTCGAAATTACGATAGCTAAAGATACTATCCCTAGCTAGGATTAGTAATAACGTAGGACATTATAGGGTATTAAACCCTCGAATTAAAAAGATAGTTTAATAATTAACAATTAATTTCTTATTCCGAAGGCTCGTTATAGTTAATAAGAATAAGGAGGGTTAAAGGAAAAGGTACCGCCTTTAGTATAGGGCCTACGAGGGCGAATTACTACCCCTTTACTACTACCCTATAGCCGTAACGACTACGTACCGCGTAACTAAAGCAAATCGGATAGAAGAGTAAGTAATAGGCAGTAGAGTAACTAATCTAAGGCTCGTAGTACGAGGCTAGTAATAATAGCTAATAGGCGCGAGGTTGCCTCTTAACTATAATCTAGAAGTAACGATAAAAGTAGATCGTAGTATATCCGTTACTATATCGAGGCTACCCTATATCGACTAAGGTTGCGATTCTACTACCTTACTACTGTATATCTATACCTATAACGCTCCTCTAAGTATATCCGTCTCCTTTATAACTACTCTATTCCCTAGTAACTACTACCTAAGTAGCCTAGTATAGATTGCTAGAGGAGGGGAGGACACTATTAGGGAACCCTAAGTTGTAACTAATTCGTAAGCTCCTCGGTAGCGCTACGTATCTAATTCGTAAGGCTTAGCGTCCTATAGAAACTCCTTATTTACTCTCTCTCCTTTTAAGTCCTTTAGGTATTATTATATAGAGAAATCTAACGACTACGTCCTACCTATATACCTATTTATATACTCCTCTTATAATAGCCTTATAAATATCTTTATATTAAGCTCCTTAGACTCTACCTTTAGTACTAGCTTCTAAAGAGGATATAAACGCTACTATAGATACTTTTGTAAAGATATTACTTCTTCTAGTTCTAGAATTCTCGGTCCTAAATATAATAGCATACTACTAGGTTTTTCTAAAGGTTCTATCTATAGGCTAACTAAAACTCTAAGCAACTATAGGTCCCCTTCTATACTATACCTTACTTAGAATATATTAGCTCTCTAGGCTCTAAGTTATTCTCTAAGCGGGTAATAGCATTAATATATTTGTTAATACTTTAAATAGATTTTAACGTAGTTAAATAGCTATTTTCAAAAGAAATGTTTAGAATTAACTTCTTTAGAAGAATATATCTATAAAAGTATATTTAAGTATTCTTAGAGTCGGTCTTATTCTATACTTAAAATATTAGCCTATTCTCTACTAGAAGTTCGAAAATATCTAAGGCTTTAGTTAAATATCGCCGTCTATAGTATTATAAATTATAGGTTTAAAATAGGCCTTTTATACTAACAGAGACTCTATCTATAAGTACTACATCATTTACTTTTATTATTATTAAGAAAACTAGAACTATAAATTTCCTTATAAAAATATATATTAATTACTTTATTTATAAGATCCTTTAGCTTCTTAAGAGATCTTGTAAATTTAGCGCTTAGTTTAAGGAAAAGGGCGTTCTTATCTACCTATAGTTATTAGATATAAGCTACTAATCGCTAGTAGATAAGACCTTAGTTGTATTTACGTATTGTCTATATTATATATAGATAAACAAATAGAGTAAGGAGGGCGGGTTAGCGAATAATCGCCTATATAGTATAAGGAGTAGTCTAAGGCGCGGAGGTACTACGCCTACTTTAGATAACTACCCTCGCCTATATATATCCCTCTTACTCTATTAATTGCTCGGTTTAGGGGAGAGGGCGTTCTTATTTACCTATAGATACGAGATATTAGCTCCTAACTACTAGTCGATAAGGCCTAGTAGTAGTATTAATAGAGAAACTTAAAGCCTAAACTTATAAAGCGATAATAAATTCCGGAATGTAAGCCCTTAGATAATCTTATAGGAACGCACTATAGTTATTATATAAACTACTTTTACGAGCGCCGTTTAGTAAAGAGTAGCTTAATTAACTCTAGTTACTAAGTATTAGATAGATAAACTAGTATTAGGCGTTGGTTTTATTAAACCTTCGGCTCTATCCTATCTTAACCGAAGGTAACTCTAGGGCCCTTTATCGATATCGGTCCTCTAGGTCGGCCCCGGCTACTTAGTATAGAAAGCTACTCTTCGTTATAAAGCATATAATACCGCTTAGAGATAGTACTTATCTAGCGACCGGGGACTATAATTAAATTATATATTATTCTATTATCGTATATACACAATATAGCGCTATACCGAAGCGAATGTCTAGTATAACGTAAGTAGTCTACACTTACTAGTATAGGATACTCTCCTAGGTACTCCTATACTACTACTTTTAAGAAGCCTTCCTCGCTTAGTTAGAATAGAGGCGCTAGTATAACGTAGGAGCTACCTATATCGTACTACTAGAATTATCGTATTATATTTAGTACGGCGTAGGTATATCTAGATATAGTAGCGACTACAACTAGAGTACCTTTATACCCAAAGTCTATCCTAGACCTCTTTAACCTTAAAGAGAGGTAGTCTTACTTTATAATACTATAAACGTTACTAGTTATAGTATTATATATTAGCTAGTATAGTCTCTATAGGACTAAACCCTTCTCTTTATAGATAACTTTACCTAAGCGTAAGAAGCTACTCTAGACGAGTAAGAAGGCGATTTTAAGGACGTAATTATCGTAGAGGGTAGCGGCACTACTAAGGCGGTTTATATCGTTAGTAGAGAGGGCTTTCTAGCCTATAGAGGTACGAGTTGCTAGCGGACTAGAAGACTTAGCCCTACGTAATAATCGTCTAAGTACCGGAGATACAAATAGAGTAGTATCTAAACCGATACTAATACTATATAATCGTAGTACTATAGTATAAGACTCTATACTATTACTATATAGCTAAAGACTAAAGTAACCGAGTACCTAAGCCGTAATAAATTTGTAAAGACCTTTAGCTCTTATAGGCTACGCCTCGAAGTCCTTTATTAAGTACTATAGCTTATAGTTTGTAATAATTAAGGCGTACGCCTTTCGTATATTAGGCGCTAGTCTATACTATAGTAGAGTATAGAACGAGGAGCTATAGGACCGGCTATTTATTACCTTATCGAGCTGCTTTCTATCGACGGCTATAATAGATATAGATAGATTAACTATAGATATAGGCTAGCTATTAATCTCTAGTCTAGGCGCAATAGATTATTAGCAAGCCTATTATTAGTAGAAGATAGCTATATAGTTATACCGGTAAATTACGCCCTAATTGTCCTAAGTAAAATATTCCGTAGTAGTACGTTAGCGGCGTATAAAATACGGTAAGAAATAAGGCTAGTAAAGACGACTCTACTATTAGTATAGGCTATTGCTTTATTAGCGTTCTATTACGTATACTACTTATAGAACGCTTCTATAATTACCCTTACTCCCTTAATATTAATATAGATCTTAGAAGGATACTCGTTCGATAAGTAAGTATCGCTCCTTCTTATAGTAAAGACTTTATATATTCGTAGCGTTAATAGCTATACTATTTAGTCTAGATTGTCTACCTTATACTAGAAGGCGCCTCTACCGCTAGATAAGGCGTCTATAAGAAGGCATACTCTTAGAAGATAAGGAAGAGTATAGCGTACTCCTATAATATTATATAGCTTATATTCCTACTATAGTAGTTCCTTACTCAAAGTCGTAGTATAGCCTTCTCTTTTTACTAGAAGAGATAATAAAGACGTATAGGGCTATATAAAACGCTCTTCTTATATCTACTACTCGAGCGGTCTATATAAGATTACTAGTAAAACTCCTTATCCGACCCTTATTATAAATTTAGAAAAAGAGAGACCCGAAAGAAGCTTAAAATACTCTTAAAATGCTACAATCCCCTAAGTAGTTTAATTCTCGATACCTTTACTAAAATATCTATCTATATCCCTAAGAAGTCCGAATAATAGACGATCTTCCTATTAGATAATTCCGATAGTAGGTACTCCTATCGACCTATATAAATAAGAAGAACGATAGAAAAGATTATTTAGAAGCTTCGGAGTTTTTTGAGTAAATAGTTTAACCTTCGAACCGAACCGAACCGATAAAGAGTCGATAAACGTATATAAGTTATAGATACGACTATCTCGATATAATACCTAGACAATAGTACCTATAGAAATAACTATAGTATCGTACCTATCCTCTTTACTAGATAGTAGAGAAACAGAGTCTTAAGTTCTAACTATATATATATCCTAATATATTTTATAGAGTAGCTAAATAAGATCCGTTCGTCTATCTATCTATATATATATTAAGGCCTCGTACTAAGCAAGTAAACTAATAAAAAGGGGCATAGGCGCTCGTTAGCGCTAGTATATAGCAAGGCTAGTACCGTAAGGCCTAAAGTAGCGAAGATACGCGTACTATCTATACTATTAGAATAGGATAAAGTAGGGCGAGTTACTAGTAAAGCGGGCCCTTATCTAGTTAATAGTAACGTATAGGAGTAATAGTTTTCTACGAAAGAGGGAAAGCGTTATATCCGCCTCGTATATAGATATTATTATCTATATACTAAGGCCCTATAATAAGTAAGTAAACTAATAAATAGGGGTATAGGCGCTCGATAGTATATAGTAAGGCTAGCGCCGTAAGGCCTAAGCGAAGCCTAGCTAGAGCCCTAGAAACAGCGCTAGCGTAGCGATAGTTAACTCGATTAAGCTACTTTCTTATAAAGGACGCTAACAAAAGTAGCTAATACGATAAAGGCGAGGTAACGAGGTAGTAAGCTATCCGTTTTAAGGCTTATTAGAGACCCTTACTAGTTTATAACCCGTTAAGCCCTTACGCTTAGTTTTAGTATAGCCTTATAATTATTAGTAAGGTATAGACTATCTCTTAAAGGCCTTAGACTTCTATTTATAGAGATATTAGAGGAGACGCTATATTAGCGAGCTATTATAATACTACTCTATTTTAGTAAGTGCCCTATATATCCTACTATATCTGTCTAATCTAAACTCTTTTAACTTTAATTATAGCCTTACTTTAGCTAGCGCTCTTAGAAACCCGGCTACTAATAGTAGGAAAAGCGGCTTAGTCTATATACGTCTATAGAAGGTAAAGAGTTATCGTATATAGTAGACTATCTAGGTCGGATAGCCTATAGCGGCGATACAAATAGCGAAGCCCTACCTATAGGTATCGGTTCTAGATCGTTTAAGGCGGACGGTTATCTAGCTATAAGGTTAGCCTAAAAAGGTATTATCTAACCTAGTATTATTTTCCCTATTAGCTAACCCTTAAAGCCGACCTTACGGCTATTATCGTATATTAGCTCCTTTAGTAGAAAGGGGCCTTTCTAAGCTAAAGTCTAGTAGGTATTAAAATTAGCCTTATCGAGATTACGAAGCGGCCTAAATAATAGTACTTCTAATATATTGTTATAAATTAGTTAGCGGTTCTACTTTAAACTATAAGTAGGGTAAGTATAAATAGCGCCTTAGGCTATATACTTAGCTAGTAGCAAGTTATAAAGAATAAGTAGAAGATTAATATTAATATAAAGAGCGGATTACGTCGATATAGATATATAGAGAGCGGCTAAGAATCGGCTTCAAACCCGGATATACTATAGGGTAGTATATATAATCTCTTAGGTAAGGCTATAATTTAAGTATAGTTAAGGCGTACTAGATACTATATTAGTAGATTATATAATTATAGGTTATTCTTATAGTATTATAGGTAAGTCTATAGTATAGAAGAAAAGTATATATATACAATCTCGATTTAACCTCCTAGAACTACTATTTTAATATAGATAGGATTAGTATATTCAAATTATTCTAAACTATAATAAGTTAATAGAATAAGTATAAGCGGTCTAAAGGCTAGGGCGTAAGAGGGCGTTAGTAGAACTATTATAAGTAGAATAAAGCTATTAAACTATTATAATAATATTATAAATAAGGGCTAGGAAAAGCGCTTAGTATAGGAGGTTAACGCCTACTTTAGTATTAACGGAATATCTAAAGAAGACGTAGAAGCTAGAACGATTATCTATATAGATAGTAACTCGGATATTAGACTATTTCTAAGACAGCCTATTAAAGGCTAAAGCTACTACGTTTATCTCTATAACTTATATATCGCTTTTTATATAGCGGACTATAAAAGTATTATAGGTATAGAAACCCTAGGGAGGGGATTAGTCTAGTCGCCGTTAGGTCCGCGGTACTAAAAGCCTCCTATTCTATAATTATAGACGTCTATAAAGAGGGACATTTAGGGCAAAGATAGGCCGTTAAAAATATATAAGCTACGGCTCGCTTATAGAACTAAAGTCTATTTATTTAGGTCGCTTCTTGCCTATATTAGAAGCCTCCGTTTAATCTAGAGTCGCAATTTATACTAGGTAAAGAATAGCTATATTTTAGCGTTAAAAAAGCGGCTAGGTAAAAAAATACGGATATACTATACTAAGTAGGCTATAAGGGTTAGAGTTTAGTAAAGGCCTAGCGAGTTAGGGGCTATCGTAGCTATAGTTATAGTAGTAATATAAGGTTTCCTATCGTCCGAAAGTAAAGCGTCTATTATTATTAAGTTTATAGTAATACTAAGGGTCCTATTAGCGGAGCCTTCTATATTCCTCCTATCGTTACGAGATATCCTAAGGTCGTCTATTAAGGTAATCTATAAATACCGGACTTTAGTAGTATACGGTTATTATTATAAACCTAGCTTTAGTAGGAAAACAGAGTCGTCCGAGTAATAGATTATATATACTATAGTACTATCGAAAGTAGAGGTAGTATGGTATATTTCGAGTAGCTAGTAAAGTCCCTAAATAAATAGGTTAAATATCTATAGTACCTATACGTAGGCTAAATAGGAGCCTAAGCTCCTTATAGAAGCGAGCCTACTCGTTAAAGGCTAATAGTTACTATTAATATAGGAATGCTAGTATATTATATAAGGCCGCCTTAGCGTCTTCTTTAGTAGTAGTCGTACTCTAACCGAAGCTATTAACCTTATTAAAGATATCGTCGAATAGGATATAGCGGATAGTTCTGTATTCCCTCGGGATATTACCGTTTCTAGAATAACTATAAAGCTATAATAGGTCGTAAATATAGCGGAAGCCTCTATAGTGCTTTAGTACTAAACCTTAGGATAGGATAATAAAGTTATACTTATTAAAATCTAGTAATTTAGTAACGCGGTAATACCGTGTCTCGTCGATAAGCGGGGAGGTCATTTCGGTAGTATCTAGGTCTATATAGCTATAGTTAACTTAGCGATTTTAGAGTACTTACGATATCTATATATACTAGAGCCTTCTTACGGAGTATTAGTACTAAACTTTAGTATATAGTATAAGATATATAGACGGGAAGGGTCTAGATATTACTAAAGTAGTAAGCGCTATTGCCCTACTTTTAATAGACCTCTGTAATAGATTGTTATTTGTATAGAATAAACGCTATGATTAGGGAGTATATTAGAAGGTTTAGAAGGTTAGTAGGGTTCAAGTAAGAGGTATTTATAGCTAAATCTAGCCGCTAGGTTATATTTACAACTAGATCTAGCCGGTTGGTTAAAGAGTTAGGTCTTCTTCTTAGAAGGGTACTTAAAGATCTTAGTGTGTATATAAAGGTATATACATTATAGATACGATTATCGAGATATACTAACTAGGTATTACTACCTATAGAAAACCTGTCTATATAAAGCTTTATCTAACGTAGGATAATATCTATAGATACAAGAAATCTTAGTTGTCTGTATATTATCTAGGATAATGCTAGTATAGGAAAGCTATCTATACTAGTATATATCTAGATTAATATCTATTATCTAAAGACATAGTTCTACTATTAAACACAAAGAGTATCTATAATTTCTCTATAGTAAGATATCTATATAGATAATATTATCTAAATAGTATCTATACTAGACTATATAAGATCTCTAGAACTTATAGATAGAGGGACTTCCTACTAAAGATAAAGACAAACCGCTAAGCTACGTAAAGAAATATCTAAATTTATATATATATCTCTTAGCGATAAGTCCTTTACGTTTCGCCGCTTTAAAGGATAATAAAACTATACGTTTTAGTCCTTAAGGATCGAGTCTTACCTAGTAGAGAAGGGCTTTTTAAGACTATAGTCGACGATTATATAGACTAAGAAACAAAGGCTTAAGCCTTGGCGATTCTTCGACTATAGAGGATAGTCCCTTCTTATAAATTTAAAAAAGACGGACCCGGAAGAAGCTTAGAATACTCTTAGGGAGTTATACTCTCCTAAGGGACTTAATTTTATCTACCTCTTACTAAAGGACTTACTTTAAACAAATTGAGAGTTATCTAAAAGCGTCTAATAATATAATAATATTGTTCGCCGCTTAAACAACGAATTAGAGTCCGAGGAAGTTAAGCTTCCTAAACAAGTTATAGTAGCTTAGACGCTAAATAATTATAGCGATAAATACGAGTTTTTCGTAACAAATTTAGTATAGATATTGCTAAAAGGCGCAGATAGCCTTAAATTAGAAGATTTATTCTCTAATCTATAGGACAAATCGAGACGATATAGTACTATTAAGAACAAACTAGTACTGTTTCTTAAGTCTAATTCGCCTAAGAATAAACTGTCTAAAAAGCCGCTTAAGCGTCTATAGGACAAGGGACCTAAGAGCGTATCTAGGAAGTATATATACTTTAAAAAGAACGGATACTTAGAAGATACTTACTACTACAAATCGGCTATTTAACTAGAACTAAAGAACTAGACTATAGAAAGTATTTAGACGAAGAAGAGTATCTTTATTTGTCTATAGATAGTCCATATCGCGTATTCTTCTTTAGAATCGTCTAGTAATGCCGCTTTTGTCTAAGATAGCGGCGCTTCTATATAAGTTATTAGCTATAAGTCGTACCTTACGACTTATACTAATAAATCTAATACGATAAACTAGGGCAATACCGGATCTATAATCGCTCGCGGTATAGCTAATATAAAAGTACGACTTCAAGATATCTCTAATACTATAACTTTCTACGCCCGAGTTTAATATAAATATAACAAGTTTATTATTATTATTAGAGAACCGCGAGGTTACGGCCTCGTAAAGAAACGGTATAATAGAACTTATAGTAAGGATAGAGCTCGAATAACTAACGCATACCGAGTTAGCTTTATAATAAACCCTTAAAAGCCAAAGAAGCTCTAGCTATAGACTCTAAAGACAAGTCTCTAATCTAGTATAAACGGCTTAGATATATAAGCCTCTATACTCTAGAAAAAGCAGGCATAAAAGGAGCTAAAAACTATTATTCTACTAAGGAATACGAGGTATATATTAAATCTAAATATACCCTAGGTATAGGCTAGGTCGTACTTTTTCTATAGCGGCGGCGGCATTATTGAATAGCCTATCGTTAGGCTTATTAGGCTCTAATTCTACCGTATCGACCCTCGCGCCTATTTCTTAGAGAATATTAGAAAGGGCGGTAGCAATATATACTATCGCTATTTAAGTACGAATATTATACTACGTCGTATTCTCGAAGGTATAGAAGCGTCGCTTTATTACTCTAAATGTCCGTTCGACGACGTTACGGAGGGAAGTATACCTTAGATTAAACAACTACTTATAGTTAGCTAGCTTTATTATAGCTACGTATTGCTCTCGCAAATAGTGCCTTATACTACGGTATAGAACAAGATATAGGGCATTATTTAGATAGCTAGTATCTACGAGATAATATCGACCTTCCGGCGCCGTAAATCTATAGTACGAACGAGCGTTATTAAGTACGCGCCCGTCGTAAGTAGAGCCCTCCTATCTAGCGAGAATAAACCTAAACCTTATACTATAGTCTATAACTGCTAATACATTCTACGATAGCGTTCCTATACGGTTATAGAAGGCCGCCTATTAATCTACTAGTACGTATACTAATATATAAGAGCTATCTAGCGCTCTAACGGTATCTTTAAAGAAAGGCTAGTGTTTACGGCCCTTCGACTTAACTACTAGATTGTCGTCTTTATCGGCTAGAATAACGACCTCTATATATACCTCTAGTATAGTAGCTATAACTTTGTAGTTAATCCGACCGCCCTTATCTAGCGTATAAGAGAAGTCTTCCGCTAGGTCTCGAGTATAACTATTAGTTACAAACGCTTATAAGAATATTACTACTTTCTATTCTTTGCTAATATATCGGCCGCGCCGTAGGTACGGCGATATTAGCTAAAATAGGTACGTAAACGTATCTAGTTAAAAGCGAGGATAGCGGTATAATATTCTCGTAGCATCTTTACCTAATAGTAATCTAGTAAAGGCCTCGCCTTTATCGTTTTATAGGTATAAAGTACGTACTCTAGAAGGCTAAGAAAGCGCTAATCTTTGTAGTAGTAATACTAGTATTATAAACGAGAAGATAACTTTACGCTTAACGATCTACTAGCGATAGAGGTTGTCTATTATTACTAACAAATATAGTAATAACCGCGATTATAGTATACTACGAACGAACCTACGACGTACGTAGCCCTCCTACGCTCGAAGAACGCGCCTACGTATTAACTAGCGTTACGTTCGTTCTATAAGTAGCCCTCGATCTTAATCGTAACGTACGGCCGTTAATCCTATCGAAGAGCCTTCGAGCCGTCTTACTATACTAGATTTAGCGTAGAAAGCGGTACTCCGGAAGCCGCGGAGGTCTATATTCGATTAAAGAGATTACACTTAGAAAGGGTATTATTAAGCACTAGAGACAAGACTTACCTCGTAATCCTATCGAGAATATTTAATAATATTATATATTGTTTAGTATCGCTTAGATTACGTATAGATTAGATTATAGATACGATAGGCTCTTAGATACTAGATCTTAAGAGTCCTATAGAAAGGGTATTATCCAAATATAATCTATCTATAGATAATAGTAGCCCTTCTATCGATAATAATACTCTAGATCTAGAGAAAGAATCTTCGTAGCTAGTAGTACTAAGGCTATTATACTTACTAGAAACCTAAAGCGTAGCCTAAGGACTTAATCGGTCTATTCTAGTCTTCTATAACTTAAGTAATTAGCGACTATAACCTTCTCAAAGTATAGGTTCTATACTCGTATACTAACTGGCTTTTAGAGGCTATAGTTAATGCTAGTAGTAGCTAGATTAAGTACTTAGCTTACTCGTATGCTTATCTATAGTCGCTATAACGATACTACCTATCTAAGGCCTATAGCTGTCTGTACCTTTACGTTACTGTAAAGCTTTTGGGGATGGAGAGTGACCGTATACTACTACTAGCACCTTCCTACTTCTATATTTACTACCTTATCGACTTCTAGAAGATGTATCTCTCCGACTTATACTATATTTAAAAGCTAGAGATAATCTATAGTAACTATAAGCATTTTGCTAGCGGTGCGACGTTATATATAATAGGGCGTATAGTAATAGCCTAAGAACTAGACGACTTAAATAAGACTATAGTAGCTAAGAAGTAGAAGATAGCGATAATAAGGGCCGTAGACTTTACTATAGAGCTAGGCGTATATCTTATATAGCTTCGGCCGATAATTATTTAAGTACTATAAGTACGTAAAGAGCTAGTACTATACTTAATAGTACCTTTACTAGAAGGCTAATCGTACTTATAGCTTTACTTGCTATCTAAGCGGCTTCGAGTGCTATAGTCTACGTTAAGAAGCACTTCCGGTTAGGCTATAACCTTTTAGTAAGCTAGACCTTCTATAGTAAGATCTTAATAACTTCGAGCTCGTAAAGAGTAGCGGACTTAGTAATAGACTAAGTATAGCTAATAGGAGGCGACGTTATCTAAATAGCAATAGCGACAAGCTGCTTAGTAATACTTGCTAGTACTAGTACTAGTAATAGTAGTAATAGTCGAAGCAATTTCCTACGAATAGAAAGATATAATAATCCATTAAAAATTCGTACTTCGAGAGAGAACTCTTATAGGTTCGATCGCTCCTAGAAGAACTAGTTCTAGAGATCTAATTATAAGATAAACACTAGAGGTACCTAGTAGTACGCGTAACTTATTACGCGTCTCGAGAAAACTCTAGGATCTTAGTAGCTACTAGTATATAGCTACGGATATCGCTACTTAGCTAGATAAGTAACTTAATAATTACCTACTCGATAACTACTACTATAACTTCCGACACTCCCTACGACTTCCGCTCGACTATATACTCTACCTTCGGATAGATTCCCGAAACGTCTCGTAGAATAAGATACTATAAACCTTTAAATATCTATAGATAGCTATCTATACTCTCGATACTTATAATAAAAATCGATCGTTCTTTCGGATTATATCTATCTACATTACGTAATCCTATTAACCTATACGGATAAGAAGAACGATAGAAAACGTCGTTTACGAGCTTCGGAAATTGTTTAGGAAATAGATTAACCTTCGAACTAACGAACCGCCCGAGCCGAACCGGACCGTTAAAGAGTCTAAAGATCTTAATCTATATATAAACGTATATAGACTAACGTATCTATAATAAAGACTATAGACTAAAGATATAATTATTTAGACAACTAGCTATCTATAGCTATAGATATTATATATATCTAGAGGTAAAACAATTAGATAATACTACATTTAGAAAGCATATCTCTAGGTAGCTTTATCTTATCTAA